>NW_012103809.1:612388-619490 GCF_000951045.1 Mandrillus leucophaeus
GAAGGAAGGAAGGAAGGAAGGAAGGATCACATTTTTGAAAATCACTGTGGGTGAGTACTGAGTTAGAGAAGAGACAATGGAGGGATGGATTGACAAGGAGTGCAGAGCCTACCACATGAACTGAGTCAAGGAAAGGTGATTTGAGTGGTAGGGTTTTGTTTTTTTGTTTTTTAGAGAGAGATGGGAAGATCAACAGTGGTGAGTATTAGAATGGGCAATGGAGAGGGAATAATCTATAAACGTGGAATTGAACTCAGGGCTAAACTGCCAATGACAGAGACTCACTTGCCTGAACAAAAGTGAACTGGAAGTCTAGCAACACGGGCAGAGCCCAACGGCTCTGCCTGTGGTGGGGCCGAGGGCACTGGTGAAGCCTGCTGGATGGAGCCAGACTGGGCCACTCCCCCTCCCTGTGGAGGAAGCAGAGCTATGGTCACCTCCTTTCCCCCTCCACACTCCATGGAGATCTCCCCTCTCTCCTCTACGTCCCATGGATACTTCCCTTCCCCTCCATGTCCCACAGAGACCTCCCCTGCCGCCTTCAATTTCACTTGGCTAGGAAGACACAGTGGAGCTAGCGCAGGTGGCCTGCTTCTTTTATGTTTTTGGGAAAGCAGTCTGTCTCTCTGGAAGAAGTTATTTTTTCTTAGATAAAGGGACTATCTCTGGGGGAAAAAGTGATTCCAAAAAAAGAAATAAAGAATGAAGAAAAATAAGGACCTCCTTTCTCCTACCCTTGGGGGGAATTCACTCATTCATTACCACATTTAATTGAATTGAAAAATAGCCACTTTCTTCTTCCAATAACTACTATTGCCAGTGACTACTTGATGTTGTCTTCTGTTAACCACATGACATCCTCTGTCTGTGAGTTTGTGGAGCACCAGGGAAGAGGTAAGAACACCCAACTCTACTGCTTTTCTGTGACACAGCAGGATGCTGTTAGGGCTAGGTATTCTCTGGGGTTCTTAAAAACTCTTTGGAGAATTAGATAAATCCAAGAAGACTGAGAAAAATCACATGTAGTGTTTCCCCAAAGAACTTTACAAAGGGTAAGATGCTCTAGCCCAGAACTAGAACTTTAGCATAAATCTGGTCTGAAACCTTGGTTAAGGATGTAACAGTTTATATTGGGGAATCTGTATGTGGATCTGAAAAGCAGGCAGCTTTCTAGATTTCTTATACACATCTGTTGCAGACATAAAGTGGTGCCATCATCTCAGATGACACTTTGGCCTTTTTGTGTATGAAAATTGACATACTGTATGTGAAAATTCATATATTCTATGGTCTAACCTTCCATCCTTGGGTATACCAACAAGAAAAACCAGGAGACATATATAAAGATGTTCAGAGCAGACCTTTTTGTAATAGCAAAAATGTATAAATCAACCAACTGTCCATCAACAGCAGAAAAGATAAATCCAATGTAATACATTCATACAATGGAAAGTTATTAAACCATTAAACAGCAGATGGTCTTATAGCAACATGCAACAAAGTGGATGAATCTGAAAAATATAATAGTGAGAAAGTTAAAGCTGGGCACAGTGGCTCATGCCTGTAATCCACTTGGGGAGGCCGAGGCAGGCAGATCACTTGAGGTCAGGAGTTTGAGACCAGCCTGGCCAACGTAATTAAACCTGACTCTACTAAAAATACAGAAATTAGCTGAATGTGGTAGCGGGAGCCTGTAATCCCAGCTACTCAGGAGGTTGAGGCATGAGAATCACTTGAACCCAGGAGGTAGAGGTTGCAGTGAGCTGAGATCGCACCACTGCACTCCAGCCTGGGTGACAGAGCAAGACCCTATTTCAAAAACAAACAAACAAACAAAAAAGCAAGTTAAGTCCAAGAATTACACACATTAAGCTCCGTTTACAATGTTAAAAACAACTAAAATGAAACAACAAAGTTTTCCAGAATACATATATTTATGATAAAACTAGAAAACACACATATACTTAACAGGAAGTGAATAGTAAGCCGAAAACTCAATATCCTGGAGAGTTCACTCAGCTGAGCAGATGGATGTAAATTACACTCATTTTGGGTGGTGAGCTGGTGGATGTTCTTTATCTTGTTTTACAAATAGGGTGATGGGGAATGCAGGGACAATGAGGAGTGTGTCATGAGCCGTGACATGTGATTAATCCAGTTCTGCACATCTGAGTGGAGGAGGGGTTGTGGGAAACCATCTCAGGTCTTGTGGGACACAGACAGATCTGATGACTTTTCAGATAGAATTGCAGGCTGAGTAGGCAGAGGAATGGAGTAGATATATTATTAGAGTTTGTCATCCAGGGCCTGGCAGGATAATCAGTGTCATGAAGGGCAGCACTCCTGCCTGGAGGAATTTTCAGCTTATTCCAGACACAACAACAATGGAGACACTGAGTCTGAGTTAAACGTTACAGCCATGGAGTCTATTGTTTTTATTTTTCTGATGATAAAGTTATTGTAACTCAAATGTCTTTATTTTATTTTTTCTATCAAGAAAGTTATGGCAGAGATGAAAATTTGGAAAATAAAGAAAAGGATAAAAAAGAAAATATTATTCCAATACCCAGAGATCATCACTGTCAATCTTTTGGTGCGTTTGCCTCCTGTGGACTGGGATTAGATAAGAACCACTAACTACCCACCCATTGTATATTTTCTGACCAAGGCAACCTAGCAAAACTGTTCAGAGCTTGGTTCTTTGGAGTGAGAAGAACTGAATTTGAATCCCAGCTTTGCACTAACCAGCTCATGGCAAGTCAATAGCCTTCCCTGAACCCCAGCTGGGTCATGGCACTAGTGGGGTTTGAGGATTAACCAAGATGAAACGTGGTGCAATTAGCATTTACAGTGTCTGGCACACAGTCAACCTTCAGTGAGAGTTGTGATTTATTATTAAGATGATGTGCCTGGCTTGGGGCAGTGAGGTTCATTTAGTTAAAAGATGGGGAACTCCAAAAAACACCCAAACAGCGGAAGAGATTCTAGGGTTGTGAAGGTGGAAAGGGCTATGTTATGTTTGATTGGAAGACAACCTGATGGGTGACTTCCAATATGTGAAGAATGAAGGCTGTCTCAGAGGATTTGAGAGCTCAGAAGATAAGCTTAATCCTGCTCTTTCAGCATAATAGAAAGTTTATTTATCCTCCTCCAGTGAGAAAAAAAATACCTTCAACATGAGAAGAGGAAGGGGCAGTGGAGGAAATGATGGGGACAAGCAGTATCATCTTTTGAGCCTTTGTCTTGGCCACAGCAACTCTCTGAGAATAATAATATACTCTATTTCTCCTGCAGTGGGCACTGAACAACAGGAGTATCTAGGTTGAACGCCTCCAAATTTACATTCTAAAAGTGATGGATCATCCTCACTACTGAAGGTTTTATAAAAGGTACAAAGGACCAGAGCGGCTTTGGGCTTCTCAACAGCACCTCTGCAAACAGCAGATAATGGAGCAATGCTTCCAATAGTCTGAAGGGCCATTATTTCCGAACTTAAATTTGACATCTGGCCAGATGATCAGTGAAGTTTGTAGTGGAATAAAGACACTTTCAAACACACAGGTTCTCAAAAACTTTACCTCCCATGTCAGTGGAAGTTGCGTGCCACCCCAGTGAAGGAGTAAACCAAGAAAGCAAGAGACACTGGACCCAGAAAAGAGAGGATCCAACCAACACGCAGCAGGCAGAGGGGATGATGGTGAAGGAGACCCCACCTCAGCAGCTGAGAAGCAGGTCAGGTCTGGAGAGCAACTGGTTCAGATTGGAGCCAGCCAGAAGGTGCCAGGAAAGATTGCTTCAAGCAATGAAATTAATAGAATAACTGATATGAATATATTGAGAAAATCTTTACTCAGCTAGGGGAGAGTGTAGGGATAAATTAATAATGGTAACAGACTACTAAGCAAAAGGGGAAAAAAAGACAGTTCTTAACACTGGGTAATAGGGAAATTGTAATGAAAGGGAACATTAAGGCCGGGCACAGTCGTTCACACCTGTAATCCCAGCACTTTGGGAGGCCAAGGTGGGTGGATCACCTGAGGTTAGGAGTTCAAGACCATCCTGGCCCACACAGTAAAACCCTGTCTCTACTAAAAATACCAAAAAAAAAAAAAAAAAAAATTAGCCTGGCATGTTGGCATGTTCCTGTAATCCCAGATACTCGGGAGGCTGAGGCAGGAGAGTCGCTTGAACCTGGGAGGTGGAGGTTGCAGTGAGCTGAGGTTGTGCCATTGCACTCCAGCCTGGGCAACAAGAGCGAGATTCTGTCTCAAAAAAAAAGAAAAAAAAAAGGAAAATTTATAGTAATTTTACTACTTAAAAACAACATAGCAGTGTTATTTATAAAAGCTAAAAAGTGGAAGCAATCCAAATGTCCATCAACTGATGACTGGTAAACAAAATGTGGTGTATTCATACAGTGAAATGTTAGCCTTAGAAAGGAGAAAAATTCTGACGCGTGATATAACAAGGATCAACCTTGAGGACGTTATGCTAAGTGAAACAAGCCAGACACAAAAGCACAAATACTATGTGATTCCACATTCATATGAGGTCCCTGGAGTAGTCAAATGTATTATAGAAACAGAAAGTAGAATGGCGGTTACCAGGGGCGGTTGGAGAATGGGGAGTTCGTGATTTTTGTTTCTGTTTTTTTGTTTTTGAGACAGGGTCTCACTCTGTTACCCAGGCTGGAGTGTAGTCACGGCTCACTGCAACCGCCGCCTCCGGGGCTCAAGTGGTCCTCCCACCTCAGCCTCCCAAGTAGCTGGGACTACAGGTGCACACCTGTATTTCTGTAGAGACAGGATTTTGCCGTGTCATCCAGGCTGGTCTCGAACTCCTAAGCTCAAGTGATCCACCAGCCTCAGCCTCCCAAAGTGCTGAGATTACAGGTGTGTGCCATCGCGTCTAGCTGGGAGTTAGTGTTTAATGGGGACAGCTTCTATTTGAGATGAAAAAAAAGTTCTAGAAGTGGATAGTGGTGATGATTGCACAACAATGTGAATGTACTTAAGATCACTGAACTGTACACTTACAAATGATTAAAAAGATAAATTGTATGTTATTTATATTTTACTACAATAAAATATCTGTGAAGAAAAGCCCAAAACACCCTGTAAAGTGCTATTCAAATGAATTGAATTACTATTATTTTTCTCATAGTGATATCAGATTTTAAAGACCGAGATATTAGTGAGATCCCAATACCTCAATTTGGTAAGGAAAAAGAAATTACCTTTCCCCAACAAAATCACATGTCTTTATTTTTAAAATCTGTGATTAGAAAGGTATACCCTAACAAATAATCCTGTATATCCATCTACCAGTGATAACCCCTATGCCTCAAGATCACTCTATCTGTCTCTTCTAACATATAATTTTCAGTGTAAAAAACATCTGACCATACTACATATATGGTTGAAAAATTGCTTTTTAAATAACTTTACAATATATTTTGCCTTCTTTCCCACATCTATGTTTATATAAACGCATTCATTTTTGTAACATTTTTAATAATTCTGGGATCAAAGTATATTTTATATTAATGTAAGTTCCTCTTCTAAAGACAAGTCCCTCTGTAGTTAGAGGTTTTCAAAAGCCTCCTTTGTATATTTTCTGTTGTCTCAGAGACATATGAAATATTGATTTTTGTTTTAAGAACACAGAAATTCCAATTTTAGATCATGAGATTATTTTTTCCTTATTCAGTAAAGCAAAATAAAAACTTGTTTAGAGATGACGGTGACGTTTCTTCTGTGTGCCTTGGTGGAAAAGGACTCGGAGTTGCTTTGTTCATTTCCACCTGAAGCCAAACTGCTAAGCAGTTAAAACTCAAGGAGCCGTCGGACAGGTTTAACGAGAGTGAAGTGTGCAACTCCACACCCACCTTTGCAAGACAGAACTGCTTCACGGGTTTGTTGAAACTGCTGTGGAACTGTGCTATAACTTTTTCCTATATTGGAAATGCTTCTGTCTCAAGCCAGCGTGGTTTAAGTGTTTCAGATTAAAATTCTGCCAATTAGTAAAAAATGCACAAATTGAATCAGGTTAAATCTGCTGTCACGTATATTAACTTATTATTGGAGAAGAAACAATCTCTGGGGCTGTTCTGATTTGCGTGACTTTTTCCTGAATCCAGCTCTTGCTGAAGGGAAGCTTTCTCATTTGGAGGTCAATTTATTAAATTGGAGGAGCGGGTTAAAGAAAGTAGAAGTATCCCAGTTTTCTTAGAGTTTCCTAAGTATGAATGGCTGGTGAATTTCTCAAAGTTTCAGGGGGAAACTCTCCTGTTTCTGACATTTGCAGCCCACCCTTCATTGAGGGCTAAGAAAGGATTGCTGAGAAGATTCTACAAGGAATTGTCTGCATCCCACAGGACTGGATTGTTTTCCTCAACACCATTTGGTGGTGGTTGTAACTCCCGCCACTGAGTGATCGCCACTGCCTCACCCCTTCCTGTTTCCCATCTATAGTGAATGCTATTTGCCATTGATGTGAAAAGTTCTAGGACAAGGGTGGGTCACTCGCATGGAAAGCTCCAGGACCGGCTGGGTGTGGTGGCTCATGCCTGTAGTTCCAGCACGTACGTGGCATCGCCTGAGCTCAGGAGTTTGAGACCAGTCGGGACAACATGGCAAAACCCTGCCTCAAAAAAGAAAAAAAAAAAAAAAGCTCCAGGATCTGTACCTTGTCACTTTCAGAGCCTTTTTAAAAAATCAAACGCCACCAGAAAATATTATGCACCTTTAAGAGCAATGCTAACAAGACATTTACACAAGGTTGGAAAATGCTCATGATATTATGTTCAATTAAGAAGGTGAGGCTGGGTGTGGTGGCTCACATCTGTAATCCTAGCACTTTGGGAGGCTGAGGCAGGTGGATCACCTGAGGTCAGGAGTTTGAGAGCAGCCTGGCCAACATAGTGAAACCCCGTCTCTACTAAAAATACAAAAATTAGCTGGGAGTGGTGGCGGGAGCCTATAGTCCCAGCCACTAGGGAGGCTGAGGCAGAAGAATCGCTGGAACCTGGGAGGCGGAGGTTGCAGTGAGCCGAGATCACACCACTGCACTCCAGCCATGGTGACAATGCGATACTCTGTCT
>NW_012103809.1:619651-624698 GCF_000951045.1 Mandrillus leucophaeus
CATTCCCTTCTGCCTTTTCTGAGTATTTTACAGCAAATACATACACTTTTATAAGCAGGAGGAAAAAAAAATCCTAACTCTGGGTACATCCTTCTTAACAAGCCTGTTAATTGATTTGCTGAGTGAGCTCTCAGCTCCAGTCTGGGATTTCCCTTTACAGACTTGGGCCTTGGCAAGTAATGCAGGTTCTTTCTCATGGCCTGACTTTTCTTGGCCGGTGTAGGATAAGATGAGGAGTTTGAATAGGGTTTCTTCCCTGTGATCTGTGATCTTACCAAGCTTCTGACAAAAAACAAAACAAAACCAAACCAAACAAAACTAACAAAAACAAAACAAACCAAAAAATCCCCAAACTTTTTTGGACCCTAGATAAGAGTCAGTTGAAACTAAAGATGATTTCCCTCAGCTCCTGCTGTATTTAAATTTCCACAAAGTTAAGTACCTTCCCCCAGCAAAAACAAAAAATCACTGCAAACAGAGAAACTCCCCCGTTCCTGAAGGACACTTAAACCAAGTAAACCAAAGATAGTTTGGGGTTGGTGTACATATTTTACAAACATTTTCCTATTTTTGAAATGGGCTTTGTCAAACAGCTTTCTTCAATGACAGCTTTAAATCATTTCAACAATTTTAATTAGGAGAGATCAATCTTATTTTTGTGATAATTCAGATCCTAGATTCATTATTTCTGGAGGATTCTAATTTATCCAGACAAATGGAAGAGAAAAGAAGGAGTAAAATATACATACACATTTTATTATTAAGATTTTGTCTGCCATTTTAATAGACATTTTCTTTTCCTTCACATTATGGTTCCAATCCTAGCTTCTACCTGTAATTTTGATTTATTAATTATCTAGTTTTTATTAAAATACTACTCCTTGGCTGGACACTGTGGCTCATGCCTGTAATCCCAGCACTTTGGGAGGCCAAGGTTGGTGGATTGCTCGGCCCAGGAGTTACAGACCAGCTTGGGCAACATGGTGAAACCCTGTATCTACAAAAAATACAAAAATTAGTCCAGTGTGGTGGTGTGCACCTATAGTCTCAGCTACTGGGGAGGCTGAGGCAGGAGGATCACTTGAGCTCAGAAGGCAGAGGTTGTAGCGAGCCAAGATCATGTCACTGCACTCCAGCCTGGGTGACAGAGTGAGACTGTCTCAAACAAAACCAAACAAAATAAAAACCCCAAAACTACTCCTCGGTAAGGCAGAACAGTTATTTTAACTCATGGGCTATAAATCTTCTTGTGACAAAGAGATATCATTTACTAACACAAAGGTATAGAGAGTTCCCATGGGATTTTGAGCAAGTAAACGATTCTTCTTAATCTCACTGAAATCAAAGTGTCTGTTTTCTTTTAAAAATCTGCTCTGAATATGACTGATTCCTCTTTCCTAACTGCAAGGTCATTTCTAAGGTCAGCCGGAGAGAAAGTTGCCTGTCAGTGGTCTGTTTCTATCAGCACAAGGGGAGCTATCTATGAGTGGCAGGCAAAAAATAGCTGACCTTAGGTCAGCCAGCGAAGACTCTGCCAGACTTTGAATTCCGATTTTTTAAACAAGTTGTAGGAAAACAAGCTACTTTTAAACCTCTTTGCTGTGCTTCCAAGAGTCTATAAATGTACCTTCATTACAGCATACTTACTGTCGTGTTGTAGTTATTTGTTCTACTACCGCAGACTTTGATATCCTGCAGAAAAAGAGTCACGCCTTATTCATCTTCACGCGTCTAGCATTGAATCTGCTGTGTAACGTCGTAGATGTTCAATAGCTGCTTTTTCAATGAATGCATGCCAAATGTCTCCAAGAGGGAGGTTTACTGATTTACACATGGGATAAAGACAGGTACATTAGCAGTTAAAATTTCACATCCAGCAAAGAACTTTTGGCTTAACAGGTAGTACCTTATGGAGCTTTGTATGTTTCACAGTGTTCAAGAATGTGCAAGTATTTTATCTCATTTGACCTCACTGTGGATTTGGAAGGTTGGCAGAACAAGTGTTATTTCCATTATAACGCATGAAGAAATTGAGCTCTTGTCCAAGTAAATTGTAGCACTAAGATGATAACTATGGGCAAGTTACCCTAGCTCTTCATTGTGTGATGAGCCAGCCTATATAACTGATGTGTGTGCGTGCATGTGCATGTGTGTGTGTTGAGGTGGGGGGTTTCCATCTATCGGGCATGTCAATCTATTTATTTTATCCTCTTATCTTTCTTTATCACCCTTAGAGAAAGATAAATGAGAGCAGGCAAGTTTGGTAACTGGAAGCCATTCGTGTTCTTCGGGATGCCTGGAGAAGCCCAGGAAGCAAGATGGGCGAGGAGGCAACGCAGCCAGAGGTGTGATTGGTGATGTGGGCTCTTCACCTCCTCCTCTGTTTTGCCTGCAAATTGAACAGTTTTATGAGTCTGGGTGGTGTTTGGGTCTGTGTGGATCCTGGTTCCTATGACCCAAAGGGGCCCCTTGGCTAAGAAGAGCTTTTGTTACCACTGGGGGGTGGTTTATAGATTTTTTTTTAAAGGATAATTCTACCGTGCAATTGTGTGGCCTTTTTATTACACATTAGAGAAGAATAATCCCGGATTTTTTTTTTTAACTTACATATATTTTATTGTTTCAAAGATAATTTACACTTTTAGCAAAACTATGCATATTGCTTGTCTCCCATAAACAAATGATATAAAGTTGTATGGCATTAATAATCAAGATCTGTACCCAAGTAGTGCCAAAAAAAAGTGTACACATTGAATAAAGCAAACGTATTTTTGTTGGAAGAAACAAAAACAAGTATTAAATTTTCAGATTTTCAAGCAGTCATGAAACAAATAAAATAATTTTACAAAGTGTAGAAGTTATCATGAAATTATCCTTCCTTTTTTATTATTTTTTGCCTTGAGTAGGTAATTGATACTTTATGACATATTAAACTACTTTTTTTTTTTTTTTTTTTTGAGATGGAGTCTTGATCTGTCACCCAGGCTGGAGTACAATGACAAGATCTCTGCTCAATACAATCTCCACCTCCCGGATTCAAGCGATACTCGTGTCTCAGCCTCCCAAATAGCTAGGATTACAGGCGCCTGCCGCCACATCCAGCTAATTTTTGTATTTTTAGTAGAGATGGGGTTTCATCATGTTGGCCAGGCTGGTCTCGAACTCCTGACCTCAGGTGATCTGCCCGCCTTGGCCTCCCAAAGTGCTGGGATTACAGGTGTGAGCCACCGCACGGGCCCCTGAATTTCTTAAATCAAAGTTTTACTATAACATGTTTAAGGGCAGTGACTGGACCCTATTTATCTTTGTATGTTGTAGAGTATTTCCATATCCTAGGTTATAATTATTTGCTGAACAAATGAGATGCACAGAGGGAAAGCATCCTAAATGAAATTTTGTACCTTATGCACTTCCCTCCGTGCATGTACTTCTCTCCTCCACCAATGGATATCATGGGCTGCTTGTGCAGAGGCTGACTTCCGGCCATTGCTTCTGTTTGAGAAAAACCACTGTCTTGTCTATACATCAGTGTTTGTACAGGTTGAGCATCCCTAATCTGAAAATCTGAAATCCAAAATGCTCCCAAATCCAAACTTTCTGAGCACTGACATGATGACCACAAGTGGTGAATTCCACACCTGACCTCATGTGATGCCTTGTAGTCAAAATGCAGACAAAACTTTGTTTCATGCACAAAATGATCTAAAATATTGTATAAAATTCCCTTCAGGCTATGTGTATAAGGTATATAGAAAACATTAATAACTTTCCTTTTTAGGCTTGAGTTCCATCCCCAAAGATCTTTCATTACGTCTATGCAAATATATCAAAAATCCAAGAAAATCCAGAATCCAAAATATTTCTGGTCCCAAGCATTTTGGTTAAGGGGTACTCAATCTGCATAATCATTTAAACACTTGCCCACTTTGCTTTTATTAAAGATTCGAGGAAATTGAGACTACGATGCAAATTATTGGTTGTGCTAACAGTGATAAACTTTCATCTCATTATATGTGTTTACTCCTTGAATTTAAGACGTTCAGCTGTAAAAAGAAAAAGAACAAGAGATTTTGTCAAAAATTATGCCTTAAAGGGTCAAGGTGTCATGAGAAATGCTATGACATATTTTAGAAAGTCCCCCCCACTCTCTTTACAACATGAAAATGTAGTTTTTTATTTTTGTTTTCAGTTCATAAACATTTTGGAAAAGCATTTTATCAGAAGGTAATTAGCGGCATTGTTTGGAAAGATGAAAAATTTATTAGAAAGATCTTTAAATGGCTTTTACTAAAGCGTCATTTAACAGTTTTCCATATTATAGAAACAGCTTTTCATGGATGATGTGACTGTGTCTGTATCCAAACCCGGTTCGGTTCGTGGAGCCTACGGTGTAGATAACACTCAGCCTCTTAACTGGGAGTGGCTCTGGAGCAAGTCGCTGGAATGTTCAAGCTCCGCGTCACTCATCGGTACCAAGCTGATCTCTGTCTAGGGTTCTTTGCCACTCTCAGGCTCAAGTCCCAGGAGGCCTCCGCCGCTGACTTGGGTGAACAGCTCTGAGTTCCGGAGAGGGTTGGATCTGCGGAGAAGGGCGCGAGAGACAAGCATCCGCAAGGTTCTGGTACAAAATTTGGAAACTGGACCTGGAGTTGAAATCTTTACTCCTCGTTTAAAAAGAGCATCAAAAGGGAAAAGATAAAATAAATTGGAACCTATATTTTTATGTTATCCCATGAAAAAATAGCTGTAGTGTTTTCCTCTTTATGCCAAAGAGATTAATATTTACGGGGAAGACTTTTCCAGGAAGTCGTGGTTTTCTGTAAAAAAAGGTTTTACACATCAGAAATCGGACTTCTGAGGCAATTTCCTGAATTCCTGGAATAAAACAAAACAGAACAAGCCCCCAAACAAAACTCTATCATCTAAAACGTTCCCTCCTCACTGTGGTTCTAGTCAATGCGTGGTAGGTAGCGTTTCCAGTGATGAACAAAAGTAAATATTTGACCAGTAACTCTCCAATCGAGAGGCCCCTCCATTCCAGCTATCT
>NW_012103809.1:625153-639869 GCF_000951045.1 Mandrillus leucophaeus
GCCCGCCTCGCTTATGCCTCGGCGCTGAGCCGCTCTCCCGATTGCCCGCCGACATGAGCTGCAACGGAGGCTCCCACCCGCGGATCAACACTCTGGGCCGCATGACCCGCGCCGAATCTGGCCCGGACCTGCGCTACGAGATGACCAGCGGCGGCGGGGGCACCAGCAGGATCTACTACTCGCGGCGCGGCGTGATCACCGACCACAACTCGGACGGCTACTGGTGGGTACCTGCCCGGAGAGCGCGGGCTGCGGGGCGCGCGGGACGAGGAGGGACCTTCCTCCTCTGGGCGACGGGGAGACTCGAGTCCCGAAGGTGGAAAGGTTTTTTGCCCCAGGTCCCGAAAGAGCTTCCTGGCCGCGCTGGGAGCAGGACCCGGGTGTCGTGACGCGTGCAGGGACAGGTTGGCCCTGTCCTGCGAGCGGGGACTCGGTCCTACCTTTCTCCCTTCCCGCGAGCCCGGGCGGGTGGTCAGAGGGGGCGTCGGGCCAGCGCGGGGCTGTCCCCTGCCTGCCGGACCCGGCTGCAGTCGCCTTTGTCCCAGCCCGCGAATGGGAGGTCAGGGGAGGTGGGCCTGCGACCACAAAACCCAACCTCTCCAACCGTAATCAATGTAAAAGAGGAAAGGAGCGGGGCCCCGGCACTATCTGGTGGCCGAGTGGTGCTCGGCGCTCCGCGGTCTTTACCCGCTCACCCCCAATCCCCGGTAACCCCGAGACCACAACTGCGGCGGTTCTTGGACTCCTCGGCCACCCGAGGACGTTTGTATGAAGGCTGCACGTCCGGGCGGCGCGGGGTCCTGTCCCGAGGAGGCCCGGCTTCGGCTTCCCCTGTCCCGCAAACGAAACTTGTCCGCCGAGGTGGCTGCCGGGCCCGGCGCTCAAAGTTCGGCGGGGACTTGCCTGTTCCCCTCGGTCGTCCGCGCCGCAGCCCCGCGGGCGAGCGCACCTGTGGCCCTGCCTCTGAGCCTTTTGTTTCCTCCTTTTTAAAAACACCGGATGAAAGACCCCAGTGTGCCTTGGATCGCAGAGCGCCAGCCGCGCATCTGCTTTGATCCAGAATGTGTGGGCAGTGGAGTGTGGGGGGGAGGACGACGCTGGGGGCCCGCCCTGGCGCAGGTGCCCCGGGAAGACCCCCCACTGAGAGGGTCAGCTTCTCCGGATCCTCGCGGAAACAGACCGAGGGCGTCGTTTGGGTGGGTGGGGAGAGACCCTGTCCCAGGTCTCGGGAGCTGGACTCTAGATGCCCACGTGAGCGGTGCGCGTTTTGCAGCCCGCGCCACCTCCCCGCCCCCTGCTAGTTCTTCCCACGTTGGGCTTTTGGGAAAGAGGCTGAGCGTCGGGACGTTATTTACCAGGCGTTGTGGCACTAGGCCTGGGAGGAGCAACCTGAATGCGCTCCAGGGCAGTTTTGTTTTGCAAGCAGTTTTGAAGGCAGGGACTACTCGAGTTGCAACCTGTTTGCTGCTTGGATTCATTTATTTCTGGAGCATCCTGAAAATCTATTTCACCTGTTTTTTTTTTTTTTTTTTTTGAGTTAGCAAAGAATTGTCTCAATCTTGGGAGTTCTTTGTTTCCTGAACAAAATGTGTTTGGGGATTTCCAGGGAAAATGTGCCAAGCAATAGGAGGAATGAAAAGTTGGGTTTTCATTACATTTGTTTTAAAATTTTGCCAGCCATTTAAATCTGAAATTTAAATTTTCTCTCGCAGTCCTCCAGGATTTGAGACGCACATCTATCCTTTAAATGTGCAGGTTACACATAGTTTAAATCCAAGTCAGAATGGAATGTGAAGGATTCTTTAGCAGCTCTTTTTGGCATTTTTATGAACCAAGTATTTATTTTGATTATTATTTATAACTATGCTTTTGCTAGCTGGATTTCTTATCTTTTAAATAGACAATAATCAGTATTATTAATCGAATATTTCACTCCCTTGGTTTCTTATACCTTTTGTAGAGAAGTAAAACTTTAATAAATTAATTGGTTAATGAACTGCATCAAGATACATGTTTTGTTAGGATTCCTCACTGAAACATTTAATTTTGGGCAGGCTCCACGTTTTTTCATCGTGTAGTATCATTTCTTGTGTTCTGTTTTTCCAACTTAAAGCCTACTTATAAAACTTATCAAGTCTCCCATCTCTGGGAAGGGGAAAGAGACCCAAGTGAAAAATTACCTGACTTTAAGGAAGGATGTTTTCTCTCCTCGTTAATGTTGCTCTGCCTGGCAGCAGGGCGTCAGGCTCAGGGCTTGAGTTGGGAGGCGGTCATTCTTTCTGGGGATCCTGGCAATGGAGTTTCCTCCCGAGCCTGTCCCAGCCTGCAATGGTGCTACTGACTACAAAATCGCCCACAAATGCTGACTGCTGCGTTTTCAAATAATAGCGACTGGCTGAAGACAGGGCATGTCGCAGTTTTTCTGGTGGCATTCTGGTTTTGTGTGGAGGGATATGTTTGGCCGTGGCATGCACTTTGTAGAAGCAGGGTGCCCTCTATGCCCAAGGGAGCCACTGCCCTCTGCTAAGTGAATGATGATTAAGAATTTCATAAGTATTTTTCTGACCGGAAGATTTTCTAAATAAAGGTTTTTGTGGTTTTCTTCTTTTCTTTCTTTCTTTTTTTTTAAGCTCCAAAACTAGTATAAAAACTATTGGTTGACTTTAAACTCATTTATTTCAAAAACTGCTATTTATGGCTGAATTATTAATAGATTGGTGATTTTCGAGCTGAGTGTTTTGTATTTAGCCCTTCCCTAAATAAAGTAATTTGAATGTGTAGAGGGCCCAACTCTTAGTTTTCCTTTGAAAATGACTTTAAAACAGCTCTCTCCCTCTCTCTGTCCTTTCCACGAACAGCACTTACCCATTTTTAGGACAGTATTAGATCTCACTGTATCATAATCCCCTTTTTTCCCCTACCACCCGCCTGTTCTTTGTGTCTTTATTTCAGATTGAATTGAATCTGCAGCTACTTAATTTTGTTAACATTTGGTACATGTTACAACCTTGATAATGAAATAATAGACATGTACATGTCTTGAAATGTAAATTTTGGATTCTTCTTGGATAGGATGTTATATTAATACTGTTTTCAATTACAGCAGAATTACTCTAGTCTTATTCCTGTCATTAAAACAAATTACAAATCTGTAGTGAAATTTGTTATCAAAGTAACAAAGCCTCACAGTTAGATCTTTCACCCATCAAAGGGTGGATTTGTGGGAGGATTAAAAGCAGAAAATAGTCATTAAGCTTCAGAAATATGTGGTTATAATATTAATGCTTATTTTTCTTCAGATCTCATGATTTCAAAACTGAGATACATGTGATCATTATTTCATAAACATTTTAAAGTTAGTCTTAAATTAGGTTTTAAGAGAAGCTTATTTCTTACCATGAGACAAACAGGTCCATTTGCCTGAATTTTAGAGCAGGGGGCCCCTAAGGATCTCTTAGCCTAGGCAGAAACCCCACATGCACACTTTAGAGACAGGAAGCTGAGGACGTGCCCAAGATCCCAGAATCCACTTATGGCTGGGTTGGCCTGAGGACCCAAGGATCCTCACCTTGGTTTTCCCTTCACAGCCTGACTTTTAGAATGGACAGGCCTGTAATTACACCATGAAAGTATCTCACATTCCATTAAGTCCTTCATTCAGCAAGTGTTTACTGAGCATCGGCTGCACTCTGTTGTGTCAGGGGAGATCGAGGTGGAAATCTATAGTCTTGAAAGGAGCGTAGGCCCTTCCAAGGATAAGTACACGAAGACTAGCACACAAAAGCGGAATGCCCAGGAGGGGTGTACATGACTTCAGAGACGTCACAAGGAGGTGAGAGAACATCTGTCGTGGGGGCACTGGGAAGACTTTATAAGGGAAGTGATGTGGAACTGGACTTTGGAGGATTTCAGCTGTGTCAAGATGGATGGGCAGAGAGCCTTCCGGGGGAGAGAAGAGCTTGAGAAAAGTCTGCGAGGCCTGTGGAGTGATCTCCTTTTTGAGCATTCGCTCTGAGCAGGGAGGCAGTAAGGTGAAAGGAGGAAGCATCCTCTTTGACCAAGGCATTCGAAACCTTGAATGCCCTGGAGAGGGATTTGGATAGGCAGAGGGAAGCTGGTGCAGGTTTTCACTGAAGCCATTGAAAGTCTCTTCCATTGGAGGAGCAGGGAAGTTAGACGATCATAACTGAGCTTCTGGACTGCTTAGGCATTGGCTTAAGGAAGCCATTGCACCAGTGAAGGAGGGAGGGAATGAAAGTCTGAACCAGGGTGAGGGCGATGGATGGGAAAGTAGGTATTGCCAAGGTGGAGTGACAGCTTCAGCTAAGAATTGGATGCGACAGGCAAGGGAGAGTCTGAGAAAACAGGCCCAGAGCCCGAGTGACTCATAGCATAGATAGTCTAAACGCTTTTCTGGGAAACGATTGCAAAGCAAGATCTAGTTTAGCTTAGTATATGGCAGGTAACATTTACATGATTATTAAATTTAACTTGTATATTTTATAAAAATATCAGGTCTGTGGTTAATAATAGTTACCATTACCCGGCAAACACACGGTGATGTGCCTGGTATAGTACGTTTGTTATCTCAAGCCTCATAACAAACTTCCCAGTTTACAGATGGGAAACTGAGGTTAAAATATTTAAATGACTTGCCTAAGGTCACACAACTAGTTAAGTGGTTAAGCTAGATTTGAATCCAGTATACCACAAGGACCCAAGAGAAGATTAAACCTGCAGTGTGAGAATTTACCTTTTCTACTTGCAAACCCTTTTCGATCTGAGTTATTACTTATTTGGATCTGTTGAATTCCTCAGCCTGCATTCCTGTGAAATATTTCATAATCATTGTATTCTTTCATTAATACTCTTGTAGAGTTTCTATCTGCTTAGGAAAAAAGAAACTCAAGTTGATTCTGCATTAAGCCAACTAATTGTTAGTCAGATCTATTTAATGGGACAATACAGCTTTCAACAGTCATTTTTTTTTCTCTAAATATGGGCATAATTTCATTGTTCAGGTAATGGAAATGTCTTGGAAAGGGGAAAACTGCTGATGCCCCTGATGCCTCATGCCGACTTCTCAGGGTGGAGCAAAGGAGGGCTTGGGTGTGAGACTTGGGGAGTGTGTCTTGACTCTCAGCTAACCAGTCTTTCCAGACCAGGAGGTTCTAGAAGGAGTGGTTTCAGTCTGGAGGCCTTGTTGCTGCAGCTGGGAGCAGTGCCACACCCCTTGATTTTCTCCATCTCCCTCCTGCTGGGCTGGTCCCAGTGGCCCTGCCACTTGAAAACGTTCAGGTGTGGTTCTGAATTTGAAGCCATGGCCCCACAGATCCCAAGACTCAGACATGAGCTGCTCATTTGGGGTGACATCTTGTAAAATACTAGTGCAGTCCAATAATGTATGCCTCGCCACCGACACCTTGGGCTGGAAGGGCTCATGAATGTGAAATCTACATTTCATGAAAATGAAGACAGTTTAGTGAGAAGCTGCAGCAAACAGATCTAAGGTTCTGCTTGGAATTACATTTTGTTTGTTTGTTTTGAGATGGGGTCTTGCTCTGTGGCTCAGGCTGGAGTGCAGTGGCATGATCATAGCTCACTGCAGTCTTGACCACTCAGGTTCAAGTGACTCTCCCACCTCAGCCTCTCGAGTAGCTAGGACCACAGGCATGCGCCACCATACCCAACTAATTAAAAAAAATTTTTTTTTCTAGAGACAAGATCTCACTATCTTGCCCAGGCTGGTCTTAAACTCCTGGGCTCAAGCAATCCTCCCACCTTGGCCTCCTAAAGTACTGGAATTACAGGCAAGAGCCAGTGCACCTGGCCTTTGAATTTTCTTACCCTCAATAAGTTTCTTTCGTGCTGTTAAAGTGTATCACTCTCTATGAATTGTCTCAGTTATATTTGAGTCTTGTAAGGAACCTTAGGAACTCCTGAAAATACCTCACACTTAATACCCAATCCATTACTTCCTTCTCCTCTTTCTCTTTTTTTTCTTTTCACCCCACCCCCATTTTGCTGTGGGACATCCTTAAAGTTGTGGACTGGGGCAAAGACAAAACACAAAAATGAAATTTCAGCTGGGTGTGGTGGCTCATGCCTGTAATCCAACCCTTTGGGAGGCCGAGGCAGGTGGATCACAAGGTTAGGAGTTCCAGACCAGCCTGGCCAATATGGTGAACTCTACTAAAAATACAAAAATTAGCCGGGCATGGTGGTGTGCTCCTGTAGTCCCAACTGCTCAGGAGGCTGAGGCAGGAGAATCGCTTGAACCCGGGAGGCGGAGGTTGCAGTGAGCTGAGATCGTGCCACTGCACTCCAGCCTGGTGACAGAGTGAGACTCCATGAAAAAAAAAAAAGAAAGAAATTTCAGAACCATAACAACAGCAGCAGCCTCCGCAAGTAAAAGCTATCTCCGCCTCTGCAGTGCCCCTCTGAGCCTCACCTCAGCCCCAGGATGGGGGTGTTCTACCTGTCCTTGAGGCAGAAGCTCCAGGCACTGCCAGTGGATGTCACTTTAAGTTGCTCAAGGTCACTGGCTGTATAACTGGAAGTGGCTGAGCTGGGCGTGGACTCCAACTGTGCCCTACTTCAAAGCCCTTCTGAAGTTAATGATATGTGATCAGTTTTCCACTACCCCGCAAACACAATCTGCCAAGCACTCAGTGTGAAAATCAAGAAAACCGCTTGGAAAAGAAGCAGAACTTTTATTAGAGAACTGTTTCTGTAGCTCCTGGGCGAAGACAAAATGCAGGATCAAAGGAGGCTGCCTTTCTAAAATCTATAGAGAAAAACATCCACCATGTTTGTTCACTGCTGGAGTGGGAGTGGGGAGGGGACAGCTGTGCTCTCTGGTTGAGCTTTGAAATCAGGGTAATGCGATGAGCCAAAATATCTTCAGATCAGTCTTTTGTTTGCCTTGTTTCTCTTCCACTTTACTAAGCCAAACAAACATGCATTAAGTACCTTTTGTGTGCAGAACCTTATGTTGTTAGGTTAAGTGTTTGCAGGAGTCCAAGATGACTAAGATGTGGGACTTTGCTCTCCAGGAGCACGTAGCCAGGTGTGTATAAACTAATGCAAGAGAGGAGAGGATGCATAGGTGTGATATGGAAAGCTCTATGCAGAAGGCTGTAACTTTTGAAGTTTTGAACTTTTGAAGTATGGCTAACACGGCATTTCAGCTGATGTATATAGAGGGTGTTTAATGAATTTTTTTTCTTGAGACGGAGTTTCGCTCTTGTTGCCTAGGCCGGAGTGTAGTAGTGGTGCAGTCTTGGCTCACTGCAACCTTTGTCTCCCAGGTAAAACCATCTCATCGCAACCTCCCATCTCAGCCTCCCAAGTAGCTGGGACTTACAGGCGTGCGTCATCACGCCCAGCTAAGTTTTATATTTTTTTTTTGTAGAGATGGGGTTTTGCCATGTTGCCCAGGCTGATCTTAAACTCCTGGGTTCAAGCAATCAGGCGGCCTCGGCCTCCCAAAGTGCTGGGATTACAGGCATGAGCCACGGCGCCCAACCTTGTCTTGTATTTTTAAAAATAATATTTTTGGGAACACATGTAAAGCTAATGCCTTAGGACAGCTAGTTTTGGAGTCCTATTTTTAAAGAAAATTTTTTTCGAAGGTAGTAAAATAAAACCTTGAAATCTTGGTAATACTGTTCACACATTCATGTGGCCCGTCTTTGGATTAGAATGCAGAACTTGTTTTCTTTTAACCACCGGTGAAGGGCTCTCTATGCAAATATTTGGAACCCTTTCTTGTTTAAACAAGTTTTAGCATGAACTTTAAAAAAAATATGTGCAGGTAGGTTCTTTGTAGTCTGACTCATTTATCTCTCAGAAGAGTTAAAAACTTTTAAGGATGAGTTATTTTTTTAAAGGGCACCTATTACTTTGGTTTAGAAGTCAATATTCTTTTGATAAATTTGACCCAAATGAGTTATTTTCTTTTTCTTTCTTTTTTTTTTTTTTAAAGGAAAGCACATGACATCTGCCATCTTCTGTGCCACCAAAATCGGATTTAAAAATTGAACTTCATGGCTTGTTACTTTAGTTCGTAACATGATTTGAAAATCTCTTAACCCCTAACACCCATATGTAGCAGTATTAAAAATTTCTTTGAGGCTAGGGGTTTAAAAAAATGTTTATACACTTGTTAGTAAGTACATCATTTTAAAATTATTTATTTATACATAATAGAATTTTGCATTTTTCCAAACTGTACTATATGAATTAAATTTAATTCAATTACCATGAATATATTTATTTACCATGAACTTAACATAGACATTTGTATTATTTTCAGTAAGGAAGAATGACTTTGGTGGTTTCCTAAAATTGAGTTACAGAATGAATGAGGTAAAGAAATCTTACATACCATTTAGCCCAACAGATGGAGATAGAAATTTCTGAGATTAAAAAAAAATCTAAAATTATGTGGTCAATAAAAAACACATATATATATATAATCTGACTTAGAAGGGTTTGAATTACAGCTTTTAAAAACATGCTTTTCCTGGCCAGGTGCGGTGGCTCACATCTGTAGTCCCAGCACTTTGGGAGGCCAAGGTGGGCAGATCACTTGAGGTCAGGAGTTTGAGACCAGTCTGGCCAAAATTTGGTGAAACCTTGTCTCTACTAAAAATACAAAAATTAGCTTTGCGCGGTGGCAGTGTGCCTGTAATCTTAGATATGTGGGACACTGAGGCGGAAGAATCACTTGAACCCAGGAGGTGGAGGTTGCAATGAACCGAGATTGTCCCACTGCACTCCAACCTGGGCGACAGAGTGAGACTCCTCAAAAAAAAAAAAAAAAAAAAAAAATAGGCATGTTTCCTGAAGCAAGCTCTCCTGGCTCTTGTGCTGAAGAATCCATTGCTACACATACAGCTGGTGTCTGTCTGACATCAGCCTGACTCGATGGGTCGAAATCCTTTCCCCAGACTTCTTCCCTGTTAAGTACAGTGAGTTCTGTGTGGATTCTTCACTGGGCTAAAACAAGCAAACTGACCTGTCAAGGTGGATTCCCTATACCTTAGTTGGCCTGAGTCTCTCTCTGTCTTGTTTTGATGGGCTGAGTCATTCACGAGGTGTATACCTAGTTCCCTTTCTCGCCTCAGTCTGTTTCCTAAGGGAATTCTTGGCCACACCTAAGACTGAAGTTGGATTCTTACAGATGAAAGATAGAAATAGACCTTGTTTTAAGGATCAGATGCAGTCTTGAAAAGTTGTGTATATGATGAAATTTGGTTAAGCAGATCACACTTCCCAATAGACAAATAGTGATATCAAAGATTCTTTATTTCATTGTTCCAACACTTTAGCTTTTTATTTTTTCAACCCTTTAAAGGATTAGATTTTTGTGCATTCCCCATTCCTATGCAGTTGTTAATTTATGTACTAACATGCCATGCAAAACATTTAAATGTTTTAGTGGATATCAGGAACATATGAGACAGGGCGCAGTGGCTCACGCCTGTAATCCTAACACTTTGGGATGCCGAGGCGGGCAGATCATTTGAGGTCAGGAGTTTGAGACCAGCCTGACCAACATGGTGAAACCCCATCTCTACTAAAAATACAAAAAAAATAGCTGGGTGTGGTGGTGCATGCTTGTAGTCCCAGCTACTCGGGAGGCTGAGGCAGGATAATCACTTGAACCTGGGAAGCGGAGGTTGAAGTGAGCCAAGATCGCACCACTGCGATCTGGGTGAGAGAGCAAGACTCCATCTCGGGGGGGGGGCGAGGGGAAAGAAGAACATATGGAAATCCTTTAGAAAAGCACGAAGAATTTATTTGGTATTATTAGCAGCATATGAAGTTACCTGTTTTTTTTGTTTTTTTTTTTAAGTTCAAATATGGGTAGGCAAGGGGAGGCAGGTAAGGTGTCTTCTCTTTATAGGATGCCAACTGATCTCTAGAGAAATAGGAATGTCTTCTAAAACTAGGGGGGAGGGAATTAAAACATAGAGAAAACCCACCAATGTTTTAAGCCAATGTTTGGTTGCCTTACCTCCTTTATCCTGGATGTAATTCATTTCTAACTGTTGTATAACTAACTAGTCTAAGTTCTTGGGTAGAAAGAAGCTGGTGAGTTTTCTATTTTGTGGTCAAATGAATTTGGTCTCATAAATTCACTTTTAAAAAGGTGTATGTACACTTCGGTGCATTCATTCACAATTGTGTGAATAAAAACATTCACACAATTCGGTGCGTTCATTCACAATTGTGAATGAACAATTGTGTTTGTCCTCCCTGTCTCTGTTTTTTAATACATTTTAATTCTACAATAGTTTTAGATTTGTAGAAAAGTTACAGAATAGTACAAAGTTTGTGTGTACCCTCACCCAGTTTCCCCTGCCTCCATCATTTTGTTTTCTTAACAGCTGGGGTTTATGCTGTGTTGCCCAAGCTAGTCTTGAACTGCTGAGCTGAAGCGATCCGTTTACCTTGGCCTCCCAAAGTGCTGGGATTACAGGCGTGCCCCACCCTCATCTTATAGCTCAGTTTGTGATCCTTTTTACAGCAGCACACATTATTAAATCATTTAGGAAACTCTGACTTTCCATTGTGCTAAGAGACAGCTCTTTCATTTATCTGCTTGGAACTGGCATTCTTTGTGGGAATCACCCTTGGAGCCAAATTGCTGAACAGAATTTCTTAATGTTTCAGAATAAAGGTATTCCTATGTCCCTTCAATAAAGAAAATAAAAATAATTACACAGGACCTTCCTAATTTTTTAATTCATCCTAGGGTTCTAAGTGAGGTTGCCGGGTTTCTTAATGTTTTCCTTTGTCTCTCGAATTTCTTTCCTCTGTTTTATAACAGGTATGTTTTGGAAGGTGTTCTAAGTCAGTTGGAATTCTGTACAAGTTAGGACAACACATGTGATCTTGCTTATATCTCAGCAGTATGAGAAATGGACCTCATTTCCTGTATAATCTGGAGTGGAAGACAGAGACTGGTTGCGTTGGTGATGGGTGGGGGCAGTCCTGGTTTTGAGAGGTGGATGACTCTGGCACCACCTCACCTTTACCTGCCTGGAGGAGCCTGTGTCTTCTTTGGGGAGTAGTTCCCAGGGAGGTCTGGGCTCCTCACCCACATTCATCTAGTCCTGGCTTGTTGGGGAGTCTTGCCTGCAGGGAGGAACCCCAAATGGGTGGCCAAAAAAGAAAGTGCTTTCCTATGGTGAGACAGTGCAGGCAGGTGCTGCGAAGAACTCCCACATTACTGTGGTCTTATCCCATCTATGCATAATGCAGCCATTGTTTGTCAAACTTTTTTTTTTAAACGGTGAAATTCTTTAAAACACACACATACACACACACACACACACACACACACACAATATCCAGTTGGTTAGACAGGGATCAGGTAAAAGCAGGCTCAGGCTAGCCGTGACTGAAGGACTGGGTAGGAAGAGCCAATTTCTTGTAGCACATCCGTGAGGACTTTTCACAGATGTTAAATAATCACTTGGTCTGCTTTAAACGTCTCTGAAACCAAACTACAGTGGGCTGTGCTGTGGCATAGTACATCTTGGTAGATTTAAAAGCCAGATTTCGGTTATGCCTTGCTTGAAGAGCAAATGAAACTCTGTCATCTCTTTCTTTAAGATACAGACCGTCTGCAACATTTTTCGTCAACACCACTGTTGTTTTAAGGTTTCTTCTAGGAGTCTTCCAGAAAAGTGCCTCATTTGGAATGTACATTGAATGAGCTTCATTGTAGAGAAAAATAGGTATTCTAGGAACATCTTGAAAGGAGAATGGGTTTGTTTTGCAATAAAGATAATGTATTTAAATTTTCCATCACTTTCTTCACACCATGATTTTTAAAAAACCATTATTGTCTTTTACAGGAATTACAGAATATATATATATATATATATTTATTTTTACAGACAGGGTCTCACTCTGTCACCTAGGCAAGAGTACAGTGGTGTGATCATAACTCATCGCAGCCTCCAACTCGTGGGCTCAAGTGATCCTCCCACCTCAGCTTCCTGAGTAGCTAGAGCTACAGGCACGCATCACCATGTTTGGCTAATTTAAAAAAATCTTTTTTTTTTTTTTTTTTGTAAGACATGGTCTTGCTATGTTGCTCAGGCTGGTCTCCAACTTCTGGACTTAATCAGTCCTCCTGCCTTGGCCTCCCAAGGCACTGGGATTACAGGCGTGAACCACTGTGTCTGGTCAATACTTTTGTAGTGTAAGCTTTTTTCTCCTCTCCTACCTTTCCTTCAGCCAGACTTGCCAGTGAAATCTTCATGCTCTGTGTCTGACACCGTGAGGTCTTCCTGCAGAGGGACTTGTGGTGTTGGGGACTGTCATTAGGGACCGCTGTGGAATGAAGCAGGAGTGAAGCTGAAATAGCTCTGTGTCATTGTCATTGCCGGAAGTGTGTTTTTATAACTCAAAGAGATATATGTCTGGATTGGATCCTGGACCTGGGAGGGGAAAACTTGCTGTGAAGGACATTATTGGGCTAATTGGTGAAATCTGAACAAGTTCTATTAATTGGAAAATTGTTCGTGTCAATTGTGAATTTTCTGATTTTGATCATTGTTTTGTGGTTATATGTAAGTGAATGTTTTTATCCTTAGGAATGATATGCTGAGATATTTGGGGGTTAAAAAGGCATGTTTATTCTCAAATGATTCAGAAAAAAATAATATGTATACAGAGATACACACATGCTGAAATATTTGGCGGTAGAAGGGCATGGCTATTCTCAAATGGTTCAGAAAACAATAATATATACACATCGATAAATACACACACATCTCTGGAGAGTGGAGAAGGGGGATGAAGGAAACATAAGACAATGTTAACAATTGGGATTCCGGGTAAAGGGTCTCCCAGGAGTGGTTTTGTCCCGTTTTTGCAACTTTTGCAAGTTTGAGATTCTTTCAGAATTGAATTAAGCTATTTTATGTCTGGTTTATTTGTGTTTGCCTCCTTAGTCAAACCGGCACGATGTCCAGGCACCAGAACCAGAACACCATCCAGGAGCTGCTGCAGAGCTGCTCCGACTGCTTGATGCGAGCAGAGCTCATCGTGCAGCCTGTAAGCTTTCTCTGTTCCCATCGCTTCTCCCAAAGCCTCGGCCACACCCAGCTGTGCTCCGGTTAGCCTCTGCTGCCCAGGGCCACCCTGTTCGCTGACCTCTGTCATGGAGTGTTTAGAGATGCTGTTTTTCAGACCAGACCACAGAGAGATGTGTGTCTTCTTAACCTATTTGTAATGTTGGTTTAACAACGGGAACCAGCTTTCAAACACTTCTCCGTCGTCCCCCAACAAATGTTTACATTACAGATTGCCACCTTTTTGGAAATAAAGCAATTTATGATTTACGTGACTTTTTGATACTTTCCATTCTGAGAAATGCAGCCTGGCATGTTTCTGTGCCTGGGCTGGGATGGATCTTCATGTGCACCATCAATTTAGTATGATTTTTTTTTTTTTTTTTCAGGGAAAATGACTATATTGAGATAACAGTTCTATCCAGGAAACAGAAAAATGTGGAAAAATAGGCAGTGGAAAATTGAGGAGAAATGGTAACATTTGCGAGAACCTTGAGATGTTTCTTGAGATAACTGAGACATCCTAGGATCTCATCTAATCCAGATTAGAAATCATGGAGTTCGTGGTATTTGCTGTGTAAAGTCTTCATTTTAAAACACTAGCATTCACCTTTGCTCCAAGTGTGCTAAAAACAGAATAGAGAATGGTGGGGCCGTAGCCATCTTTTCTATCCCTTTCCTCAGTTACTGAATCTTTTCAGCGAAGTCTCCCTAATGCTGACATCGGTATCAAGGTTACATCTGGAATCTGCCTCATTACAAAGTACCCCTTTTAAATAACCTACATTTGAAACAGATTTTAACCAAATGAATTTACTGGTTCTATTTAGATAATGTTTTAAGGTTCTAATTTCTTAATTTAGATACTGTGTGGGTTCTAGTTCTGAGTTTCTTTATCCAATTAAAAAAATAATGTCACTTTAGTCCATGTTTAGAGATATTTGGGGCTCAGCAAGCTAGCTTGGCTCTAGTTCTAGTTGTTTCGAGTGTCTGATTGAAACATACTTCTTGAAATGTTCCTCACAGTGGCCCAATTCCTTTACAAAAAACAAAATAGTAGAACCAGTGACTTAATAATGAACACACACACACCAGTCGTGTGTAGTGACTATGGATACGTTTTACATGGAGCTCTGAAAATTTGCATGGCCTCATGTTCTCAGTTTATTTTTACTTATATGCACCAACGTGCAATAAAAACAGGTTAGGGAAATAGTGTCACATTTGCTAACATTTCTGTTTAGAGAAATGAGGTTCATTTGGCTAAAGCCAAGTAAAGGCAGTAGATAGAAAATTCCAGAGAATTTTGCTTCAGGTGGCACTGAAGCAGAGGAGGAAGCTTTCTGTTTTTGTTTTTATTTTTCTAAATACAAAACCCTTTTTAAATTTTGAAATAGTTATAGACTCATAAGAAGTTGCAAAAATAGTACAGAGGGGTCTCTACTCAGTACCCAGCTTCTCCCAGTGGTGACATCTTATATGATTATAGTCATCATCAAAACGAGGACATTGATTGGCCCAATACAGTTAACCAGGCAGAAGCCTTCTTTTTAAGAACTAAAACATTGGCCGGGCATGGTGGCTTACGCTTATAATCCCAGCACTTTGGGAGGCCGAGG
>NW_012103809.1:641952-646038 GCF_000951045.1 Mandrillus leucophaeus
GCTTTCTATGCTGTTTCACGCTTTGAACCTCTTCCTAAGATTTAACTTGTATGCGATTAAGACTTAAGTCCTGGGGTAAAGAAAAAAAAATCTTCAAATACCATAAAACGTTTATAGCTTCTCTATTGACACGAAAGACTCAGAAAAGGGGAAATTGGCCCAGAATGGGTTTTCATAGGCTGTTTTCCTGCAGTGGTTTAAAGGTTTCTTTTTTTCTTTTCAGACTTCTTCAGCTCCAAGAGCAAATGCGAGCCCTTTATAAAGCCATCAGTGTCCCTCGAGTCCGCAGGGCCAGCTCCAAGGGTGGTGGAGGCTACACTTGTCAGAGCGGCTCTGGCTGGGATGAGTTCACCAAGCACGTCACCAGTGAATGTTTGGGGTGGATGAGGCAGCAAAGGGTAAGCAGCTTCTTGAATAGCCCAAACCTGCGCAGGCCAGGCCTTCCAGCACGATGGGGTCAGCCCATGTGTTTCTGTGACGAAGAGTCTTCTAGACCTCAGGTGGCAGCAGCAGCTTGCTGTTTGCAGGATTCTCCTCCTACACAATTTGAAAAGTGGTCTTCTATTTTGGAATGAATGAGATTTCAGTGTGGCTTGGGGACTCAACCTCATTGCTTTATAGTCATCCTTTATCACACAGGTCATGTTTAACATGTGTAATTTAGTTAGTAGACTTTGAATATCCAGTTCTTATATTGACCCCCGGAAAAATCTGTTGTGGGAGTTTATGTGCTAAGTAACTTCATTGTTCTATGTGAGTGGCAACTGACCTCATCTGTTTTACTCATAGGTACTTGAAAACCAGCCCACTGTGGTGGTTCATTTAAAATGTTCACAGATTGCAGGAGCTGGAAACAGTGAAACTAGCCGTTCTGGTTTGGGCTCATTGGTTGCTTACCTTATACTTTTGAAGTCTCAGTTGTCTCATTGTGCAACCATCACGTCAC
This sequence comes from Mandrillus leucophaeus, assembly GCF_000951045.1. Lineage (NCBI taxonomy): Eukaryota > Metazoa > Chordata > Mammalia > Primates > Cercopithecidae > Mandrillus > Mandrillus leucophaeus. The sequence continues at coordinate 642,899 of NW_012103809.1, forward strand.
CGGTGTGGGAGTGAAGTAAAATAATGTTGGAAGGATCTGCTGATCCTTTCCCTAGAACTGGAGTTTCTGCAAAGTATTTGTCAAGACTAATGATTGTTGTGTTGTTTCATGTAATCATTATGTCCTATAATGAACAGGTGGTGGTAGAAATATGCCACAATCATGTAGATGGGAATTTTATAATGAAAACCTACTCCTAACCCTTCCCTTGAGAATGTGGATGTGTTAGAGTGATAAGTTGTGGAGAGACTGTTACGCAATGTAGATGTGGTCGTAAGAAAGCTGGTTTGTTTAGTTGTTAGACTAATTCAGCAGTGGTTCTAAAACATCTCAACTTTAAAATTTTTGTGTATTCTTTCCTAAGTAGTGAGGACTTCAGTGACTAAACATTCATTCATTCATTCAGTTAACTTTTTCTCCCATTTATTATAAAGAATATAAGCTATTACAGAAGGTAGGGCTTAGAGAGAACAAAAGTCAGTTAAAATATCAGAAACCTAAATACAAACCTATTTGTATATTTTTCAAATTTCCTTCTAATCTTTGAGCACATTTCTTGAGGATTTTATATGTCTTGACACCCGAGGGTTCAAAGATGATGGTCCCTAGTCCTGAAAATGAATATTATTGAAGAAAACAAGATGCATACCAAATGCCAAATTTCTGTCTAGATCAGTTATAATACATTCTTGCTTAGTTGGGAGTAGAGGGGAGGGTGGCCTGCTCCTGTGGAGTGGAGCAAAGGAAGACATGGCGGAGGTGATGGGGGTTAACTACGTCTTAAGGATCTGCAATGATGGGCAAAACAGCCTTCCAATCAAATTAGTTAATGAAACATTGTATCCCCTAAAGTTGTCTTAGTATGACAGTTATAAGAAGATGACAGCCTGTAATTTGTCATTTTTTTTTTTTGTATTTATGTTGAGTGTAGCTTTTTAAGAATACAGTAAATACTCAATGGTTTTAAATTTTGGAAAAGTATTACCACATGAATTCAGTTTTATGTCATTTTCTTTTTTTTTTTTTTTGAAACGGAGTCTCACTCTGTTGCCTAGGCTGGAGTGCAGTGGCATGATCTTGGCTCACTGCAACCTCCGCCTCCTGGGTTGAAGCGATTCTCCTGCCTCAGCCTCCTGAGTAGCTGGGACTACAGGCGCCTGCCACCATGCCTGGCTAATTTTTTGTATTTTTAGTAGAGACGGGGTTTCGCCTTGTTGGTCAAGCTGATCTCGAACTCCTGACCTTGTGATCGGCCCACCTTGGCCTCCTAAAGTATTGGGATTACAGATGTGAGCCACTGTGCCTGGCCAGTTTTATGTCATTTTCTAACAGAAGCAATTGATAAGCGATGCTTTCCAGATTAGGCAGGCAGCCCTCGTGGTTGCAAACAAACTAACAGTTGTTTGATTGCTTACTGCAGGTTTGCTCTGGGATTTGCTCTGGCTCCGTTTCTCTTATACCTTGTTCCCCTGCATTCTTTACCTTGTTCCCAGGAGACTGAGCTGCAGAGCCCAGCTGATAAGGGAACTGTTGCCCCAGCAGCCAATCAGGAGGCAGGCACTCCTGAGCCTTTGTTTTGTTTCCCCGATTTGTGTTTGCCGATGGACAGGTCAGATACTATACACCTGGCTGGTAATGAGAGGCGTGAGCCGGAGCCTGGTCTCGTTGCTAATGTCCCACTGCATGCACCTGGCTGTCTCTGGTTTAAAGCCGAGACAGCTGTGGGAGAGAAGGGTCAAAGTCCTGGTAACCTTCTGTTGTCTGACTCTGAAATGGCTCCCTTTTCTGAAGCCTTGCCAAGTGTATTAGAACATGGATGTGGCTTAGAACAATGTGTTTTATGTTCTTACTGCAATCCCCGATTGGAATGTTTGCCCTTGGCATGTCCAAGAGATGACACAGGTGATTTGGAAATTTATATGTACTCATGCAAAAGAGGGGTGAGATAATGGATTTGCCCCAGTGTGAAACTGGTGGAACAATGTGTGTGATTCTTACTGTGAAACATTCTTAAATTTGAGGCTCAAATAATAAATTTAGTCAGATTTAATTTTTTTAAAAAGGTAACTTAAGCCCACAATCCTAATATTGCCAACACTTATGGAAAGTGAATCTTTGAGTAGATATAGTAACTTCCCTTTGAAATGGGCCATGGGGAGTTTTACATCCTGAAAGGGAATGGTATATGCTGGATTTTAAAAAGCCAATAATTACATCCATCAAGACAATATAAAGAAATAAACAATGAAAGATACTTTTAGGTCAACTATTTAGTTTGGGGAACAGTGTATGATTGCATTTACTCAGTGATTTTTGATGCACATTTAAGAATGATTAAATGAGTATTTTATAACATAGCGTGCATACATATGCACACATATGTTCTGTGCACATGCTTGCTTGCCTGTGCACAGGTAGATTTGTTTTTCTTCAGAAGACATGATCTTGGTTTTAAGGTTCCCATTTCCAAATTTCCTCCTCTGCCCATCTTGAGCTGGGGTCAGACAAGTTGAGGGAAGTATTTGGCAACCCTGCATTAGCCATTTGGGAACCTTGAATCTTTAAAAAATATTCTGGCTTCAAAAATACTCCATATTTACAGGCCGGGCGCGGTGGCTCACGCCTGTAATCCCAGCACTCTGGGAGGCCGAGGCGGGCGGATCAGGAGATGGAGACCATCCTGGCTAACACAGTGAAACCCTGTGTCTACTAAAAATACAAAAAAATTAGCCGGGCGTGGTGACGGGCGCCTGTAGTCCCAGCTACTCAGGAGGCTGAGGCAGGAGAATGGCGTGAACCCGGGAGGTAGAGCTTGCAGTGAGCCAAGATCGCGCCACTGCACCCCAGCCTGGGCAACACAGTGAGACTCCATATCAAAAAAAAAAAAATACTCCATATTTACATCTTTGGTTCTACCCGAAGTAAAGCCGTGATGCTGTACGTAAGTGAATCAGGTGCAAAGGTGCGAAAACAAAGGGTGCCTCTGTTTGTCTTTCCTTCCCAGGCGGAGATGGACTTGGTGGCCTGGGGCGTGGACTTGGCCTCAGTGGAGCAGCACATCAACAGCCACCGGAGCATCCACAATGCCATCGGCGACTATCGCTGGCAGCTGGACAAAATTAAAGCCGACCTGGTACTTT
>NW_012103809.1:647798-692105 GCF_000951045.1 Mandrillus leucophaeus
GTTCTGTTTTCAAGTTGTGTCACATAAATGGCACTTGTTAAATACTTGCAGTTGAAGCAAGAAAACGTTGCCACTTGTGAATTGCAGTCTTTTTTATGAAGTCTAAGCAAAAATAAAAGTTATTTTTCTCAAGATAGAGGTCTACCAGATCATCACCACAATTTTATGACAGACTCTGTCATAGCAGTTACTTGATTCATAAGAGGAGAGATTTCCATTCTTCTGCCTATTTGTGTCACCGAATCTTTACTTTTTAATGTTTCCTTGTTGGCAATGATAATTTTAAATAACGTCACTGGTGGTGACACAGTGATTTTCCTATTGGGCTGGGGTGTGAGTTATAGCACTTTGAATTTTTGGGGAGAAGGTAGGAAAAGCTTGATTTCTCTGAGTCCATTTTCCCCCTTATAGTCCAAAACTAATTATTGGTGGGTACAAAAATACAGTTAGATAGAAGGAATAAGTTCTAATAGTTGATAGTACACTAGGGATATTATAGTTAATGATAATTTATTGTATATTTCAAAATAGCTGGAAGAAAATATTTGTAATGTTCCCAACACACAGAAAAGATAAATGTTCGAGGTGATGGATATCCCAGTTATCCTGATTTGATCATTATACATTGTATGCATGTGTCCAGGTATCATGTGTACCCCAAAATATGTACAACTGTATCAGTAAAAAATACCAAAAAAAGACCTTATGTAGAAGAATAAAAAAATTTAAGGCCAGACTTGGTGGCTGACGCCCATAATTCCAACACTTTGGGAGGCCGAGGCAGGAGGATCATCTGAGGTTGGGAGCTCGAGACCAGCCTGGCCAACTGGTGAGACCCCGTCTCTACTAAAAATACAAAAATTAGCGGGACGTGGTGGTGCATGTCTGTAATCCCAGCTACTCAGGAAGCTGAGGCAGGAGAATCGCTTAAACCTGGGAGGCGGAGGTTGCAGTGAGCTGAGATTGCACCACTGCACTCCAGCCTGGGCGACAGAGTGACACTCTGTCTCAAAAAAAAAAAAAAAAAAAAAAGAGTTGCTGCCTTCTTATTCACTGCAAGTTTGGATAGGTCTTTTCCCATACCAGGTGGTCAGTGAATGCACAAGGTTAACATTTTTTCCTATCCGTGTGATTTTTTTTTTTTTTTTTGTAAAAGGGACTACAGGGTTAATCTATAAACCTGTAGAGAACACCAGTCATCCACATATTGTTATTTTAATGCTGCCTTTGAACTTCCTGTGTAGAAAGCGTCCTTTGAGAGGATGGATCACCTGCGACAGCTGCAGAACATCATCCAGGCCACGTCCCGGGAAATCATGTGGATCAATGACTGCGAGGAGGAGGAGCTGCTGTACGACTGGAGTGACAAGAACACCAACATCGCTCAGAAACAGGAGGCCTTCTCCGTAAGTTCGCCCCACGTGGCTGTAGACGCTTGCCTTGAGCCTGTTGCCTTGAAGAGCTGGGAGCTCGGGGAATGAATGGCCTATGAATAGTTTAATCAGCCCCTTGCAATTCAACTTTCTTTGACATGGTCATGAAAAACGCGTCCTTCCTGAAAACTTCTCCATGTGGAGGCCATTATCCTTAGCAAACTTACGCAGGAACAGAAAACCAAGTTCCACATGTTCTCACTTAAGAGTGGGAACTAAATGATGAGAACACATGGATACATCGAGGGGAACAACACACACTGGGGCCTTTCGGAGGGCAGAGGGTGGAGGTGGAAGGAGGGGAGGATCAGGAGAGATCACTAATGGGTACTAGGCTTAATCCGTGGGTGATGAAATAAACTGTACAACAAATCCCTATGACACAAGTTTACCTGTGTAACAGGCCTGCACATGTATCCCTGAACTGAAAATAATGTTAAAAAGAAAAAGAGGGGCAATACATTGTTTAATATGCCGGAAGAACATAGTTTGTTTAGAGAGGGTAAGAACTGGTACGTTCAGATAACCCAGGGTGTGTATGGCACTGCAGGAGGGTGGGTGGAAGCCTGGGATTAGAAAACCTCAGGATGGTTGTAGCTCTTCTTTCCTCCTGTGTCATTTTGAGTAAGCCTCAGCCACATCCTCACCTGGAGCAAACATCCTTTTCAGCCTTAAAAATGCTGTGATTCTTGGGGAAAACAGCATGATTCTTTGGCATTGTTCCTTTCCAAAATGCAGTTTTGTATTTCACTTTTAAAAAGTGCTGTGGGAGTGATGGAAGTTTAATGATGACTTGCTCCAAAGGATTTCTTATTTCTTCATTCACAGATACGCATGAGTCAACTGGAAGTTAAAGAAAAAGAGCTCAATAAGCTGAAACAAGAAAGTGACCAACTTGTCCTCAATCAGCATCCAGCTTCAGACAAAATTGAGGTAGGCTTCATGAGGTTTATATTTTTGTTAGGAAACAAAAGGAAACTTTTCACAAAGTAAGACTATCCAAATGAGTAATTCTTATAAGACTTAAAGCTATGCCAACTTTATTTTTTATTCTGGGATCAATTCCCTACACCAGGGGTTGGCAAACTCTTTCAGGAAAGGACCAGACAATCAGTATTTTAGCCTTTCAGGCCATTTGATCTCTGTTACAATTACTTAACTCTGCTATTAAAGTGCAGAAGGAGACATAGACACTGTGTAAATGAATGTGGTTGTATTCCAATAAAACTTTATTTAAAAATACAGGAAGTGGGCCAGATGTGGCCCTTGAGCTATAGTTTGCTGACCGCTGCCCTAGACTGCCATCTGTGGGCCACGCTCAAGGCTGACATTAGCTGGTAGCACTGGTGTGGCCTTACTGCTTGTTAAAAAAACCAGAAACTTCCTGGCCGGGCATGGTGGCTCATGCCTGTAATCCCAGCACTTTGGGAGGCCGAGGCGGGCGGATCACGAGGTCAGGAGATCAAGACCATCCTCGCTAACACGATGAAACCCCGTCTCTACTAAAAATACAAAAAATTAGCTGGGCGTGGTGGCGGGCGCCTGTAGTCCCAGCTACTTGGGAGGCTGAGGCAGGAGAATGGTGTGAACCCGGGAGGTGGAGCTTGCAGTGAGCCGAGATCGGGCCACTGCACTCCAGCCTGGGCTACAGAGTGAGACTCCGTCTCAAAAATAAATAAATAAATAAATAAACCAGAAACTTTCATATCAGTTGGTAAGAATCACTGTCTTGAGCCCCCTAAGCCCTTTGCTTGGATGTCTCGAACCTCCCCATGATTCAGCAACCCTCCAGGAACAGGGCTTGGTGTGGCAAAGGGACGCCACTCCGGTGCTAGCCCCAGTGATGGTTCCGATTGGTCAGTATCTCTGCTATTCGGGTGATACATATTTTGACTAAGACTCCTCATGGTGTCTATTTGTGAAAGCTGATTGTAAAATCCAGTTTTGACCTTACCAAGAGTTATATGGTGAGAAATTCTCTTTCCAACTTTTAGAAAAATATCTGCTCGACTTAGAATGGGATAAAAACGGCTTACTAGCTTTCATGCAGGCTCACCTATCTCTTGGTGCGTACACATCTGTACAACTGAGCTAGGCTAAGACAGCTGACATTTTCTTGTTTCAGGCCTATATGGACACTCTGCAGACGCAGTGGAGCTGGATTCTTCAGATCACCAAGTGCATTGATGTTCATCTGAAAGAAAATGCTGCCTACTTTCAGGTTTTTATATTTAGTAATAATTTCATTGCTATTTAGGTCTTAATACCTAATCTTTTGAGTGTGTTTTATAAAACACTGAAAATAATCTTCAAAATGTTGCATAAATCCTCTTCATTGGTTTTGAGTGCAGAGGAGCATAGATTGGTAACCTTGCCATCAGTCCCACAGATAGTTTCCCGCTGTCACATACCTAAATACTTTCTGCACGAATTTTTTCCTTTAGCCACCTGTCAAACAGAGGCTTAGGGATAACAGTGCTTGAAACAGAACTACTAGATGAAATTGCTTATTGACTTGCTGTTCATTCACTGATCACTCTCATCCTTCACAGTTTTTTGAAGAGGCCCAGTCGACTGAAGCATACCTGAAGGGGCTTCAGGACTCCATTAGGAAGAAGTACCCCTGCGACAAGAACATGCCCCTGCAGCACCTGCTGGAACAGATCAAGGAGCTGGAGGTATCGTCTCAGACCCCGAACCTCAGCAGCTGTGCCTGGTCAGGGAGATAAAACACATGCCTTGGATGCAACTGGCTCTGATTAGTATTATTGTACAACTCAGGCCCAGAGCCAAGCCAGCGCCTTCTTCAGCTTCCGGTGGCTTTTCTCAAAATGAACTTCTTTACATGCCCAACTACTCCTGACAGTTACTTTTGCTTCAGTCTGGGCAATTTGTTGAAAATAAGAACAGAGAGAACATTACTTCACATGACAATTCCTTTGGGAAAGCATACTTCAAATTTTATCAACATAGCCGTTTCACACAAGGATGTTCTTCCCTGCCCACTTAATTCCTGCCTGTGTAGCTTCTGGAGAGTGTTATCATGAAAGGTTCTCCTGTTTCCTGCTGACGAATTTGTGACTTTTTACAGTTAATGCAACTGCAGTGATAGTGTGTCGTGTGGCTACATTAATGCAGTTTGAAAATCTCCTCTTAAACTCACAGGGTTCCTATGTTAAAGTATGATCTTTTTCACAATTGCAGAAAGAACGAGAGAAAATCCTTGAATACAAGCGTCAGGTGCAGAACTTGGTAAACAAGTCTAAGAAGATTGTACAGCTGAAGCCTCGTAACCCAGACTATAGAAGCAATAAACCCATTATTCTCAGGGCTCTCTGTGACTACAAACAAGACCAGGTATGTACTCATTTAGAATGATACAAAAGTTTTCCCTGTCTTTACATGCAAATTTTGGTCCATCAAGAAAGCAACACTTAATCTAGAGTTCAAAAATCACCATAGTCAATGTCTTTGATCTATGAAAGCAGCAGCTATGGAACAAAAGCAGCAGCTCTGTTGTGAATCATATGGTAGTTGTCAATAATAAGGACAATAGTTAATTTTAGAACTTTTAAAAATTCATAAGGCTTAATACTTTTCTTCTAGTATGTAAAACTTGTCTGTGATCACTCTCATCTTTAAATTTCTGATAAATGAGAAATGATACTTTTATGTTGCATATAAAGTGAAAGTCACTCACTATGGGTGACATAGTGAGACCAAGTAAATAAAATGTAGCTTACTTCGTGTATACCTTTTAGGCTCACATATATCATTTAAAGCATCAGTATTGTTGAGTTGTATGATGATCAGTTTCATTTGAGGGGAACAAGTAAGGTAAAAGCTTTAATAATTTGCATGTGTTCATCTCTGTTTCTATCTTTGAGAAAAAAAATAAAAACACATACTTATGAATAAAGCCAAACCCCGGGGCTGCTTGCCTTACAGAAAATCGTGCATAAGGGGGATGAGTGTATCCTGAAGGACAACAATGAGCGCAGCAAGTGGTACGTGACGGGCCCGGGAGGCGTTGACATGCTCGTTCCCTCCGTGGGGCTGATCATCCCTCCTCCGAACCCCCTGGCCGTGGACCTCTCTGGCAAGTAAGTCATCCAGGTTCCCAAAGCCACGCATGCACGCATGAACACGAGGGTGGAGGAAGAGGGCAGGTGCTTACACCTGAAGCTTGGATACACGGTGCCTTGTTATAATAACCATCTTCTAAAAAAAAGGAACCTTGTGAAGGTCACCTTCACTTTGTCTTGCAAATTGTTGAAGAGACAATAGTTATTGAAGGATAAAAGTGAATGTCTGGCTGGGCGTGGTGGCTCATGCCTGTAATCCCAGCACTTTGGGAGACCATGGCAGGTGGATCACCTGAGGTCAGGAGTTTGCGACCAGTCTGACCAACATGGAGAAACCCCGTCTCTACTAAAAATACAATATTAGCTGGGTGTGGTGGCACATGCCTGTAATCCCAGCTACTCGGGAGGTTGAGGCAGGAGAATCACTTGAACCCGGGAGTTGGAGGTTGTGGTGAGCTAAGATCGTGCCATTGCACTCCAGCCTGGGCAACAAGAGCAAAACTCCGTCTCCAAAAAAAAAAAAAAAAAAGGAATGTCTGACTGTAGGGGGTTCAGAGTGAATAATACTTGTCATGTACTTCAAAGACATCATTTTAAGGTTCTCCTTTTCTTCTTAGAAAATCAATTATTTTACATGTAGTCACAAATATAAAATGCCTTTAATATCAACATTCACTCACTGTAGGAAGAACATTCATTTAACAGATTGTCCATGGCAGATTCCTTTAAACCATTTAGTATGGAAATCTTCAACCACACACAGAATAGGGAGAGTAGTGTAGTAAGCTGCTGTGCGCTCATGACCAAGCTTTGGGTCATTGGCATCTAATGCACCTACCATCCTGCCTTAGACCTCTGTCAATCACAAAGTTGCCGGAAAACAAGACAACAACAAAAAGTTGTAGTATATATGTCAGCCAATAATGTAGATAATTCAGAATGTACTTTTGGGGAGTAGATGAATCCAAATCTATGAACTGTTTTAAAAGTTATACCTCCACCTGTTACTTTATGAGTGGCTGTCGTAGGTTTTTGTGCAGTGGTGTGAGCATGTCCAGGTTTCCCATTTGCGATGAAGTGTGAAAGCCTGGCTCTAGCATGTTTTCCCTTTGTGCCTGTTAGGATTGAGCAGTACTACGAAGCCATCTTGGCTCTGTGGAACCAACTCTACATCAACATGAAGAGCCTGGTGTCCTGGCACTACTGCATGATTGACATAGAGAAGATCAGGGCCATGACGATCGCCAAGGTATGTCCTCAGGGCCACTTAAGCTGCCTGGAGGTAGGGCCGTGCTGCCCTCCGCAGTGCTTGTGTCCAACAGTTCGACCTTCTTGCTGTGTAGCAGTGCTTTTGTGTCTCATCAAGCAAGTCAGCTCAGCCCTCCTTAGAGGTTCTAGTCTGTCCAATAGAGAACGGGAGGGATTAGCATATGGCTGATTATGAGAGAACGAGGTAATACTAATTCAGGTGGCCTGACAAGCAAGCCCGAAGTGCCTGTGGAAAAGCCATGCACTCCTGTAAGATTCTGGACCCTATGCTCCTTCGATGTAATGGAAAGTTAGGTCATAAAGGATTAACTGGGTATCACAGAAGTAAAAGGTGGGATGGAATTCTTGGAAGAGCACCCTAAGTGTTAGTTACTCTAAATCAGTTGTTTTCAGATTGTGGTCTGAAGAGTCCTAGCAGGGAAGGGAGATCCTTTAGGAGTGACAAGGATGGAAGTGAGGAGAGGGGCACAGAAAGTACCTTTTGGGGTCCCCCGAGCCCTTTTTCTCATTTTAGTTGGAGCAGCTTTGCTGGGCTCTGCTTTACATTTAGGGCTTCTGCATAATATTTCGCAAAAAGAAAAAAAAAATTAGCAGCCCATTCCTGTGGTTCTTGGGAGCAATGTCTAAGCCCTAAAAGACCTTTTATATCTTCATGAGCCTGTGATGAGTGTTGCTTTGAGTCCCATCTAGCGGGTGGCATTTTTTGGCCAACTCTTCTCTATTGCACTGTGGGGCAGTCATAAATCCCAGATCACTTCTGCTTGTTTCCTTTCAGCTGAAAACAATGCGGCAGGAAGATTACACGAAGACGATAGCTGACCTTGAGTTACATTACCAAGAGTTCATCAGAAATAGCCAAGGCTCGGAGATGTTTGGAGATGACGACAAGCGGAAAATACAGTCTCAGTTCACCGATGCCCAGAAGCATTACCAGACTCTGGTCATTCAGCTCCCTGGCCACCCCCAGCACCAGACAGGTCAGCTTGGGACATCTTTCTCTTTGTATCAACCATCCATACCATTTTAAAAAGAAAGGAGTTTGCATAAAACTAGTTTCAGAACCATGTCTCTGAATGCTATATAGCCAGTGTTCTTCATGCACTAAATGTTCAGAATTGATTCTGAAATTCAAAGGAAGAAGGTATACTTTTAGGTAGTGTGGATGTTTTTTGAGGCCTAGCACCTTGATAGTTAGGTATTCTCTGATTTTTGTGGCCCTAACTTCTTTTTACAGTGACCAAAACTGAAATCACTCATCATGGAACCTGCCAAGATGTCAATCATAATAAAGTAATTGAAACCAACAGAGAAAATGACAAGCAAGAAACATGGATGCTGATGGAGCTGCAGAAGATTCGCAGGCAGATAGAGCACTGCGAGGGCAGGATGACTCTCAAAAACCTCCCTCTAGCAGACCAGGGGTCTTCACACCACATCACAGTGAAAATTAATGAGCTTAAGGTAGGTATCTGCTAGTATTTGCCTGATTTCCCTGTATATTTTTATTTACCTGCAAATGAATTAAAAAAAATCCTAGTTTAAATGTTTTTAGGCAAAAATATTAATTTTCAATAAAACAGGCTTCTGGCAGGATTTCCTTATGTCTTATGTTTCCAAATTTGTAGACGGTTATCAGGCTGGGGGTTAAACTGTTCGTTTGTGTGTTGCTGATCAGGCTACAGTTCATCTCAAAAGTTTTCACAAGCATTTCATGGCCCATCTCAAAAGTTTTCACAGTTTTTGGGTTGTTGAATCAGGCTACAGTCCATCTCAAAAGTTTTCACAAGCATTAAATTGGCTTCTTGCAGAGAACAACCTATGATATGGGTTAGACAGGGGGAATGATCTTTATCTGTAGACATGACACTGACATGAAGAGATTTGGTTGGTGAGATACAATCTCAAAGCCATAGACAGAGTGTGACTACGGCCCACGTGTGTCAGCTCCTAACTCAGTGATATTTTCTCCTCAACCAAACCTGGGCACACTGCACTGGAAGGCCAAAATACAGATATTCTAAGTAAGAGGACCACATTTACAGTGCTAATGAGGCCATACTCAAGAAAGAAATAGAAGGTCAACTCCTCTCTCTTTCTTGAATCCTTTACTTTTAGTGGACTTTTTAAGGGCAAAAACGGTCATCAGAATCACACAGCTCCAATGCAGAGTACTCACCTCTGTGGGATCAGTATGCCGACACTGCGGCATGCAGTTGTGTTGCTTAGTGACAGGGGTACATTCTAAGCAATGCATGGTTAGGCGATTTGGTCATGCAGGCGTCATAGAGCATACTTACACAAACCTAGAAGGTATAGCCCACTATACACCTATGCTACAAACCTGTAGGGCATATTACTGTACTAAATACTGTAGGCAATTGTGACACAATGGTAAGTATTTGTGTATCTAAATATATCTAAATGTCGAGAAGATACAATAAAAATATAGTATTGTAATCTTATGGGGGCTGGATGCAGTGGCACATGCCTATAATCCCAGCTACTTGCTTGAGCTCAGGAGTTAGAGGCTGTAGGGAGCTGTGATTGTACCACTATATTCCAGTCTGGGCAACAGAGCAAGACCCTTCTCTTTTTAAAAAAGATGTGTGTGTGTGTGTGTGTGTGTGTGTGTATGTGTTTATATGTATGTGTGTATGTATATATATGTGTGTGTGTATCTTATGGGACCACCATTGTGTATGCAGTTTATCATTGACCAAAACATCATTATTGGACACATGACTCTACACACACAGTGGAGTACTATTTACCTTTAAAAAAGAAAGAGATCCTGGGGCCAGGTGTGGTGGCTCACACCTGTAATCCCAGCACTTTGGGAGGCCCAGGTGGGTGGATCACGAGGTCAGAAGTTCAAGACCAGCATGACTAACATGGTGAAACTCCATCTCTACTAAAACGTACAAAAATTAGCTGGGTGTGGTGGCATGCACCTGTAATCACAGCTACTCAGGAGGCTGAGGCAGGAGAATTGCTTGAACCCAGGAGGCAGAGGTTGCAGTGAGCTAAGATCGCACCATTGCATTCCAGCCTGGGCGACAGAGCGAGACTCTGTCTTAAAAAAAAAAAACAAAAACAAAATAGAGATCCTGCCATTTTCAAAAGCATGGATGAACGTGGAGGACATTATGCTAAGTGAAATACACCAGACACAAATACTGCATGATTTAACTTATGTGTAAATTCTAAGAAAAAAGTTGAATGCATAGAAACAGAGAGTAGGATGGTGGTTACCAGGGGTGGGGAGGGAGGAGGAAATGGGCAGATGTAAAGGATACAAACTTGCATTTGTGTGAAATAAATAAATCTAGAGATCTAAATTCAGCAGGAAGACTACAGGTAGTAATCTTATAGTGTGTTGTATATTGAAATTTTTCTAAGAGAGTAGATATTAGGTGCTCTTACCACACATACAAAAAAAGATAACCATGGAAAGTGACTGATATGTTAACTTACTTACCTGATGTAATCATTTCACTGTGTCTATGTGCATTAAAACAGCATATTGTACACCTTAAATATATACAGTAATAAAAAGAATCAGACAGCTAAATCAAAAGAACTTTCCTTCATTTTTGACAGAGTGTGCAGAATGATTCACAAGCAATTGCTGAGGTTCTCAACCAGCTTAAAGATATGCTTGCCAACTTCAGAGGTTCCGAAAAGTACTGCTATTTACAGAATGAAGTATTTGGACTATTTCAGAAACTGGAAAATATCAATGGTGTTACAGATGGCTACTTAAATAGGTAAACTCAGCTATTACTAATCTCATATTTTCCTTTTCTCAAGCTTTCTTTTTGTCAGACTTCATTTGCTTTAGATGCTTGCCTTGCAGTTTCTCTGTCACTAGAGATTTACTTACATCCTTCTGTGGTTTGGAGAGCATGTTAATTCCGCTAGCCTCACATGTTAATTCCACTATTCTGAACTATAATGTTATCTTAGAACTAAGTTATGCTCTAAGGAGAACTTGAGAATTCTTCAGTGAATACAAAATGTTGGTCTGAATCACAATAGATACGAAAAAAAGACAAAATAAATTTTTATCTGCTTTGACATTGTTCTCATTCATTACTAGCTGTGAGAGCCAAATCTTCACCGACTAATTCTGTCACTGGCAACTTTATCTGCTTCTTTTGTTCTTTCCAGCTTATGCACAGTAAGGGCACTGCTCCAGGCTATTCTCCAAACAGAAGACATGTTAAAGGTTTATGAAGCCAGGCTCACTGAGGAGGAAACTGTCTGCCTGGACCTGGATAAAGTGGAAGCTTACCGCTGTGGACTGAAGGTAACTTGAAAGCTTATAACCGTGGCCCAGTTTACAGGAACTAATTCAGAACTGAGCTCCCAATTATAAAGCTTCACTAGGTTTTCATGAGTTTTGAGGATTAGTGGGTTCCTGTGGCCACATAGGTTGACATCAGTTGTCATCTCTGTAACTCTGTTTTCCAGAGTGTGTTAGCAGGAACTATATGAGAAAGTAAGTCGTGATGGGATTATTTTGGGGAATGCTGAGTTAAACTGGTTTCTTTTCTGTGGGACTTCTTAGAAACTTCATATACATTATAATTGTAACAGGATAGCACAAGGAACTAGATTATTGGAACAAATACTGGGAAATGCAATTCAGTAAATATATTTTCCTGGATTGACTGTTAACACTTTAAATTATGAATATTCTAAAGTGTTTTATAAACTTTTCCCCCCGATTTGGTGACTGGTAGTGTAGCATACAATGGGAGAAGGGATTAATTTGCAATCTTTTTTTTTCATCTTGCAGAAAATAAAAAATGACTTGAACTTGAAGAAGTCGTTGTTGGCCACCATGAAGACAGAACTACAGAAAGCCCAGCAGATCCACTCTCAGACTTCACAGCAGTATCCGCTTTATGACCTGGACCTGGGCAAGTTCAGTGAAAAAGTCACACAGCTGACAGACCGCTGGCAAAGGATAGATAAACAGATCGACTTCAGGTGTGCCAGCCTCCTCCCCGTCCTTCCCCATCTTCTCCTCTTTTGGTTGTTCACAAGATAATGTCACTTGAGGGGAGCCATTGTAGAAAACAGAGGTTTTGTTTTTTGTGTAAGTTAGGCATAACAGATGCTATTTTCACGGACTGCCTGTATGCAGGTTTGTTAGAAATGGAAGGAGAATGCATCGCAATAGCCAACCCTGTGCAGGCCAGGTGCCATCCAGGGTCTTAGAGAAACAGCAGAAGCCCTTTAGCCAGCTCTTTTGTGCCCTATAAACTCTTGTTACGACTCTTGGAAGGAGTAGCTGCTTTGAGTTAGCATTCTCCAAAAGTTTATGAAAATGAAATCTTAGACCAAAAAGAAAGGCCTTTCTGCAAGTAAGAGTTTAAAAAATCTCTGGAATAGGAATTTGCCTATTCTGGAAATTTTATATAACTGGAATCATACAATATGTAGTCCATTGTGACTGCCTTCTTTCACTTAGTATCATGCTTTCAAAGTTCATCTGTGTTGTAGCATGTTTCAGTACGTCATTTTCTATTTTTTTCATGTGTTTTTACGATTGAATAATACTCCATTGTTTGGCAGTACCACATTTTGTGGATCCTTTCATCAGTTGATACCTGAGTTTTTTCCAGTTTTTGGCTGCGATAAAAAGTGCTGCTATGAACATTCATGTATAAGTTTTTGTGTGGGAATATGATCAGTTTTCTTGGGTCTATACCAAGTGAATTTCTGGGTGACCCTCTGTTACATATTTTAGGAACTAATAAGATAATCATTTTATTGTGTCTATTTCCCCCCAGATTATGGGACTTGGAGAAACAAATCAAGCAATTGAGGAATTATCGTGATAACTATCAGGCCTTCTGCAAGTGGCTCTATGATGCTAAGCGCCGTCAGGATTCCTTAGAATCCATGAAATTTGGAGATTCCAACACAGTCATGCGGTTTTTGAATGAGCAGAAGGTATAAGCCAACTTTTTGTTCCATAGCTGTTTTGAGATTAATTGGGTGTAATTCGTCTTCTCCTCTGGCTTTTGCATCAGTGCCTAGGTTTGAAATGATGAATATTTAATATTATTAATCCGTTTTGTGAAGGCTTAAAGAATGCCCAGAGGAAAAGCAACTGAGATGTCTATAAGGAAATGCAATTATGAACATAGAAATAATGTAATATTGTTCTCTTCATGTTATCATAAATTATCTTTATAAATTGAGGGGATAGGCCCAGAAAACAGGCTGACTAGAAAATAACCTCTTACAGATAGTAAGTTAAAGAGCTTGCTTCTCTTTTTGGAATGGAAAAAATGCTCATCTCCTAAGCTCTAACTATAAGAATATGAGACAAGTATATGTAGTAATAAGCTGAAAAAAAAGGTACAAATAACAGTGGTAAAAGAGTGAACTCACATTTATTTAAAAATACTTGTATGCATTAACACTGGTAAATATTTTACTTTTTGTATAGAACTTGCACAATGAAATATCTGGCAAACGAGACAAATCAGAGGAAGTACAAAAAATTGCTGAACTTTGTGCAAATTCAATTAAGGTATGTTGGTTTCATAAAGAATGTTGGTGTTTCACCAAGATTATTATTAACTGCATGGCTTGCTGATTTGTTGTAAAGAGTATACACTTCTTGAGGATAGTAATTATGGTCTGTATATATTCTTTTCTGAACAAACCATAAAAATTAAAAATCTGTTAGCTTCAGTTCATTCTACATTGGTAGTATCCATTTGAATGGCTGGTTTCTATCCTTCGACTGGTGGTAGGTGCTGCATTCTCCATTTAGCATACAAAGATGTACTGCTTGGTTTAGTAATGGTTTTTTGTTTGTTTTGACGGAGTTTCGCTCTTACTGCCCAGGCTGGAGTGCAGTGGTGTGATCTCGACTGACTGCAACTTCTGCCTCCTGGGTTCAAGTGATCCTCCTGCCTCAGCTTCCTGAGTAATTGGGATTACAGGCAGGCACCACCATGCCCAGCTAATTTTGTATTTTTAGTAGAGACAGGGTTTCTCCGTGTTGGTCAGGCTGGTCTTGAACTCCCCATCTCAGGGGATCTGCCCGCCTCGGCCTCCCAAAGTGCTGGGATTACAGGTGTGAGCCACCGCTCCTGGCCAGTTTTGTAATGCAGTATTAGCTGCTTGGCCACTAGTGGCGCATTGTCTTTGGGGTTGGCAATGAGATATGCAGTCCAATGATTTGAAACTGTGGAACTGTAGCTGTTAGTGATGCTTTTTAAGTCCATGAAGAACACTTTTCTTAAACTTCATTATGCTGCAGGATTATGAGCTGCAGCTGGCCTCATATACCTCCGGACTGGAGACTCTGCTGAACATACCTATCAAAAGGACCATGATACAGTCGCCTTCTGGGGTGATTCTGCAAGAGGTATATATGTCATCGCGTATCTCTTAAAACCTGCCCCTCCTTCTGGTTCTCCCCTTTCCCGGTCTCCTGCCTGTCTTCCTTACCATCGCTGATTTCATCCCGTTATAGGGTATCCACTTTAAGAGGTTTAATAGCAGATTATGCGCCCTCTGGTGTGAGTCACTGATGTATGATACGTTTTCAGAAATCATCAGGAATCTGTTATTTAGAGTCTTTGTAGAAATTGGGCTTAAATTTCTGGGTTTGATGAGAGAGACTTCTAAAAAGTGGAAAATATAGAAATTTCTAAAAGACAGCCTCTTCTCAAACATGTCAGGGACTATCACCTGTCAGATGGTTTAGGGGAAACAGCCTGGAGAGATGAGAATGGGATGCATTTTTGACCCTTTGTTTGGCTGTACTTTCTTTTGCTGATTTTGGAATGAACACACTAAAGAAAATTCACTCTTTATAATCTCACTATTTTAGAAAACAAAATTGGTCAAATTACATAGGACTTTTTTTTTTTTTTAATGCAATATCTTTTTCTTTCTTTCCTTCCTTTTCTCCAAGGCTGCAGATGTTCATGCTCGGTACATTGAACTACTTACAAGATCTGGAGACTATTACAGGTTCTTAAGTGAGATGCTGAAGAGTCTGGAAGATCTGAAGGTAATTTACTACTATCTTTCCTTGCAGCATCAACAAAGAAAATAGAATAGAACCTTATTATTACTTCCACATTATAACGTGGATTTGGACACATCCTGGTAAAACTGTATTTCCTCTAAAGGTTTAATATAGTACTGCTTGTTTGTAAGTCTGGGGTTATTTCCATGCTCCAATACACTGCTTTAAATGAACTTAAGTAATATTCATAATATTGCAACAACTTTGCTAAACAAGTCATTTTATTTAATGTTTGGTCAAGGAATTTGCTTTATTTCTTTGTATTAAGGATAACATCTTGGACTAGGTATATTTGAATTTTTTATATTGAGTGATTGTTCTGTTTATTCCTCATTTATGATACTTAAATTGAGTTTATATGTAAACTTACTTTAGTGTAAACTGGAAATAAAGGGAACATAATTTATGAAATCATAAGCTTTTGATCTTGAAAGAAATTACCTCATTTTACAGATGAGGTAGCTCAGACTCAAAGGTAATATATCATTTGCTAAGATCATATGAGCAGCTGGTGGAAGAATTATGATGAGAATCCAGATTTCTTGAATTTTTGCCTAGTCACTCTTTACATGTGTGTCCATGTGTGTAAAGAGAAATGAGAATGCACATTGGTCGGGGAGGGGAAAAGTACTGCTTCTTTCTTGGAATGTGAGGTGTTTTTCCTTTGACATAATTTCTGATTTCACTTCCACAGCTGAAAAATACCAAGATCGAAGTTTTGGAAGAAGAGCTCAGACTGGCCCGAGATGCCAACTCGGAAAACTGTAATAAGAACAAATTCCTGGACCAGAACCTGCAGAAATACCAGGCAGAGTGTTCCCAGTTCAAAACGAAGCTTGCGAGCCTGGAGGAGCTGAAGAGACAGGCTGAGCTGGACGGGAAGTCGGCTAAGCAAAATCTAGACAAGTGCTACGGCCAAATAAAAGAACTCAATGAGAAGATCACCCGACTGACTTATGAGATTGAAGATGAAAAGAGAAGAAGAAAATCTGTGGAAGACAGATTTGACCAACAGAAGAATGACTATGACCAACTGCAGAAAGCAAGGCAATGTGAAAAGGAGAACCTTGGTTGGCAGAAGTTAGAGTCTGAGAAAGCCATCAAGGAGAAGGAGTACGAGATCGAAAGGCTGAGGGTTCTTCTCCAGGACGAAGGCGCCCGGAAGAGAGAATATGAAAATGAGCTGGCAAAGGTAAGAAACCACTATAATGAGGAGATGAGTAATTTAAGGAACAAGTATGAAACAGAGATTAACATTACGAAGACTACCATCAAGGAGATATCCATGCAAAAAGAGGATGATTCCAAAAATCTTAGAAACCAGCTTGATAGACTCTCAAGGGAAAATCGAGATCTGAAGGATGAAATTGTCAGGCTCAATGACAGCATCTTGCAGGCCACTGAGCAGCGAAGGCGAGCTGAAGAAAATGCCCTTCAGCAAAAGGCCTGTGGCTCTGAGATCATGCAGAAGAAGCAGCATCTGGAGATAGAGCTGAAGCAGGTCATGCAGCAGCGCTCTGAGGACAATGCCCGGCACAAGCAGTCCCTGGAGGAGGCTGCCAAGACCATTCAGGACAAAAATAAGGAGATCGAGAGACTCAAAGCTGAGTTTCAGGAGGAGGCCAAGCGCCGCTGGGAATATGAAAATGAACTGAGTAAGGTAAGAAACAATTACGATGAGGAGATCATTAGCTTAAAAAATCAGTTCGAGACCGAGATCAACATCACCAAGACCACCATCCACCAGCTCACCATGCAGAAGGAAGAGGATACCAGTGGCTACCGGGCTCAGATAGACAATCTCACCCGCGAAAACAGGAGCTTGTCTGAAGAAATAAAGAGGCTGAAGAACACTCTAACCCAGACCACAGAGAATCTCAGGAGGGTGGAAGAAGATGTCCAGCAGCAAAAGGCCACTGGCTCTGAGGTGTCTCAGAGGAAACAGCAGCTGGAGGTTGAGCTGAGACAAGTCACTCAGATGCGAACAGAGGAGAGCGTAAGATATAAGCAATCTCTTGATGATGCTGCCAAAACCATCCAGGATAAAAACAAGGAGATAGAAAGGTTAAAACAACTGATCGACAAAGAAACAAATGAGCGGAAATGCCTGGAAGATGAAAACGCGAGATTACAAAGGGTCCAGTATGACCTGCAGAAAGCAAACAGTAGTGCAACGGAGTCAATAAACAAACTGAAGGTTCAGGAGCAAGAACTGACACGCCTGAGAATCGACTATGAAAGGGTTTCCCAGGAGAGGACTGTGAAGGACCAGGATATCACGCGGTTCCAGAGCTCTCTGAAAGACCTGCAGTTGCAGAAGCAGAAGGTGGAAGAGGAGCTGAATCGGCTGAAGAGGACGGCGTCAGAAGACTCCTGCAAGAGGAAGAAGCTGGAGGAAGAGCTGGAAGGCATGAGGAGGTCGCTGAAGGAGCAAGCCATCAAAATCACCAACCTGACCCAGCAGCTGGAGCAGGCGTCCATTGTTAAGAAGAGGAGCGAGGATGACCTCCGGCAGCAGAGGGACGTGCTGGATGGCCACCTGAGGGAAAAGCAGAGGACCCAGGAAGAGCTGAGGAGGCTCTCCTGTGAGGTCGAGGCCCTGAGGCGGCAGTTACTCCAGGAACAGGACAGTGTCAAACAAGGTCACTTGAGGAATGAGCATTTCCAGAAGGCGATAGAAGATAAAAGCAGAAGCTTAAATGAAAGCAAAATAGAAATTGAGAGGCTGCAGTCTCTCACAGAGAACCTCACCAAGGAGCACTTGATGTTGGAAGAAGAACTGCGGAACCTGAGGCTGGAGTACGATGACCTGAGGAGGGGACGAAGCGAAGCGGACAGTGATAAAAATGCAACCATCTCAGAACTAAGGAACCAGCTGCAGATCAGCAACAACCGGACCCTGGAACTGCAGGGGCTGATTAATGATTTACAGAGAGAGAGGGAAAATTTGAGACAGGAAATTGAGAAATTCCAAAAGCAGGCTTTAGAGGTATTCACAAATATTTGATCACAGCTTCACTGTTTCTCAAATTATTCATCACATTATTATCTAATCTGAACTGTGCTCTTGCTGCTTAAATAGATGCTTATAGAAAATCTAATTTTTCTTTTTATTGCTCTACTACTTTGTCATAATCCAGATAACTGCTTTAAAATAATTTCAATGCTGTGTGCCCTGCTGTTCTTTCATTGCATCAAATGCTGATCTCTGGGTAGCCTGTGTTTGGCCCTGCTTTTAAGAACACTAATACATGTATAACTTCCTCCAAATGTTCCATTCTGCTTCTTAGAAGTTAGCTCTTATTTAGTGAGCTATGGCACACATTTGTAATGAAAATTTTCTTAAATAGAAGTCATACTAAAGTGTTTCCCTATGCAATTTTTAAAACACTTTTTCTTTTGCCTGCTTAGATGATTTTTTTGCATGGATTATTTGGTGTTCGCTTTTGATCATGGCCCTAGTGTGTTTCCTTTTGTTTGGCTTTTCTTCTCCTAACCCTTAATTTAAAAATAACTTCTTTAACTTCTAATACATTTAACTTCTACAGACAAATATTGTGTATGGCTGGGTTGGTGTGTGTATGCGTGTGTGTATATATGTATGTATTATATATATAAAAGTATAAGATTATATAATATATATTTATATATTTATCTATAATAGATACCTTCACATATTTGTATTGCTTCATTAAGTATGTTCGTCTAGCTGTAACAGGTGAGATGTAGGTATAGCAGGTATGATAACCTGGAACAAAACTCCCCACATTTTTTAAAGCATAATTATTGTTAAGAGTAAGACAGGTCTACAACTTATAGTTCCTTCTATAGAAAAAAGTAGTAACTATGAAGCCATTTATCGAAGTGGTAACATATATCTGCAGAATTTTTCCCACAAATTTGTAAAATAGCAAGCCTACAGTGTACCCAGGGAAAATGTAGAAAGAAAAAATAAGCAAGCCTTTTTTTTTTTTTAAGATAGATACAAGAATAGAAGTTGTGATAGTAATATGATATGATTCAAAACATTATTTTTTTCCCCATTTCTTTCTTTTTCAATTCTAGGCATCTAATAGGATTCAGGAATCCAAGAATCAGTGCACTCAGGTGGTGCAGGAAAGAGAGAGCCTTCTGGTGAAAATCAAAGTCCTGGAGCAAGACAAGGCAAGGCTGCAGAGGCTGGAGGATGAGCTGAATCGTGCAAAAGCAACTCTAGAGGCAGAAACCCGGGTGAAACAGCGCCTGGAGTGTGAGAAACAGCAAATTCAGAATGACCTGAATCAGTGGAAGACTCAATATTCCCGCAAAGAGGAGGCAATTAGGAAGATAGAATCAGAAAGAGAAAAGAGTGAGAGAGAGAAGAACAGTCTTAGGAGTGAGATCGAAAGACTCCAAGCAGAGATCAAGAGAATTGAAGAGAGGTGCAGGCGTAAGCTGGAGGATTCTACCAGGGAGACACAGTCACAGTTAGAAACAGAACGCTCCCGATATCAGAGGGAGATCGATAAACTCAGACAGCGCCCATATGGGTCCCATCGGGAGACCCAGACTGAGTGTGAGTGGACCGTTGACACCTCCAAGCTGGTGTTTGATGGGCTGAGGAAGAAGGTGACAGCAATGCAGCTCTATGAGTGTCAGCTCATCGACAAAACAACCTTGGACAAACTACTGAAGGGGAAGAAGTCAGTGGAAGAGGTTGCTT
Organism: Mandrillus leucophaeus; assembly: GCF_000951045.1. NCBI lineage: Eukaryota > Metazoa > Chordata > Mammalia > Primates > Cercopithecidae > Mandrillus > Mandrillus leucophaeus. The sequence continues at coordinate 667,353 of NW_012103809.1, forward strand.
CTGAAATCCAGCCATTCCTTCGGGGTGCAGGATCTATTGCTGGAGCATCTGCTTCTCCTAAGGAAAAGTACTCTTTGGTAGAGGCCAAGAGAAAGAAATTAATCAGCCCAGAATCCACAGTCATGCTTCTGGAGGCCCAGGCAGCTACAGGTGGTATAATTGATCCCCATCGGAATGAGAAGCTGACTGTCGATAGTGCCATAGCTCGGGACCTCATTGACTTCGATGACCGCCAGCAGATATATACAGCAGAGAAAGCTATCACTGGTTTTGACGATCCATTTTCAGGCAAGACAGTATCTGTTTCAGAAGCCATCAAGAAAAATTTAATTGATAGAGAAACTGGAATGCGCCTGCTGGAAGCCCAGATTGCTTCAGGGGGTGTAGTAGACCCTGTGAACAGTGTCTTTTTGCCAAAAGATGTCGCCTTGGCCCGGGGGCTGATTGATAGAGATTTGTATCGATCCCTGAATGATCCCCGAGATAGTCAGAAAAACTTTGTGGATCCAATCACCAAAAAGAAGGTCAGTTATGTGCAGCTGAAGGAACGGTGTAGAATCGAACCACACACTGGTCTGCTCTTGCTTTCAGTACAGAAGAGAAGCATGTCCTTCCAAGGAATCAGACAACCTGTGACCGTCACTGAGCTAGTAGATTCTGGTATATTGAGACCGTCCACTGTCAATGAACTGGAGTCTGGTCAGATTTCTTATGACGAGGTTGGTGAGAGAATTAAGGACTTCCTCCAGGGTTCAAGCTGCATAGCAGGCATATACAATGAGACCACAAAACAGAAGCTTGGCATTTATGAGGCCATGAAAATTGGCTTAGTCCGGCCTGGTACTGCTCTGGAGTTACTGGAAGCCCAAGCAGCTACTGGCTTTATAGTGGATCCTGTTAGCAACTTGAGGTTACCAGTGGAGGAAGCCTACAAGAGAGGTCTGGTGGGCATTGAGTTCAAAGAGAAGCTCCTGTCTGCGGAACGAGCTGTCACTGGGTATAATGATCCTGAAACAGGAAACATCATCTCTTTGTTCCAAGCCATGAATAAGGAACTCATCGAAAAGGGCCATGGTATTCGCTTATTAGAAGCACAGATCGCAACCGGGGGGATCATTGACCCAAAGGAGAGCCATCGTTTACCAGTTGACATAGCATATAAGAGGGGCTATTTCAATGAGGAACTCAGTGAGATTCTCTCAGATCCAAGTGATGATACTAAAGGATTTTTTGACCCCAACACTGAAGAAAATCTTACCTATCTGCAACTAAAAGAAAGATGCATTAAGGATGAGGATACAGGGCTCTGTCTTCTGCCTCTGAAAGAAAAGAAGAAACAGGTGCAGACATCACAAAAGAATACCCTCAGGAAGCGTAGAGTGGTCATAGTTGACCCAGAAACCAATAAAGAAATGTCTGTTCAGGAGGCCTACAAGAAGGGCCTAATTGATTATGAAACCTTCAAAGAACTGTGTGAGCAGGAATGTGAATGGGAAGAAATAACCATCACGGGATCAGATGGCTCCACCAGGGTGGTCCTGGTAGACAGAAAGACAGGCAGTCAGTATGATATTCAAGATGCTATTGACAAGGGCCTTGTTGACAGGAAGTTCTTTGATCAGTACCGATCCGGCAGCCTCAGCCTCACTCAATTTGCTGACATGATCTCCTTGAAAAATGGTGTTGGCACCAGCAGCAGCATGGGCAGTGGTGTCAGCGATGATGTTTTTAGCAGCACCCGCCATGATTCAGTAAGTAAGATTTCCACCATATCCAGCGTCAGGAATTTAACCATAAGGAGCAGCTCTTTTTCCGACACCCTGGAAGAATCGAGCCCCATTGCAGCCATCTTTGACACAGAAAACCTAGAGAAAATCTCCATTACAGAAGGTATAGAGCGGGGCATCGTCGACAGCATCACGGGTCAGAGGCTTCTGGAGGCTCAGGCCTGCACAGGCGGCATCATCCACCCAACCACGGGCCAGAAGCTGTCACTTCAGGATGCAGTCTCCCAGGGTGTGATTGACCAAGACATGGCCACCAGGCTGAAGCCTGCTCAGAAAGCCTTCATAGGCTTCGAGGGTGTAAAGGGAAAGAAGAAGATGTCGGCGGCAGAGGCAGTGAAAGAAAAATGGCTCCCGTACGAGGCTGGCCAGCGCTTCCTGGAGTTCCAGTACCTCACGGGAGGTCTTGTTGACCCGGAAGTGCATGGGAGGATAAGCACAGAAGAAGCCATCCGGAAGGGTTTCATCGATGGCCGCGCCGCACAGAGGCTGCAAGACACCAGCAGCTATGCCAAAATCCTGACATGCCCCAAAACCAAATTAAAAATATCCTATAAGGATGCCATAAATCGCTCCATGGTAGAAGATATCACTGGGCTGCGCCTTCTGGAAGCCGCCTCCGTGTCGTCCAAGGGCTTACCCAGCCCTTACAACATGTCTTCGGCTCCGGGCTCCCGCTCCGGCTCCCGCTCTGGATCCCGCTCCGGATCTCGCTCCGGGTCCCGCAGTGGGTCCCGGAGAGGAAGCTTTGACGCCACAGGGAATTCTTCCTACTCTTACTCCTACTCATTTAGCAGTAGTTCTATTGGGCACTAGTAGTCAGTTGGGAGTGGTTGCTATACCTTGGCTTCATTTATATGAATTGTCAATTTATTAAATAATAAAAAAGAAAATCCCAGTTATTGCAGTAGAGTGATAGGACGTTCTATGCTTACAGAAAATATAGCCATGATTGAAATCAAATAGTAAAGGCTGTTCTGGCTTTTATCTTCTTAGCTCATCTTAAATAAGTAGTACACTTGGATGCAGTGCGTCTGAAGTGCCAATCAGTTGTAACACAAATTGAACTTAGGATTTGTTTCTTCTCTTCCGTGTTTGGATTTTTGATCAATTCTTTAATTTTGGAAGCCTATAATACAGTTTTCTATGCTTGGAGAAAAAAATTAAATGGATCACTGATATTTTAGTCATTCTGCTTCTCATCTAAATATTTCCATATTCTGTATTAGGAGAAAATTACCCTCCCAGCACCAGCTCCCCTCTCAAACCCCCAACCCAAAACCAAGCATTTTGGAATAAGTCTCCTTAGTTTTAGAGTGTGGATTGTATAACCGATATAGTCTTTGACGTACTTATTTGGTTTGGTGTTAATTTGACTATATGTGCATGACAGGAGCAATCTTTGCTTTTCTTTGGTCAAAGTTTTCTGTTTATTTTGCTTGTCATTTTCGATGTACTTTAAAAAGGTGTCTTTATGAAGTTTGCTATTCTGGCAATAAACTTTTAGACTTTTGAAGTTTTTGTGTTTTAATTTAATATGTTTATAAGCATATGTAAACATTTAGGAGCATATTTTTATCATAGGTCTAAAAACATTTATTAAATACCTGTGAAGAAATACCATTAAAAAAACTATTTGGTTCTGAACTTTTATTAGAAGATGGTCTTTTGAAGTTAGTCCTTTCAGTACTTCTCAGATGCCTGTCATGTACCCAATGGAGTCCTTGGAAAGAAGGCCTATGTAAAGAGGCCAGCCTGGAGGTCAATACCGTGTTCTAGTTTATTCTGGACATTGAGTACCAAGTAGCGTTGGCAAAAGTCACCATCATAGCATTGAAAAAACATGAAGTTGCTAAGATGCTTTTTGAGTATCCTCAAAATAGATAGTGTTTCAGTTTGTCCCATAAGAGGAAAGACTTGCCCTGGAACCCATGAAAATGATTTCTGAAGAGTTCTTGGCTCTCTGTTGAAAGACAAGAAAATATAAGCCTGTTCCTTTGGATCAAAGAGAAACTACTGAAATTCACACATTTGTCATTAGATTAACATGACTTCACCGAACACTACCATGTCTAGTATTGGCTTAGTTACTATGAAGATTGAGTAGAATTTACTTTTTTTTGAGACAGAGTCTTGCTCTGTCACCCAAGCTGCAGTGCAGTGGCGCTATCTCAGCTCACTCAAGCTGTGCCTCCCGGGTTCACGCCATTCTGCCTCAGTCTCCCGAGTAGCTGGGACTACAGGCACCTGCTACCATGCCCGGCTAATTTTTTATATTTTTAGTAGAGACAGGGTCTCACCCTGTTAGCCAGGATGATCTCGATCTCCTGACCTCGTAATTCGCCCACCTCAGCCTCCCAGAGTGCTGGGATTACAGGCATGAGCACCGCGCCTGGCCTGAGTAGAATTTACAAGCCCCTTGACAAAGCATTTGCAACGTGGGTAGGGACAGAAACAGATAAAGCAATCAGTGGGACAACTTTCAAATGTCAGCAGCATATATTAATACAAATTTTATAGTACAGATAGGAAAACATGCTAATTGTATGGAACAAAAAAGATCATTAAGATTAGATAAATTATTGGGGGCTTTTGGTACTTAGAGTGAAAGTTAGCTCCATTCTCATTGCATGGGCCATTTTTCCTCCACAGCACTCTTCCTTATCTCACCTCTTCTTCCTCTTACTCCCTTTCCCCATTTGCAGGAGTTGAAACTAATTTTATGCATTAAATACTGAGTTCGTGTGCCATGCATTGTGCCAGAAGCCATGGAGTCTGTGCTAGAAATACATGGTGCAAAAATAGCCCTCATAATCCAAAAGGAAGAAGAAAAATGTGGTAAATGTTGTATTGAGAAAAATGAAGGAAATCCTTTATGCTAGAGCTGGGAGACTGTATTAGTCACCTCACCCTACCATAACAAGATGCCACAGACTGAGTGGCTTAAACGGAAGTTTATTTTCTCACAGTTCTGGAAGCTAAAAGTACATGATCAAGGTGCAGGCAGGGTTGGTTTCTAGTGAGACTTGGCTCATGGGTGGCTATCAGTCTTATCTGGTTACAGTACCCCGTCCTCTATGACCTCATTTAACCTTAATTACCTCTTAGGGCCCTATCTCCTTATATAGTCACACTGTGGGTTAGTACTTAAACATATGCATTTTTGAGGGACCCAATCCAATCCATAACAGAGGCCAGGAGTCTGGACATCACTCCAGGAAAGTGATAATCAAAACAGGTCAGCAGCGTCAGTGTAGAGCAGTTCCTCGGGCTGAAACAGTAACTAGAGAGTAGAGTCAACCGACAAATCTTTCCTACTCCCTCCAGGCTTCTGCCAAAGTTGTCATGAAGCGCTGAGATGACATGGGGCTGTATCCTGAAGAGAGGATATGTTTGATGTGGGCTAAGTTTTAATTTGGTTCACGTATACAAACAGGGAAATATACACTAGAACTTTTTATCAGGAGTCATGTCGCATCAGAAATAGTCTCACATTTTTCCAGACCAACTGGTTAACTATGGAAATGCAAATAAAAAGTAAGGATACCGGGCTGGGCGCAGTGGCTCAGGTCTGTAATCCCAGCACTTTGGCAGGCCGAGGCAGGCGGATCACAAGGTCAGGAGTTCAAGACCAGCCTGGCCAATATGATGAAACCCCGTCTCTACTAAAAATACAAAAATTAGCCAGGTGTGGTGGCATGTGTCTGTAGTCCCAGCTACTCATGAGGCTGTGGCAGAAGAATTGCTTGAACCTGGGAAGTGGAGGTTGCAGTGAGCTGAGAGTGTGCCACTGCATTCCATCCTGGGTGACAGAGCCAGACTCCATCTCAAAAAAAAAAAAAAAAAGGTAAGGATACCATAGGCAGAGTATGAATACATTAACTTCATACTCCCCTCTCTTACCAGCTTCTAGACACTTCTGTATTTTATGGTGCTGCCTATTTATAGTGTTATGACCATTTTTTTAAAGTGAGAACTGTGCTGTTTACCTTTAGAAATAATTGTTCACCAAAAAATTCCTCCACAGTTCCTTCACAGGGGTAAACAAAGTGCAAAAGGAAACCGAGGTTTGACACTCGGACTTGAAAAAATTTTAAAAAGTAATATAAAATTGGTTAGATTTTGGGAGTTAAAACCATTTGGGGAAACTACAAGGGCTAATTCCAGGTCTTGGGTAGGAAATATACAAAGTTAAGCTTGTGTTATCAAAGCAAGAAAGCATTCAAGGACTAATAGGGATACGTCAAAGACACAGATGGCTTAATGTGGCTTCCACTGGCCACATTTGGGACAATTTGAGCATCAACAAGAATTACGATGTTAAAGGAGTATATTATATTGAATTTAAAAAAAAACCTTTAAATCAATAACTTTAAAAACACCTTGATTCCCATAGTGAAGAAAACACTAAAATGGAGGTGTGGAAAGAACGCCAGTTAACAAACACAGAAGGCATGATACTATTACAGAATCATTTATAACTCCTATTGTAACAACAGAGTCAGTGAAGGACTGTATAAACCAGTTGGGGAACAGGGTATTCATATGGCCTCAAGGTATAATCTACAGATTGCTTACCAGTTCCTAAGGGGAAAATGGGGAAAATGTACTATTAGAATGAAGAGATGTAGCCACCATCTTTACCAAGTGATCAAAGTTAGCATTACTAATATAATTGAGTTATGTGTCCCTGTGAGTTGGCAATACCTCTTAGGTAGTATTCTTGCTAAAGTGCTCGATCTGAATCTAATCATGAGGGAAACAGAATCTGACAAATCCAGAATGAGGGATATTCTACAAGACAACTGGCCTAGGCTCATCACAACATTTAATGATTTAATTTAAAAAGAGGGTGAAGGAGGCTGATCTGGATTAAAAGAGACAATAACTAATAATAGCTTATGGGTTGAAAAAATAAAACTGCTATAGAAATAATTTTGGGGACAATGGGGAAATTTGAATATGAACTGTATAATAAATGATTTTATGGAATTACTAATTTTCTTAGGTTTGATCATGTATTGCGGTTACACAGGAAAATGTTCGTATTCTTGGAAGAAGCATGTTAACATATTTGGGGGTGAAGAATCTGCAACTTACTTTCAAAGAATTTAGCAAAAATCATTGGGTGGGGCTGTGAATGTGGAGAGAACAGATGGAGAGAAATCAAACGTGGCAAAATGTTAACAACGAGCTGAAGGACAGCTAAACGAAAGCTCACTGTACTATTTTTAAAACTTTTCTGTAGCTATAAACCGTTTTTTCTGAGAAAGTCGAGGAGCGTGAACGTCTTTCAAGAAACGCCAGCGCAACGGCACCCAAAAGCTGAGAGGAGATTGGAAAACGCCTCTCAAAATAACAGTCCCGCCCTTCCCGGGGCTCTTCCCTACAGGCTGCTCCAGTCACGTGGTGGCTGTGGCCCCGCCCACAGCTCCCAGAGGCCCGCGCGCGCCGTCTGCAGTTCGGCCGCTTCCTCTTGGCGGGTGGGCTGCAGCCATGGAAGGCGAGCCTCCACCTGTGGAGGAGCGGCGGCGGCTGCAGGAGGAGCTGAGCGAGTTCGTGGAGAGCTGCTGCCGGACGCTGGAGGAGGTGACGGCGTCCCTGGGCTGGGACCTGGATAGTCTGGATCCCGGGGAAGAGGAGGCGGCGGAGGTGAGGGGCGCGGCCGCTGGGCCCTTTCGGGGACTATCGGCCCGTGGTCTTCTCTGGAAGAAGGGAGATCCGCACTGGCAGCCGCGGAGGAAGGGCGAGGAGTCCTTGTCCGTGTGCATAGCCGCGATGGGCGCTCGGGACCCGAGGGGAGCCGCGGGCCTTGGAGCAACCCTGACCTCCCTGAGTCCTGGGCTCGGGCGCGCGAGGGCCTCCCGAAGGCTCCACGCCGACCTCCGGTGCGGCGCTCCTCCCGCGGAACTTCGAGCTTAAAGAAAACGGGGGGCCGGGCGCGGTGGCTTACACCTGTAATCCCAGCACGTTGAGAGGCCAAGGCGGGAGGATCCCTTGAGCCCAGGAGTTCGAGACTAGCCTGGGCAATATGGGGAAACCTCTTCCTACCAAAAATAAAAAAATTAGCCGAGTGTGATGGTGTGAGCCTGTGGCCCCAGCTATTTGGGAGGCTGGAGTGGGAGGATCGCTTGAGCCCAGGAGGTCGAGGGTGCGGTGAGCCGAGATCGCTCCGCTGCATTCCAGCCTGGGCGATAGAGCAAGACCCTGTCTCAAAACACAAACAAACAAAATTCCGGAAGATGTGTTGAGTGAGGAGGGAATGGCAGATTTGGTATTTATTTAGAAACTAAGTGAATGGGTCTCAGAGTGCTGCAGAGGGATTGGCGGTTTGCATTGTCATCTGTCATATGGATTTCGCAGTTGCACCAGATTCGGTGTCAGGAGAGCTGGGAGTTTGCCAGTTCGCCTTTCTATGCCTTAAAATTGGACACTTCTTACTGGGACAGCCCCGATTCTAGGATTATTAAAGGATATCACCAAGAGATGGTAACTGGCAACTCCCGTGGACATTAGCATTGCTTTTTTAAAAATGTAGGCAAGTGTATTTAGAGTGAACAATGGTGATTTTTGTTTTTTGTGGGGTGTTTTTTGGTGGAGTGAGAGGAAGGGAAGTGCTCCAATGTGGGGTAATTCATTATCTTTAATATTACTTCTGGGTTTACCATGCTGTAATTTCTCCTGGGTTGAAGTTACTGATTCCTGAGACATTTAAAATATATTTGATTTCTGTATATACCATTCATTATTTATTGTATTAAAAGCACAGAAGAAATTAAAAGATCTTTATTGTTCATTTAGAGGGGTATTTGAAGCTGGGAATTCCATTGAGTGGGACTTACCAGACCTTACCATACATTGTTTACTCAGCATTGGAGTAACATTGGATTCCTTGTATTAACATTTAAATAGCACTTTGTTTGTGCCACTTACAATACATTGCTTCATTTAATACTCAAAATAACCCTGTGAGGTAGGTATTGTTGACTACATTTTATAGACAAGGAAAGGGGCACAGAGGTAATAATTTGTCCAAGGATACACTGCTAGTAAATGGCAATTAGGATTTCCACCGGTGTTTTAGTACTAAAATTTAGTGAACAACAGTTACAGTTCCTGGTCCTCACAGAGCTTATTGTCTGGTGGTGGTGAGGGGGAATACGGAGAACTCAACCATTATATTATCATGGGTCTATGATGGGTGGGGTTGGAATTGCTATAGTACAGTTTATTATAGGCTGTGGTGGACAAAGTGGTGGTCAACAAAGGCTTCCTGGACAAAGTGAACTCTAAGCTGGTAAATAAAAGTGATCTGAATTAACTAGGGGGTTGGGGAGTGAGAATAAGAAGCATCAACAGCATGTGTAGAAGTTCAGAGACAGGGAGTAACCGTATCAGGAAGCAAGTAGTTAAGGATAGCTAGAGCATAGGGTGTAGAGTTACCGCAGAACGATGGTGGGGGGTAGAGGTCAGATCTTAAATGTCCTTGTTAGCCATATTAGAAAGTCTAGATTTTTTTTTTTTTAATGAAGGCAGTGGGGAGGCATGGAAGTATTTTAAGCCGGGGCATATCATAATCATACTTACCTTTTAATAAAATAATAACATACATTTATTGAATGCTTGCTATGTACCAGGCCCTATTTGAATTCCTTTATGTGTATAAACTTTGGTATACTTTTTTAAATCTTCACAATCACTTTTTGAGAGAGGTCCTGTTATTATTTTCATTTTATATAATAGATAAGGAAAATGAGGCAAAGAGAGATTAAGTACCTCACCCAATTTCATGCAGCCAGTAAGTGGCAGAGCTGGAATTCAGACCAGCTACAGGATGGAAAATGAAGGGGAGGGCAGCAAGACTGGAAACAGAGAGAGAAAGCGAGTGTAGTCAGGAGATGGCTGTTGTATTCCAGCAGAGAGTTGATGATCCCTGAATTGGGGAAGTGGCAGTGGGGATGGAGGATGTTGAGGGATTTTCAGAAATATTCAGGAGTTAAATTGGCAGGGCTAGGTGATTGATTGGATATGGGTGATGAGGGAGAGGACATGGTTTCTTGCTTGAGCAAGTGGGACCTTTCACTGAAATGGGAAGTACAAGAGGAGTAGGTTTGAGGGTTAGGAGACGATGAGTAGAATGAATTTATTTTTGTTTGTGTTGAACCTTTAGTGTCTTTAGTGTACGGTACTGGACAGAAACAAGGTTTAAAGATATAAATTTTGGGAGTCCTCACTGTATAGTGAGAGTTGCAGCCTTGAGATCTTTCTTTCAGTAAGCAGATATTAAATAGCAAAAGGTCAGTGGTTATATTAATTTATGAAAACCAACATCTAAAGGGGGACAAATAGAGCAATGTAGACAGATATTTAGAGGAGACCAAATAGAAGAAGCCAGAGAGGTAGAAAGAACCTGAGGGGTGTGTCTGAATGACAAATGAACAATTGGAGTGCGACCTTCCAAGAGTTTAGATATGACAAGACAGTGACATGTTCTTTGGCTTTAGTAGCAAAGTTGTTAGTGACCTATTGACTGGTTTCAGTGGGGTGATGGTGGCAGTGAGTGAGGAATGGTTATAGGTGAGGTTGTTTAGACAGTGAGTGTAAATACACATTTCAGAGAGTTAGGCTTTGAAGGAGTGGACAGAGGACAGGGGCATTTAGAGAGTTAGGGGTTGAAGGAGTTTTGTTTTTCTTTAATACACACCCACATGGGGGTTGAGAGAGGCCTGTAGAAGAGGATGCACTAGACAGTACTGGTACATAATTAAATGGTAAACATTTAATGGTAATAATTATTTATTTTAATATTATGTACCAATTTTTTTTTGTTTCTGTTTGATTTTTATAGGATGAAGTTGTGTTATGTCCTTACGATTCCAATCATCACATGCCTAAATCGTCTTTAGCAAAGCACATGGCATCTTGTAGATTGAGGAAAATGGGCTATACCAAAGAAGAAGAGGTACCATATATTTATTATTTTATAGTAAAATATATATGTATATGTCATGCATTTCATGCCTTAATTCACAGTTTTTGGAAGTTATATTGTGAGGCTCACCAACATGAAATAATAGCCCTTACTTGAAGGGTAGGATGATACTTGCCTAATTTCACAAATTATTGTGAGAAATAATTAAGTGATACTAATCTATTGTTTATGTCAAGTCTTAAAATAGTCAATTATCTGATACTTAAGAACACTAAGATTTTTTTTTTCAGGATGAAATGTATAATCCTGAGTTTTTCTATGAGAATGTGAAGATACCTTCAATTACTTTGAGTAAGTATTAAGTTATTATAATTTTAAAATATCTTAGTGTAGATACTGATTTTTCATTTTTGCGTTATCAAAAGAATGGATTTTATAAGCATGCTTACGATTAAGAAGGACATTTAGTATCTTCAAAGAATGTAGAATTAATTAATGTATAAGGCAACTAATTCACATAATCTGAAGTTTAGAGACCAGGCTTGTATTAATAGGCAGTGAAAACCTTACAAAGCTTTGTGTAGTAGAGCAGACACCTTCCTTCTGAGTTACAACAAAAATTTGAGCATGTGACATAGATTGAAGGATGAGACTGAAGATGGACATGTGTTCCAGGGATTCACAGCATATATAGAGGTTAAAGTCTTGGGCTCTTGAAAGAGAATGTCCTGATTCAACTCCTGTTTTTATCATGAACAGATGTGACTTTCAGCGAGGTAATTAACCTGTTTGTTGCCTAAATTTCTTTATAAAATGGAGATGGTTATAATAGCACTTTGCGAGGATTAAGTGATATATTCTTAGAATAGTGTCAGGCACTTAGCTGGAGTCAGCTAAAGGGTCACAGAGTTGTGACCATTACAGCACAGGCTTTGAGAATGTTAGCTGTTACTGGTCAGTAAAATTTGTCGCTGCTACTGCTGCATGCCTAATTATAGACATGAACTGCTTGAAGTCTGATTACTTACCGGGCTGTAGATAAATCTGAAAGGTTCTGTGTTCAGATTTCATAGACAGGGATGTGGATATTTCTTAAGATTCTGGAAGGTTTGTCCACATGCCCAAAGGGCTTCGATCAGAAACCAGTTAATCATTTAATTATGGTCACTGATGATTCATATTGTATTTATGGATTTTTTTTTTTTGACAGATAAGGACTCACAATTCCAGATAATTAAACAAGCTAGAACTGCAGTTGGGAAAGACAGTGATTGTTATAATCAAAGTAAGTGGCATTACAGTTTAAGTGAATTAATGAATCAAATTATTATTTTTCTCATAAACATGTCACTAATTTCAAGAAAAACCTGTGAAAACTGTTACATGGGAAAGGTTAAGTTTTACATTTAGCATTAGGCTAATTTGCTTCATTTCACCATCATTTGTTAGATGTTTCCTGTTGAGATACACTAGAGTCTCACCAGGACACTGTCTTAGCTAGGGGTTCATCCTTTGGAATAACCTGGTGATTTAGAGGTGAGATTGTCTTGTGGCTAATATAAAAAACTGTTATTTAGTAAATACAGATGGTCCCAACTTAATGATGATTTGATTTAGGATTTTTTCAATTTTATGATGGTATGAAAACAATGCACAATCACAAGGTTTTAGACTTTAAGTACTAGTGACTCTGGGCTGCATTTTCAACTTAACCGTATAAAGTTTATGATGGGTTTATCGGGATGTAACCCCATGTAAGTCAAGGAACATCTATAAATGCCACTGAGTGAGACTCTTTTACCCTGAGATTTCCTCTCTTTAGAGTATTGAAATGCAATGTAAAGAAAAGGCTTGGGCTGAAAGAGATTAGTCTCCACAGGTACCCTCAGATTGCTACACAGTAAGTGAGTTGGTTTGAAGTGATGAATGCTTGGGATCCCCTTCTCAGAAAAAAAGTACAAACACAAAAGTTTTACATATAATTTCAGAGGATTCATATTAATAGATCCTTTCATGCCCACCTTTAGAGCTGGGTTAAAGAGTTCTCCCTGGGAACTTCAGCAGAGAATAGGTTAGAAGTTTTAAGCATAAGCTTTTAGGAAATTGAAAGAAAACTTAATCCATCAAAAACAGAGACATAGGCCAGACACGGTGGCTCACGCCTGTCATCCCAGCACTTTGGGAGGCTGAGGCGGGTGGATCACCTGAGGTCAGGAGTTCAAGACCACCCTGGCCAACATGGCGAAACACTAAAAAATACAAAAGTTAGCTGGGCATGGTGGCAAGTGCCTGTAATCCCAGCTACTTGAGAGACCGAGGCAGGAAGAATTGCTGGAACCCAGGAGGCGGAGGTTTCAGTGAGCCCAGATCGCACCATTGCACTCCAGCGTGGGCAACAGAGCGAAACTCCATCTCAAAAACAAACCAACAAACAAACACATAGACAAACGAGTTAATAAAAGTTTAAATTTCTAATGAATGTAGATATGATAGGACATCTAGCCAAAAACCTGAGTGGCTTCTCTTATAAGGATTTCTATTTCTGCATTGTCTTCTTTGAACCTTCTGTAGGTAGCTTTCTCTGCACAACTTACCTTTTTTTCCTCATTCTTTTTTCTAGCTGAATTATATTTACCAGGCTGTAGTCATGGTTGGTTTTCTCCCTCATTGAAGTTGAGGATCTTTACCAAATACTGTGTTAAGTCAGTATCTGGACTTGATTTCTCAGAGTTGCACTGTGGCTACAGAAGGAAGACCATCCTTAGCTGTCTATATTACATGGGTTCTCTACAACAGCCAGAAGTACATTTCTTGTATTTTTTGTTTTGAGGTTCCCACTTTTGTCCCTGTCAGCGAAATTCCAGATTTTTTTCTTTGAGGGAGACAGTTGACTCTCATTTTATTTATTCGGACAGATTACTGAGTTATGACTAGACTGGTCAAGCCTTTTTTGGCCTCTGCTATTGGTTCTACTCATATCCCCTGGTAGTGTACCCATAAAAAAGTTGGAGGTTTTTGGTTTTTGAAGAGGTTAATAATACTTAAAGGACTTTGTTTGACTCTTAAGTGGTTAGATTTACTGAATTTATTTTAGAGTTGAAAGAGAACTTGGAGATCATCTAATCCAGTGTCTGCATTTTACAGATAAGAAAAACTATCTGATGGAGACATGATAAAGTTCTAGTGTGTTGGTTCTAAAAGTCCTCCATATTTTTATTTTTTAAAAGGTTATTTTTTTAAAGCTCTTTTATGAATTACATTTCTCTTTCACAACAAACTTGTGATAAACTGAACGATATTTTCCCCTCCATGATAGGTGAAGAAACAGACACAAAAAAGTGAAGTAACTCGCCTTTGCTAGATAATAGCAAAGTGAATCCAGAACTAAGTTCTAAATTTTGACACAAACTCTGAACTGAGTTGATTTTCTGTTAGATACCCTACATTTAGTAAAATTTGTGGACTAGGATTCTAGATATTGCTCAAATTTATTTATCATGTCTTTCATGATTAAGTGGAAGAATATCAGAAACTTCGTATCTCTACATACTAATTGTGACTATTGGTGCTGTTAATTGTTAATTCTGCTTTGCGTAAACCTGTTTTAGAGAAATAAAAGTAGTTGCTTGGCCATGTATTAATGATGACAACTGTGAGTTTTTGTTTCTTTATCTGTAATATAAAACTCTATTTATAGAGTTGTTGAGAGGAACAGAGATAATGGATGCTAAACAAGCCCTAGCTCCAAAAATTGGTAGCTTCTATGGTCTAAGTGGAAATTAATGTACAGAAAGTAATATTAAGATAATGAAATGGATGAGTTTTATATATATAAGTAATTTAGAAAATGTTCTGCTTTTTAATTTTTATAACGGTAATAAGGGAGATTTGGACATGGAGTTTAGTTCTTTTCAAAAGCAAATAATTACTTCGAATGAATAGTTCTTTTGATAGGTAAGAGGAACTTTGATTCTGAATTCTTACACTATCTTAAATTAAGATATAATTGTTACCAGTAACTTTTTTTTCTTTTTTTTTTTGAGACTGAGTCTTGCTCTGCCATCCAGGCTGGAGTTTAATGGCACAATCTCGGCTCACTGCTAGCTCGGCCTCCTGGGTTCACGCCATTCTCCTGCCTCAGGCTACCGAGTAGCAGGGACTGCAGGCACCCGCCACCATACCAGGCTAATTTTTTTGTATTTTTTTAGTAGAGATGGAGTTTCACCATGTTAGCCAGGATGGTCTCGATTTCCTGACCTCGTGATCCGCCCACCTTGGCCTCCCAAAGTGTTGGGATTACAGGCGTGAGCTACTGTGCCTGGCCAACAGTAATTTTTTATATGATCTTTAACCTTGTTTAAAAATTTTTTTTTGGCTGTGCATGGTGGCACATGCCTGTAATCCCAGCACTTTGGGAGGCCGAGGTAGGCAGATCATCTGAGGTCAGGAGTTTGAGACCAGCCTGGCCAACATGGTGAAACCCTGTCTCTACTAAAAATACAAAAATTAGCCAGACGCTATGGTGCATGCGTGTAATCCAGCTACTCGGGAGGCTGAGGCAGGAGAATCGCTTGAACCTGGGAGGCGGAGGTTGCAGTGAGCCAAGATGGCGCCACTGCAGTCTAGTCTGGGCGACAGAGTGAGACTCTGTCTCAAAAAAAAAAAAATTTTTTTGTTTTATGTTCTCTGTAGAGAGTTATGCAATTTCTGAACAGATTATTTTTGTGGCTCATTTATGTCTTAGACATTTTAAGATCTTTTCCCTCAGGACAAGACTTTCTTTAAATATCTTATTGATGTATTTACTTCGAAGGGAGAATGACTCACATGAAAAATTTTACATTTCTCCATCTAATTCATATTTTGTTTGTTACACACTGAAATGTAAGTTTTTTGACAAGGTTTTATATGCATGTTTTCATTTCATCTGTCATGTCAGGCCTAAACTCAGTGTACAGAATTCTCAATCTTAAACTTTATGAAAGCTCGAACAGCTATTAGATGTACATACTTATTTTCAGATATAGTTACTTCGGCTAATTTTTTAACCAAGATATTTCAATCATAAACAATCAATTTATGTTTAGTGGTTTATCTTTTTCCTTCAATATTAAATATTCAAGTTGTATATTTCAGTATCATGAAGTGTGTTTGAGTCATGGCCATGATCAGTGTGCTATCAAAGAAACTTTAAAAGACAGGATAGAATGGCTTTAGATCCAGTCTGTTCCTATCACTTGTGAGACTTTGGGCAAGTCATGTTACTTCTATGACCCTTAATTTCTTTATCTGTAATGTTAGGGAATTGACTCTGAATGAATTCTCCCTAAAATTCTGAATTTGTATCTTTGTGACAACACCTGCTACTACTATTTAATGTTGTATGTTATATGTTTAAGATCCCCTTTGATAACAAAAGTAACTAACAAGAATTAGAATTGGCATTATTAAAACAATAGATTAGAGTTTCAATTTGGGGTGATGAAAAAATTCTAGAGATGGATAGAGGTTGCACAACAATGTGAATGCACTTCATGTCTCTGAACAGTACGCTGAAAATATGGTTAGAATGTTAAATTTTATGTTATATATTTTGCCACAAAAAACCTGCAAAAACAGGCAGCCAAAGGGTCTTAGAGTTATTATAATTACAGCGCATTCATATGTACCTTTAAATCATTTAGAAACATGCATTTTAAAAATTTACATTTTATGTAAATGTAAGTTTATTTAAGTATGTTTATCCTTTTTGTTGTCAGAAATATCTATGTTCCGAATGAATTGAATGCAGTTTGTTGCTTAACCTTTCCTGTACTTTTTCTTTTTCAGTAATTGGGGTGAGTATAAAGAGGAATTAGGAACCTGAATGTACTCCTTATTTAAAGATATGCAGTATCCTTTTTGCAAATGATATCCTTTTAAAAGTATCACTCAAATTTCTAAACTTTATCTTAATACCTGTCACATATTATAGTCTTGAATTGGAATTTTGGTTGAATTACAAGGAATTTAAGTGTCAGTCTTCATCATAAACTTAAGATGAATAAATTGAAGAAAATGCTAAAATAATTTAAGAAGGAAATTATATTTCTTTGTTTAAAAATAACAGGCAAAGGTATATAGGGAGCTTGTTTGTAATACATCATTACTTTCTAATCTTTGTTTTTCTCCCAAATTTTTATAGCCTATATTCAAAGGAATTAGGCTTATCAAAGCTGTTTTTATAATTTTGTATTATAAAATGCTTACTATAATTAGAATAAAATTGATTGACTTGAAAGGGAACCCTTTTTTTTCCATTAATTCAAAACCCTTTGACTAGTAAAAATGGCCATGTATTGTTATCTAAAGCCGTGTTAAACCATGGCCTCAGATTGACTGCAGCTCTCCTCTTAATATGTAGACAAGTAGTACCTCTTTTTGTTGTAATGCTTAGTTCATAGTATGCTCTCATTTGAATTCTTTTTGCCTCTACCTAGGAACTTAATGAGGTTAGACTTTATCAAATATAAGTATCTGGAAAGAGCTACTGATTTTATGTTGTTCTATGAACCAGTTACTACTTTAGAATAAGTTAGCAAACAATAAAAGGATTCCTTTAGTAGCTCATGTTCTTTGTTTGCATTAGTGAATAATGAAGTCTAGAAAGAATTGTTTTAAATTGCTTTTTTTACAGTTCCAATCATTTTTTTATTTGAGAAAATTTGAATCTCAAAACAAAAATTTTCTTCAATGTTTAATACATCACATCAAGGTATTGTATTTACTTTTTTTCACTAATGAGCAGATTTTAGAAAATTCTGTAATTACCGGGGGGCACTGCTATTAACTTTTTTCAGTTAATTTGGTTAAGCCACTATGCTTCCTCCTCAGGAAATTAAAATGAGTTTAGTTTCAATTTAATCTGTTCTTTTCTGGCCTGACGAGGTGTGGGATTTCTGCTACTTAATTATTTTTTGGCCCCTAGCTCTAAGTCCTTGCACAAGTGGGATATATTTTGAATATTGACCATCTAGCTTGATGTCTCATACAAAAGATATTTTTTACACAGTTTTTAATATTTCCATAGTTTATTTTCAAAGGGACTATAATGCATATTACTTATTAAAAGCATTTTCTTCCCAACTTTGATGGGGAAAAGCCTATCAACAGATACCTACTTTTGTAGATGGCTATAAAAATTGTTACCCAAAAGGTTTTCTTAGAGCAAATTGTCTTTTATGATTATTCCTGCCTGCCTTCTTGGGATCTGTCTTTATATTGTTGGAGAGAATAGCAAACCTCCATAATACGTTGTGTTTTTTTTGTGGATATAACATTCAGGATAGAATTGTTGTTTGTCATTTATTGCTTAGATTGATATTTTGTATATTTAGAGATTATGAAAAAGAGTTTGTGTTAATATTGTATTATTAAAGCACATGTTTGAAGATAATTAGTAGATTTTAAGTTCACAGTGCTTCATGTATTGTTTATTCTTGTGATTTTATTTTCACTTTAGGGATTTATTCTTCTTTGCCTGTTGAAGTTCCTCTGAATCACAAACGGTTTGTTTGTGATCTAACTCAAGCTGATCGTCTTGCCCTCTATGATTTCGTAGTTGAGGAGACAAAGAAAAAGCGCTCTGATTCTCAGATTATTGAAAATGACAGCGATCTCTTTGTAGACTTGGCTGCCAAAATCAATCAAGGTTTGAGATGCACATCATAGCTTTACTTTTTTTCATTATCATTTTATTCTGTGAGTGTTATTAAGATGATTTAATTGTCGGGCCACTTTGAGTTAGAGTAAAATGGTTTTATATCATTTAATATTAAAGTGAAGTTGGCCCTCTGTAACTGTGGGTTCCACATCCATCAATTTGACCAACTGTGGATTGAAAATATTTGGAAAAAATAAAAATGGGTGGTTGCCCCTGTACTATACATGTAGAGACTTTTTGTTGTCATAATTCCATAAACAATATATTAACAACTATTCATACAGCATTTACTTCATATCAGGTTTTTGGTGTTTTTTTTTTGTTTGTTTTTTTGTTTGTTTGTTTGAGACAGAGTCTTACTCTGTCACCCAGGCTGGAGTGCCGTAGCGCTATCTCTGTTTGTTGCAATCTCTGCCTCCCAAGCTCAAGCGATTCTTGTGCCTCAGCCTCCTGAGTAGCTGAGATTACAGACGTGTGCCACCATGCCTGGCTAATTTTTGTATTTTTAGTAGAGATGAGGTTTTGCTACGTTGGTCAGGCTAGTCTCAAACCCCTGGCCTCAAGTGATCCTCCTGTCTTGGCCTCCCAAAGTGCTGGGATTACAGGCTTGAGCCACTGTACCTGGCCTGTATTAGGTATTGAAAGTAGTTCAGAGATGACTTCAAGTGTACAGGAGGGTGTGTGTAGGTTATATGTAAATACTGCACCATTTTATATCAGAGACTTGAGCATCCATGGATTTTGGTATCCTTAGGGGTTCCTGAACAAATCCTCCACGGATACTGAGGGATATTTACTCAGTACCTGAGGTTTTACTCTGACTTTTACATTAAATGTACCTTCTTTCTGTAAGAATATTACAACTGTGCTGTTACTTTAATCCATGTACCTAAGCACTCTTATGTTCAACTAATGGCTGGAGAAAAGGAATGATATAAAACTTAGCCCGTGTATATAAATAATATACAATTTTTAGAATGTTTTTATGTGCTACTTTGAAACGAGTTAGAAATATAGGATTGTGATGTGTTTATTTGATAATTCATAGAATTTAAAAGGTTTGAAGGATATAATAATTTTATTTTATCCTTTCATTAGATAATAGTCGAAAAAGTCCAAAATCCTACCTTGAAATCCTAGCAGAAGTAAGAGATTATAAAAGAAGACGCCAGTCCTATAGAGCTAAGAATGTTCACATAACCAAGAAATCATATACTGAGGTAAGTTTTACATAATCTTTGTTGATAACAAAAATTTTCTTTTGGTAATTTTCTAAATCTGTTCTATGAATTTCCACAATTTTTTGGAAATTTTCTGAAAGTGTCTTCAGGGTGGCCACACCTGATTTGTATCTGTTCCATCAGTTCTAGACCCACCCCTTAGCAAGCAAAGGCTTTCATAGTACAAGAACCTTATATAAAACAATTGTACAATCTTAAAAGGTATCTCCTTGTGAGAAAATAGTAGTGTATCATGGTAAGAGCATGAGTTTGGGCTTTAGGTAGACCTCACATTGAGTTTTGATTCTGCTATTTCTCATTGGCTCTTTGACTTGAGCAAGTTATTTGAGATTTTTAGATTGAATGTTTTCTTTTCGTAATAAGAATATAATCTTTGCAGGGTTGTTATGAGAATTGACTGACAATGCATGCAAACACAAATTTCTTCATGGATATTAGCTATTATCTTTTTTGGCAGAAAGCATGTTTTTATGTACTCTAGTAAATATTTGGGCTTAAGAAATGTGTTGATATACATTATTTATACATTAGTCTCTTAGTGTATATCTAGACTTATTTTCAGATGCCATTTAATGGCTCATTAGCGTCGATGAATTTTTTTGGTGTATTAATTACCTTGCCCAGACTCTACAAATAATTTCCTCATCAATTCCCGAATTGTCCCCATATTTTTTCTTACTTCTCTCTGATGTAAAAGACCTTCGATAATTTGGCCTCCTTTTCCCAAGCATTTTCTTTTGCTTTAGTCAAGCATGTCTCTTAAACTGTATCTGATTGCATATAATTACTCTTACCTCCATGCCCTATTACCTGTTATTTTCTTACCTGAAATGCTCTGTTTTTGCCATTTTAAATGTTGTTGAGTTTAAAGGCCACCATTTCCATGAGGTGCTAGTTGACTAATCTATCACTAGTTTATTGTACTTATACTCTGTACCACACAGCTTAACTCTAAATTTTATGCTGTTCTTTTTTACAATTAAAGTCTGTGTTTTAGACTTACCTTCCCAAGTAGAGGCCTGGGTCCCTGTCATACTACCTTGGTGATTCTTACAGTCCCTAAGATACTTGGCTCATCAGTTGTTTATTCTCTGGTCTCATAACCCTTGTAATCAAGCTTAAATTGTTGCTGCTAGCATTCTTCATGATTTTATAGTTTATATTTTATTGTGGAAATATTCAAACATACTAAAGTGGATAGCATCGTCTAAGGAACCCTTGTGTACCCATCACCCAGCTTCAAAAATTGAAATATAAGATTGGCAAGGGCTTCATAGAGAATGTAGCATTTGAGTGAAAGGGAGAAGCAAGGAGGAGTAAAGGAATGTCTGCTTATTGACTCTTTCGTATGTGGTGGACCTGAGCTGGGTGGGTTCTGTGCAAATAGCAGACTTCAAGGCACTTATGTAGAGCTGCTGACAGGGAGGCTTGTAGGCCTGCTAGGGAAGTGCAAGAGCTGGAACTGGAGATAGGTGTGTGTGACTCATGTCACTCCGCTAGGTTTGACCTTGGTGTATCTTAGGTTTTCCATGGGAGAATATAGTGGAGGAGGAGAAGTGGTGGATAAGGATTTTCTGGGTAGAAGAACTAGCATTCTGAAAAGCAGATAAAAGTTTAGGAGTTTTTCAGAAACTCATTAGTAACGCAGGGTGGCTAGAGCTTAGGGCTTCTCCATTGAGAGATGAGGCTAGGTTGTATCTGATGTAGTAAAATCCTGGAGGGCTTTGAAGGCTTCATTAAGGAGTTTGGATATTGTTCCATTTTACTTTGAGAGCCATTGAAAGTTTCTTTAAGGTAGGGAGAAATGCAGTCAGGCCTGAATGATAGTGTTTCTGAGATTGCCTCTTGTCCCCTGTACCTTTTTTCTGGAAACATTTTCTGTTTAATCATGAGGGAAGTGTAAGCTCCTATTTTAGTTTTGTCTTTGCTTCTGCAGTGACTAACCCTGTGCTTGGTGGCATGGGTAAATAGGAAAGTTTCCTTGTAGAGTCATTCAGAAAGTATCTGTGAAGTGGCTGTATGTTTCATATTTTGTCTTAAGTCATATGATTAAGTCAAGATGACTTAATTATAAGGTTTTTAAAAAATCATTTGTAAATAATCTCTAACAGAGAGATAAATTGCAGAACTAAAAATAATACCAAGAACTCCCATATTGCCTTTACCCAGGTTACCCATTATTAGCATTTTGCCACATAGCTTATCATTGGCACTCTCTCTTTCTCTGTCTCGATCTGTACATATTGTTTTCCCCTGAATTCTTTAAGGGTTAAATTACATATATCATAACCCTTTATCCCCGGTGTGTATTTCATAAGAACAGAGATATTTTCTCACATAAAGGTAGTACAGTTTTAGCAACTTCAAATTTAATATTGCTATAAAACTTTTATCTGCTATTCATATTCCAGTTTGACCATTGCCTTTTCTGTGTTCTCTAAACTACACAAGTCCCACAGTCCATTATGTCATAGCGCTTAGTAAATATTTGATTGTTAGCACTGATTTTTCTAGTGCTATAGTCTTAATTTTTTGAGCAGTTTTCTTACCTGAAGTTTGGTGCTTACCTCTCCCAAGGTGATTCGAGATGTGATAAATGTGCACATGGAAGAACTCAGCAATCACTGGCAAGAAGAACAAGAGAAGGCAGAGGATGATGCTGAAAAGTACGTCGTTATCTTTATTGGTGAAAATACTCTCTTTGATAACAGATAACAATTAACTTATAATTGTTAAATTTTAGCATCTCCAAAACCCTTGATAGCACATAATATCCTCATGAAAATGCTTTTTGTTTTTTGTTATCGGTGCCCAGAGTTATTATACCAGAGTTGTTCTGACATTACCCTTTGACAGTTTTCAGGGGACAACCATATTAGTGAAATATTTAAATAGCAAAACATACTAATATTTATGCTTAGTGTTCCATTATTGGAACGCCAAACCTGTGGGAATTATTTATATCCTACTGCCCACCAAGGTCTCATTGCAAAAATTTAAAAAATTGCAACCTCAGGCATAAAAGGGTTAAGAGCTCTGTTTATTTGTTGTCTTATATGGGTTATAAGATTGTGCGTATTGAGACCATATCTACCATTGGTTTGATATAGAATATTACACTTTAGACTGGTGTGTCTGTGTATGTATACTGGAGACCAGTGGTAAAACAAACTGATTAATATTCTTTTCTATGTTTTAGGAATGAAGAAAGGCGATCAGCTTCAGTAGATTCACGGCAGTCTGGTGGAAGCTATTTGGATGCTGAGTGTTCACGACATAGAAGGGACCGGAGTAGAAGCCCACATAAAAGAAAAAGAAATAAAGATAAGGATAAAAACTGTGAGTCGAGAAGAAGGAAAGAGAGGTGGGTCTAACCCTGCATCATCCAACATTGAATTCTCTACTTTTTAAAAGTAGAACGGGTTCTTCTGTTGTAGACCATGCTGAGAAAATAGATTTTAAGAATAAGCTAAAGTAAGGAGAGTAAACAATTGATTATGATTCTTAACATTCATTATAGTTCAGTTCAAATAGCCACCACTCTAGTGACATAGTTCTTTACATGTGTGCTTGGATATTTTTTTCCCTTTTTTATCTCTTGCTTGCTTGCTTCCTAAACAGGACATATGAAAGTATTGTCTAGGCAGGATGTTAACTGTATTAAACACGTGCTTTCCTAGATCCCTTTCTTTTGCTCCTTCCTTCCTTCCTCTTTCTCTTATTCTTTCTTTCTTTTTCCTGCTAATTCCTCAAATAAGGGTATATTGACATTGTCAAAATTGACAGTCAATTTTGCCCTTGTTAGTAAAATTTGTATAGCTTGAGAGATATGAATTAACACTGAATTAATAAATGTAAATCATTTGCGGTCTATTTCTGTATTCCAGCTGCTTACAATGTACCTGGATCTCAAGTTCATCAGGTCTAGAACTAAACTTACCTTTTTCTCAGTCTGCTTCTTTTTCCCCAGCATTACTATCCTGGTTAAAGAGAGGACTCTCATCTATTAAGTCAGAAATCAAGGAGTCATTTTAGATACTTCCTTCCACTCCTTACCATCTGGTCAGTTCCTAGTGAAATGATGGTCATTTTCCTACTTTTTCTACTTTTCTCTAAACTTGCTGCATATGATTGCATCCCTTGTGTACTGCTTAGAGTGAATAGTCACCTCATAGAACTCTTCAGTGGTGGCCTGGCATGGTGGCTCATGCCTGTAACCCCTAAACTTTGGGAGGCTGAGGCAGGTGGATCACTTGAGCTCAGGAGTTCAAGGCCAGCCCGGGCAACCTGGCAAAACCTCGTCTCTACAAAGAATACAAAGATTAGCCGGTCCCAGCCTCTTGTGGGGCTGAGGCAGGAAGATTGCTTGAGCCTGGGAGGTTGAGGCTACAGTGAGCCGCGTTCTCACTCCTACACTCCAGCCTGGGCAACAAAGTGAGACCCTGTCTCAAAAAAAGTGAGAACTCTTCAGTGGCAAAGTTCACATTCTTTTGAATGGCTCTCAAGACTTCTGGGATCCTGGCTCCTACCTACTTCTTGTATTTTGCTACTACCCCATGAAATGCATAACTTGTGCTCTAGCCAGCCTGAGTTACTTAGAGTTCCTCATCCAGACCGTGCCACATCTGTGCCTTTCCACTTTGTGTTCTGCTGCCTACCTGGTTTTCAAAGCCTCCTTACTCCTCCTTATCCTTTAAGACCCATCTCAGCCATTTCCTGAAGCCTTTTTCTCACTGGTTCAAGCAGAGCAGATCATCTTTTCCATTTTGTGGCCACCTTACCTAGCTCATATTTGTTCTTGAGCTTAATAGTTATTATTATCGCTGCTAGACTGTGAGCTCCATAAAGGCAAGGTCTGTATCTTATTTAGTTTTATATACAAAGTGCTTTCAAATATTAGGCTCTCAAATAATATCCTGTCTCTCCAGGGCCACTGGTAATCAGGAATTAAAGCTTGTTGTATTGGTTTGGTAATTTTGTTCATCTTACTATCATTCAGTTAATTAGGTTTAAAGCCAACTATGACTTAGTCCTTTTTTTTTTTTTTTTTTTTTTTTTTCCTTTTCTTATACAAATGAAATATTTGCTTAGTAA
>NW_012103809.1:692155-711366 GCF_000951045.1 Mandrillus leucophaeus
CTCTCAAATAATATCCTGTCTCTCCAGGGCCACTGGTAATCAGGAATTAAAGCTTGTTGTATTGGTTTGGTAATTTTGTTCATCTTACTATCATTGTTTTAATTGAGAAAAAAGCCAACAATGACTTAGTTCTTTTTTTTTTTTTTTTTTTTTACTTAGTCCTTTTCTTATACAAATGAAATATTTGCTTAGTAATCCTTTTTGATTCATATGCTGTTTTGTAATAACTATAGTGCTGCTTCTACTTAAGTAATTTTTGACATCTCTAATCAATCCCTGTTGACTTAAATACATTAGAAGTCCTCAAAATCCAAACATTAAATAATTTTTATTTAAAGAAGATAAACTGTATATAAGCAAGAAATACTTCTCAACAGGCTAATCTTTGATATCCACCCCTGGGGTGAACTGAATTATAGGGACTTGGTTTATCTGACATAAACCAGAACAAGTAAAACATTCATTTAAAATTAAACAGTGTTTTGGTTTTTTTTTAAGAGTATGTATGAAAAATGCATTATTAAAACTAAGAGGCAGGCCGGGCGCGGTGTCTCATGCCTGTAATCCCAGCACTTTGGAGGCTGAGGCGGGCAGATCACCTGAGGTCAGGAGTTCGAGACCAGCCTGATCAACATGGCTAAACCCTGTCTCTACTAAAAATACAAAAAATAGCCGAGCGTGTTGGTGCACACCTGAAATCCCAGCTACTTGGGAGGCTGAGACAGAAGAATCACTTGTATCTGGGAGACGGAGGTTGCAGTGAGCCGAGACTGTGCCATTGCGCTCCAGCCTGGGCAACAAGAGTGAAACTCCATCTCAAGAAAACAAAAACAAACAAAAAAATGAAGAGACAAAACTGAAATAGGAATAATCAAAATGATTTTTTTAAATTACACTTTGAAGTTCTGCTTTAAAATTAACTTTGAGTATATGTAAATGATAGATACTCAGAAAATTCATTTCAATAGAATATTAAAGTAGTATATTACTGTTGAATTATTTTAAAGCTCTGATATTAAAATGTCCATCATTTATAACCATTTTTTTAATACCTCTTTTATTTCAGGGATGGAGAAAGACACCATAGTCATAAAAGAAGAAAGCAAAAAATATAAATGAAGTACTTGTACATGTATTAATTATGCTTATGCCATGGTAACCAATATGCTGATATATTAATTGGAATTGCTTTGCATAGGAGAATGTTTTCATGATCTGTTTAGTGCTTATTATTTTCCAATAAATATGCTTCAAACGTTGAGTACACTATTAGGCCCTACAACTTTGTTTTCCTTATATTTTATTAGATGATTTGCTTCCTATAACTGATCTTGTTTTGTTCTTTTTGCTAATATTTGTATCTCAAAATTCTTTAATTAAAAAAGTCAATATTTATCATATGTAAATTAAATGTGAATACATTCTCATTGCAAAAAAACTACATCTTATAAATAAGGCTAACCCTTAGAATACCATCTGCAGTCCTGTCCTCACCCCAGCAGCGACTGCTGTTTACCACTACGCTAGTGAATTGTAGTAGGGACAAACAATGTAAATATTGAAGAGAAATGGCCTAATTAAAATATGATGTATATGGAGGATAGATTATTGTATTGGAGTTAAAGAATCTAGATCCATATTAACCTGGATTGGTCTCAAAAACATAATGCTCAGTGAAAATAGCAAGTTGTGGAAAGTTATATACAAATTATATATATGTACAAAACAATACTATGCATTTTCTATGGCTATATAATGTATGTAAGTCTATTTTTAAAGGTTCAGAAGAATCCATACCAAAGTTCTAACAGTGAGTAGGGGGTATAGATGAGAGATTAGAGGTGCAAATCAGGATTGGGAGGGTGGTCAAAGGGAACTTTAGCTTTATCTACAACACATTTTTTTTTAAAAAAAATAAGGTATTCATGTTTCATTTAATTTAAAATATACTGTCATGTTGTGTTTTATAAATCAACTGAATTGAGGTACTATTTGCATACATTTAATTGCACCCTTTTTAAGTGTGTATTTTATTGGGTTTTGACAGATTCATATCTCTGTGCAACCACCATCACAATCAAGATACAAATATTTTCATTACCCCCAAAATTCTCATACCCCTTTTCCCAATCAATTCCTCTACCCCTAGCCCTAGGCAGCCACAGATCTGCTTTTGGTTACCATTGATTAGATTTATCCTTTGTAGAATTCATGTAAATGGGATACTGCAGTATGTACTCTGCCTTCTTCCACACTACAGATTTTTGAGATTGATCCCTGTGCGTCAGTTGTCCCATTTTTTTTTTGTTACTGAGTAGTATGTTCTATTGTATGTCAGATCATTCAGGTGAGACTTCGGCGTGAAATGTTAAGCATCTGACATCTAAATAGCAATATTTTGAATATTGGAAACTCAGGTTAAAGATTTTGTTTCCAAGTAGAAATGAAATCTTATTGTTTTAATAAGTAGCTGACAGTGACAGAAAGATTGACTGGATTTGGATCAGATTGGCTGTTAGGCTTCAGGTATGGGAAACAGCTCTCAGATTTATAAATTGGAAATCACCAGGTTACTTGCCAATATATAGTCATATTGCTGCCATTCTACTTAATTTCTAAATATATAAAATCCACTTTTAAAAACTGTAAAAGCAAGGACTGGGGAGTGACTGATGAATCATGAAATTGCTGCTTTTATAGATCTAAACTACTTGAATCATCAGGAATTGTTTCATATTGTGTGAAAATTTATAATTTTGTTTTAAATTATGATTTATTTTACTAACTGGAAGAAACAAAAGAGTAAAATTGGCATATTTAGGTTTTTTGTAGAAGAAAGATATGAAAATTAGGAGTGGATTGGAGAAATTGGGGGAAAATAGAACAGTACGGAGAAAGGAAGAGATTGAAAACGTAACCGAAGTTCTTTAAAGCTCACATTTTATAGTATCACTGCTGCAAACTAATAAAATGTGGCATTGAATGAAAAGAGGCATTTGTTTGATCCTTGAATGAATTAATCTTACATACTTCCCTGTTTGTGTTTTGAACCTTTCGCTGGATATGAGCTACTTGAGAGCAGGGTTTGTACCTTCATCAGTGTGACCCCTGTGCCTGCAACCTCATAGCTGTTAATATGTAATTTCAAATTTTGACAAAAGCATTTTCACTGCCCTGCCACATAAAATCTAGTTTTTATTTCTAGAGTGCTGCTATGAATAATTACTATAGCTGCTGTCCATCTTGCCCATCCATTAAGGTGCCTTCTCACAAACATTTCTAATCTGCTGGCTGGAGTGCATTGGTATAGTCCGTAGCTCACTGCAACCTCAAACTCATAGGCTTAGGCGATCCTCTTGCCCTTTGTAGCTGGAACTATAGGTGCGCCACTGCACCTGGCTAATTTTTTGATTTTTTTTAGAGATGGAGTCTTGCTATGTTGCCTAGGCTGGTGTTGAACTCCTGGGCTCGGATGATCCTCCTGTCTTCAGCTTCCCAAAATGCTGGGAGCCACCAGGCATCAGGCGCGAGCTACCACACCTGTCTAAAAAGTATGTATTTTTAAATTTTTTTGTAGAGACAGGATCTCACTATGTTCCCCAGCCGGTCTCAAGCTCCTGGCCTCAGCCTCCTAAAGTGCTGGGATTACAAGTGTGAGCCACTGTGCCTGGTCACTTTTTAATTGCAATATGGACAAGTCAACTATCATGCGGAGCCCAGGGCACTGGTTATATTCAATAAGAAACTGAACTCAGCACTTAGAATTTTAAATTATATCAATGATCTTCAAGTATTTGCCACTTTTGAGTACAGCTAATTGGATAATCTCAAACCCTTTAGTGAAAATTCATTGTCAAATAGTAAATTTGAGATAAAATATTTTAAATGCATTGAGAAATATTTTCTAATTACCTGCGTCTGCTATAGTACAGATATCAATTCTATAAACCTGTTCATAGGTCTTCCCCCCCCCCGCCCCCATCTTCTGAGGACATTTTCTGTTTCTTTTTAGTGAGTTAATGAATGTCTAAGAGTTCTGGTGCGAAACTTTGTTGCATTCTGAGTATAAAAAAATAAAACCCACTTATATTGCTTGAGTTTGTTTACAAGACACTTACGTAGCTTGCTTTTTCATTTGCTATAATTGATCCTGCAGGTGTGTTAATTATAAACTAATGCTCTTTTAAACCACACTTATTTTATTACATTAGTGATTGTGCTGCCTGCTGTGGTCACAAATTTGGGAGGTTTTGGTGTTACAGAAAGTGCTCATAGCTTTTGTATATTTGGACTGGGACCAGTAATTTCTAGAGCTCCCTTCAGGACAGAAAAAATAAGATTTGCCAGATGTAAGGAACGCTGAGCCAGATTCATCTTTATTGAATAAGCCAAGTCACTTTCCCATTCTAAAAACAAGTAAGTCCACCTAAGAAAAAACAGGCTGCCTTAAAATAGAATATAAATTCCTAAACTAGTTTTTAGTCCTTCGTTTGAGTATTATAAAGCAGGGGGCACTTCCAGTTTACAATGTTGCTGCATACTCCATTGGGAGAATGGTAAATGAAGAAAGGCTGCAGGCTCCAGGGAGTCCTGCCTTAGGAGTTTCACATCTTGTGGCACCAGTGAAGGGATCTGGGTTTGAGTTACTTGAGTACTCTTTATGAGGCTAATTTCCCGTGAGAGTGGAGCTTTAGTAACCCGTGTTCCTCCAGCTGCAAGCCGTGACTCCTAGTCTAGAATGAGGAAGGTCATTAAGGGAGCGTCAGGAATACAGAGATGAAGCAGGAGCCTGGGCTTTGTTTGGTAATGCCGACACAATTAAAAAAAATAATGTAATAAATTCTTCTCATACTGACAGAATATCTGATCAAAGAGGGCAGTAAGATGAGTCAGGTACAATACAGGCTGTGTAACCCTGGGCCGACTCTTAGTCTCTCCATGCCTTCTCCATACTGTACACCCTCAGAGGATTGTCAGGCTTAATGTGATCTGGCCCATGCGGTGTCTGACATATGGCAGGTACTGAATGCCCACTGTTGCTGTGCTTTGTAACACAGATGTGTTCTTTCTACTCTGGCTCCTGTGTCTGGTTTTGCTTATGGACCAACCTGGATATCTTACTGTGCCCTCAGAGAATTCTCTCACACAATAGTATTAGCAAATCAGTGAAGACTTCAAAAAGAAGTCTGTATAGGAGATGCTTCATGTTACCTACCTCTAGGGCATATATATATATAGCATATATATATAGCTGGTACCAGCATATATATATAGCTGGTACACACATGAATCAACCAGTATTAAAATACTGAAATACTTCTAAACTTGCTGGTAAATAACTTGTTCAAAGCCCCACCTTCCCTTTCGTGCTTTGTCCTGGAAATTCTTGATCGTCTCCTAGACACCACCATGATCCAACAACAAAAAAATAAAATAAAAAAAAGAAAAGCCAGTGCCTGGAGCAGCTGGGGGCCTTGGAGCACCCTGTTCCAGGAATAAGGCTAACTGGTGGCTGTTCTGATTGATGACAGTGCAGTCAGCATCTCTCCTAAATAGTGATGCATATGAATGACATGGGACATACTCTGTTTCTCACTTTGCCCTATATACGGTGGGCCGTGTGTGCAAGGTGCTGTATTGTGTGGATACTAAGCATGGACATAGTTACACACACTTGAATCAGCCAAGGCTGGCTGTCGACAATGTAGCACAGATTTTGGAAGGGGGAAGTGGAATCATGTTGTAAGATTCTCATGCTGTACATGAAATGGTGTGTAACATTTTTTGCAGATAGATTATGATAAGTTGAGTGTATATTGTAAATTGAGTGTATATTGAAATAAAGCAGAGGTATGGCTAATAAGTTATAATGGAGAGGAAATGAGATTATTAGAAACAATCCAAAAGAAAACAGGAAAGAAGGAAAAGGGGAACAGAAGAACAGATAAGACAAATAGAAAACAAATGGCAAGATAGATTTAAACCCACCCATCTTAACCACACTGAATGTTAAATACAGATATTCTAAACACTCCAATGTAAAGGCAGACCCAGTTATATGATGTCTACAAGGAACCCACTTTAAGTATAAGGACACAAATAGGTTAAAAGTAAAAGGATAGGAAAAGGTATACTATGCTAATACTAATTGAAAGAAAGCTATATTACTATCAGACAAAGTAGACTTCAGAACAATGAATATTATCAGGGATAAAGGGGAACATTTTGAAATGACAATTCATCAAGAAGACAAAATTCTAAATTTTTATGCACCTAAGAAGAGTGATTCAAAATATATGAAACAAATATTGGTAAGACTGAAGGGAAAAATAAGCAAATGTACAATTATAGGTGAAGATTTCAACACTCTTCCCTCAGTCATTCATAGCATAAGTAGACAGGGAAACCAGTAAATAAATAGAGGCCTTGAACAACACTATCAACCAGGTTGACCTCACTGGCATTTATGAATACTTCACCCAATAACTAGCAGAATACATTTTTTCTAAATGCACTTGTCTGTGCATACCCCTTTTGCACTTCAGCTGAGGGACCCTGGAAAGCAGCCTACTCAGGACTTTATACCCCAGGCATCACATAGCATGCTGGGCTAAAGTGTTGAAGGACGTCCTGTTTCTAGGGAGGGCAGTGGAACAGAGCCTGGGCTGTTCTGGCCATCCCCATCTTATCTTAGGATGTTGCATTTCTGGCACATTCCACAGGTACTTTTGAGAACTGGAAGCACAAAAGGTGGGAGAATTATCCACACATATATTGAGAAGACTGAAATCATACAAAGTATATACTCTGACCATAACAAAAGTAAACTGAAAGTCTTCAAATGTTTGGAAATTAAACAGTATGCATCTAAATAACGCATGGGTCAAAAATAAATCATATGGTCAAGCGGGAAATATTTTTATGGAAAACATCAAAAATTGGTGGGATACAGCTAAAGCAGTGCTTAGAGAGAAATTTATGGCATGAAATGCTTTTTGTTAGAAAGTTCTCAAATTAATAATTTACATTTCCACTCTAAGACATTAGAAAAAGAAGACTGAATTAAGACCAAATCAAGTAGAGGGAAGTCTTATTAGAAGTCTCCAGAGAAACAGAACCAATAGGATAGGGTCATGCAATTATGGAAGCTGGCAACTCCCAAGATCTGCAGGACGAATTGCCAAGCTGGAGACCCAGAAGGGCTAATAGCATAGTTCCAGTCTGAGTCAGACGGCCTGAGCCCCTGGAGAGCTCATGGGGTAGCTGCAGTCCAAAGGCTGGCAGGCTGAAGACCCAGGAAGAGCCGATGTTTCAGTTGGTGTCCAAAGGCAAGAAAAAGCTGACACCCTAGTTCGAAGGCCATCAGGGAGAAATCATTCTCTTACTTGGGAGAGTGGTCAGCGTTTTTGTTCTATTCAGACCTTCAACTGATTGGAGGCGCCCACCCACATTAGAGAGGGCAATCTGCTTTACTCAGTCTGTGGATTCAAATGTTAATTTTATCCAAAAATACCCTCACAGACTCAGCCAGAATAGTGATTGACCAAATATCTGGACACCCCAATGCCCAGTCAAGTTGACACATAAAATTAACCATCACAGAAAGAAACAATAACAAATAACAAAAGAAACAATAATAAAATGAAAGGAACAATAACAAAAGGAACAGAAATAAGTGAAATCGAAAACTGAGAAACAGAGAAAATAAGTGAAACCAAAAATTGGTTCTTTGAAAAGATCAATAAAATGGATAAGCCTCTAAGTAGATGGATCTAACCAGACCATAGCCAGAAAAAACAAAACAAAAAACAAAAAAAAAAGGAGACAAAAATTACTGATATCAAGGATGAACATGGAAACATTGTTATATATTCTATGGACTTTAAAATGATTAAAAATATTATGAATGACATTATACTAATATATTCAACAACTTAGATAAAATAAATTCCTTGAAAGACACAAATTACCTAAACTTACTCAAGATGAAACAGATAACTTGAAATAGTTCTATATGTATTAAATACATTGAATTCATAGTTATAAACTTCCCCACAAAGAAAACTCCAGTCCCAGATGGCTTCACTGGTCAATACTACTAGACATTTAAGAAGAATGGTATCAATTCTCAATCCTTTCTAGATAATGGAAGTAGAGGGGAAGTTTCCCAGCCAGCGTTATCCTGAATCTAAAACCAGACAAAGACATTTTAAGTAACTACAAAACCAATATCTTTCATGAACATAGATACCGTAATAAAAATTTGGCAAATATTTTGTGAACAAATGAATACAGCAATATAGTTTTTAGAAAAATACATTATAATCACGTGAGTTTTACTCCAGGAATGCAAGTTTGGTATAACGTTGAAACTCAATCAATGTAATTCCTCATATTAGCCGATTAAAGAAGAAAAATCATATGATCATCCATAGATGCAGAAAAAGCATATGATAAAATTCAACACACATTCATGTGTTGAATATGAATTCAACAGAAATCGAAAATTTTTAATTTTGTTTAAATTTTAAATTTTTGTTTAAAAAATAGAAAACGATAAACAGACCTACAACAAACTAGAAATTGAAGGAAACCTCCTCATCCCAATAAAGGGCAGCCACAAAAAACCTAGAGCTAACATTGTCCTTAATGATGAAAGACAATAATTTCCTCCTATAATGGGAGCAAAGGAAGTATGTCTGCTTGTACCACTTGCATTCAATGTTGTGCTGGAGGTCCTAGTCGGGGAAATAATGCAATAAAAAGAAATAAAATACATGCAGATTGGAAAGGATGAAATAATGTCTTTATTCACAGATGGCAGATCTATGTAGAAAATCCTAAGGAATTTATAAGAAATAGAAAATGAGTAGAACTAACAAATGAATTTATTGAGGCCATAAGATATGTGGTCATTATTTTAAAATCTATCGTGTTTTTATATGCTATGAATGAATATTAGAAATAGCATACAAGGCTGGGGGCGGTGGCTCACACCTGTAATCCCAGCACTTTGGGAGGCCGAGGTGGGCGGATAACAAGTTCAGGAGATTGAGACCATCCTGGCTAACACAGTGAAACCCCGTCTCTACTAAAAACACAAAAATTAGCCAGGCATGGTGGCGGGCACCTGTAGTCCCAGCTACTTGGGAGGCTGAGGCAGGAGAATGGTGTGAACCCGGGAGGTAGAGCTTACAGTGAGCCGAGATCACGCCACTGCACTCCAGCATGGGTGACAGAGTGAGACTCCATTTCAAAAAAAAGAAAAGAAAAGAAAAAGAAATAGCATACAAAAGCATAAATCACCTAGAGATAAATTTAACAAAATATGTGTAATACCTGTACACTGAAAACTACAAATTTTGCTGAGAGAAATTAAGGAAGACCTAAATAAATAAAAGATATACCATGTTCATGAATTAGACCTTGATATTGTTAAGTTATAAGTTATCTGTAGGTGAACCATAGATACAATGCAATTGCAACACAGTCCCAGTAGGCTCTTTTTAAAAAATACATTTTTTTAATCATGGAAAATACACATAACATTTACCATTTTAACAATTTAAAAGTGTACAATTCACTGGCATTGAGTATACGTTGACATTATTGTGCAACCATCACCACCATCTATCTTCCAAACTTTTTCAGTATCTTAAACTGAAACTCTGTACCCGTTGAACAATAACTCCCCATTCCCTCATGCCCCCAGCCTGGACAATCCCCATTCTACATGCTGTTGCTATGAATTTGACTATTCTAGGGACTTATGTTTGTCCCTTTTTGTCTGAGTTATTTCTCTTAGCATAATGCCTTTAAGATTCATCCATGTCTGTCTTCTTTTTTAAGGCTGAATAATATTATATTATATGGATATACCACACTTTGTTTATCCATTTATCTGTCCTTTGAAGCAGGATCACCTACTTTAAAAACACATTTTCAAGAAATCTCCAGGAGAGTCTGCTGTCCCACCAAGAGAGGTGTAACAAATGTGGCTGATAAAGCAGTCATTAAATCAAACATGAATGTAATCTGGGCATGGTGGCTTGTGCCTGTAATCCCAGCTACTCAGGAAACTGAGGCAGGAGGATGGCTTGAGGCCAGGAATTCGAGACCAGCTTAGGGCAACACAATGAGACCTCATCTCTTTAAAAAAATATGATCGTTGGCAATTTTTGGAATACTGAGAGATCAGATAGTCTTTGGGCATCATTTAAGAGCAGGCAAGTGAGTGCAAAGCCTCAGGAGCTTGGGCCCTTTGGAGCATGCTATCTTCCCATCTCCCTCAGCTCAGTGCTTCATTGTTGCTGCCCCAAAAACATGCATGTGACCCAAACAAAACGCAACAGAAAGACAGCTGAATTTCACCTGCGGGGAGACAAACCTTCAAACATTTTTAGTTTGATAAAAGATTTTTCCAATGTGAAAGGTGGTCGTGGAGACACAGTAAATACTCGGATTTCATCCTAGAGATATTAAAATCAAGGTGGAAAATAAATGAGCTTCCAGTTCAGCAAAGATGATAACATTGATTTCATGCCTAGAGAAATTGAATTATCAGGTTGTAAATCCACGGTTTCTTTTGTGTTTTTCAAAAAGACTGTCTCAGAGGAGAAGTTTTTGTTGCATTTTATGACCATTTAACATAAAAGGAGCTAAAATGGAACTCCACCATTGGAACACGATGTAACCAGATGGCACAAGTCAGCTCGCACCGTGTTTTGCTCCCTCATTGCGAGACTCATTCTAGGATGGGCTGTGGCACACAGCCGTCTGACGGCACACACTGCTCGGGGAGCTCCTTTATTCTGACGGCACACACTGTTCGGGGAGCTCCTTTATTCGGGGCACTTTGAGTCCCATGGTCCATTGTACTGCGCTCATTTGGGGGGAATAACCAGTTCATGTGCCAGGGTGAAAGAGTAGACCAGAATGTGGCAGGCAAAAAGAGGCAATGGGTAAGAGCAACATTTGTAATAATAATATATATTTTCACATCAGATGGGTAATTTGCCAATGTGGTAACAAGATTGGAGGGAGGTACATCTCACAAATGCATGTGAAAACCCAATCATCATGCTTATGAACTACAAAAAGAATCATTTATTATTTATCCAGCTCCAAGGACATCATTTTAAATAACAACAACCGCCCCCGCTACCAAAGCATGGTTCTCATGAAAGGGAACCTCCACCTTCCTTTGAGCACCCCTGGCTCGGTGTTTTCCTTTTGGCTCATGGCCACATCCATATGTGCAGGGTGAATGTTTTCCATCCTCCTGGAGCACTGGGATGCTTGAGCTCATCACATGGTTAAGCACATATTGGAATTGACAATATAATGTGAAATTGACTTTTTTAAAATGGGAAAATACTGTGATTCAGAAGCAGCAAATGTAATTTGAGTGGCTCTGTTCTGCCTGGCAAATCTCTTTAGAAGTGAACAGTCACAGGATATATAGTAGGTGTCGTGCTCAGGTTGACATGGAAACTGTGGTCCATGCAGTCAGGGGGATTCAAAATCAAGGTCAGAATTTGAGACTGCTGTTCAGAGACTGTGCCTGTATAAGTCCATTTTCACACTGCTGATAAAGACATACCCGAGACTGGGCACTTTACATAAGAAACAGGTTTAATGCACTTACAGTTCCACATGGCTGAGGAGGTCTCACAAACATGGTGAAAGGCAAGGAGGAGCAAGTCATGTCTTGCATGCACAGCAACAGGCAAAGAGAGAGCTTGTGCAGGGAAACTCCTCTGTATAAAACCATCAGATCTCATGAGACTTATTTGCTATCACGAGAACAGCACAGGAAAGACTTGCCTCCATAATTCAGTCACCTCCTACTGGGTCCCTTCCACAACAAGTGGGAATTCAAGATGAGATTTGGGTGGGGACACAACCAAATCATATCAGTGCCCAAGCCTGCTGAGGAAGAGCTTCCAAACGCCTTTATACAGGAGAAACACTTTGAGAAATGCATTTTTCTTCTCTTGTTAGTTTTACCAATTGTGTTATTAAATTCATGAAAACGACCCCTCCCTCCCATATGATCTCAGTTAATACACTATACTAGATTAAAAATGTATGTTATCTCAGTAGCTGGCATCAGAATCCTCTCAGAAGTTTCCTCTGAGCTCCCATAGCATTTGGCCTATACTTTATTTTTAAGTTTAAAAAATTTGGTAAAATATACATAACATAAACCATGTTAGGCATACAGTTCAGTGGCATTAAATACATCATACTGTTGTGCAACTGTCACTACCATCCATCCACCAGGACCTTTTTCATCTTCCCAAACTGAAACCCAATACCCATTCAATATTAACTCCCTGTTTACTCCTCCTGCTTGCTCCCCCACCCCTGGCAACCTGCAATCTATTTCCCTTTGTCTGAATTTGACTACTCTGGGTACTTCGTATTGGTGGAATCATACAGTATTTGTCCTTTTGTGCCTGACTTATTTGACTGAGCATAATGTCCTTAAGGTGAATCCACGTAGTAGTGTGGGTGAGAATTTCTTGCCTTTTTAAGGCTGAATCATATTCCATCCTATGGATAGACCACATTTTGGCCTATACTTTTGATGTGGCACTCACCAGCTACTGTTTCTTCAGGCCTTCAAGCTATCTGGGGACAAAGGCATATAAAGGATTCATACTTTGAATCCAATCACCTTGATTTGTAGCAGAGTGTCTGGCATATCACAAGTACATTTTACTCAAATAGCATTGGCTGTTAATGCTAACCACACACACACACACACACACACACACACACATATACACAGAGCCCAATGTAGTGGGGGCATGACTATGATACTATGAATGAGAGGGAATAACCTGGTCCTAGAAGTAGATTAACTACTTGATTGACTGGCTGACTGATAAACTCATTCATTATTCACCCCAAGAAATACTTTATATACATCTATCATGTGTCAGGCATTTTGCAAATGACTGAGGCCACAATGCAGATATGGTCTTTGCCTTCATGGAGTTTTCAACAAATGGGAGAAAATTAAAATATTATTCCCCAAATAAATATATAATCACAAGCGATGATAAGATCCAGGAAGGAAATTTATAGACTGTTTTTATGAGTTACTGTAGAAATCCCTTCTAAAGTTTTATTTTATTTTTTTCTTCCTTTCTTTTTCTCTCTCTTTCTTTGTCTCTCCTTCCTTCCTCTTTCTTTCTTTCCTTCTTCTTTCTTTCTTCTTTCCTTTCTTTCTTTTCTTTTTCTTTCTTGCTTTCTTTCTTCTTTCTTCTTTCGTTTCTTCTTTCGTTTCTTTCTTCTTTCTTTCTCTTTCTTTCTCTTTCTTTTCTCTCTCTCTCTCTCTCTCTCTCTCTCTTCCTTTTTCTTTTTTTTCTTCCTTCCTTCCTTCAGTGACACAGAGTCTCACTCTGTCACCCAGGCTGGAGTACAGTGGAGCCATCCTAGCTCACTGCAGCCTCAAACTTTCAGGCTGAAATGATCCTCCCATCCCAGCCTCCTGAGTAGATGGGACCACAAGCGCACCCCACTATGCCAGGCTAACTTTTTAATTTTTTGTAGTGCTGAGGGTATTACAGTGTTCCTCAGGCTGGTCTTGAATTCCTGCCCTTAAGCCACCCTCCCACGCTGGCCTCCTGAAGTGCTGGGATTACGGGAGTGAGCCACCTCGCCTGGCCGTGTACTTGTTTTAATAAAGATTTTTTAATATAAAGAAAACATATTCATTGGGTCCCTGACTTTTGATTAAAATTGACAAAGGGAAGTCCAATCTCATAACCTTCCTCCCTGCAAAACCTAACAGTGTGAACGAAGAGGAAGAGTCAGCAAATACCCGTCAGCAGCAATAAGGTGAAGGAAAGGGATGGTTTACAATTACAGGCAAGAAAAGAAAATCCAACAGACGGCTCAGCAGCATCTAGTCTCCAGCAACTCCTAACTTCACCCTCCACGGAAACACTACCTTGGAGAAATAAGTCAATGAAATCCCAGCAAATTGCACAAGTGACTTCCAAACTGCAGAAGGCAGAAGAGGGAGGGGCTGCTGAGGAAGGAGGTATACCTAAAACAGGCATCCGTGGAGGCTGCCACGCACGACCGTGGAGGAGAGGGCTGAGGTGCACGGGATGCTACCATTTAGAGGTTAAGTGTGGAATTAGGGCCAGCAAAGAGGAGGGGCCAGGGACAAATGAGAAAAGCCAGGTGATGTCCCAGAGCCAAGAGAAGAGGGTGCGCCACGAAGAAGAATCCATCAGCTGTGACTAGAATTGCCGACTGATTCCATGCCATGAGGATCAATACTGTCACTGGATCTGGCAAAATGGAGGTGAGGAGCTCTGGGCCATGAGCATTTGAATGGAGTCAGATAGGACAGCTCATGGCCCACGGGCCTCTTGAAATCCACCTTGACCAGTGAGGTTCCATTGCCATCAATCCACAAGTGCTCGGTGGAGGTATCTCGTGACTGTCCATTGAGTCATTGTGGCAAGCACAGTTGATGGTCATTGCCCTGGATGTGCGGACGATTAGCCACCTGTAATACATCATGCACCCACATCATATGTACCACTGCAGTTTCTTCTTTCAAAGCTTTCTCAACGTCTCTACCCAAGTCTACCTTCTAGTCTCTCTGTTGCATGAAAAATCTGAAAATCTAAGCTCGAAAGTGCATGTCTATAGAGGAGAAAAGCCCAAAGCCCACCCCACGTCGCTGTTTCTGCCAGAGATGACTCTCCTTTCTAGGAGTGGCTTCATTTGGTCTTCACATTCTCCTGTCAGCTTCAACCAGGCCCAGGCTGTGAGCTTTGTTATTCTGGGGGAGTAATTTGAAGGCCACTCAGGGGACTAACGGGTCTTCTGAAAGGTATGATCATATTGGCAGGCAGAATATGAGTTGACAGTTAATTATTTTCTATTTGGTATCAATATTTCTAGTAGTTGTATGTGTTCATTTTGTCAACTTTCAAAAACATTAATATTTTTAGCCATGTCACAGACATATTGGCAGGATATTTTGTGTAGTATTCTTTTATATTTCCAGGTTACTTGGCTGGAAAAGGGGAGTTATCTCCAAGGCCTCCTTTCCCCTGTTTTGTTTTGTTTGACACAGAGTCTAGCTCTGTCACACTGGCTGGAGTGCAGTGCAGCGGCATGATCTCGGCTCAGTGTAGCTTCTGCCTCCCTGGTTCAAGCGATTCTCATGCCTCAGCCTCCCGAGTAGCTGGGATTACAGGCATGAGCCACAATGCCTAGCTAATTTTTGTATTAGATGGGGTCTTGCCATGTTGGCCAAGTTGGTCTGGAACTCCTGACCTCAGGTGATCCACCCGCCCCTGCTTCCCAAAGTGCTGGGATTACAGGCATGAGCCACTGCGCCCGGCCTCCCTGGTTTTTATTTACACACCTCTTTGGGAAGTGTATCCCGCGCTCAGGGTGGCACACGAAGCCTCAGAGGGGAACTGGTTGCAGGTCCCCAGCCTTGCCTAGCATTCCTGTACCCCAGGAATCTCATAGGAATATCAGGGGTGCTGGACATTTGCAACTATAGAGAACAACAGGAGCCCATTGTCATCAGTCCCTTAAGATAGGCAGAACCACCTTAGCACAGATGAGTGACCTGAGGACTGGATGACTGATAGCCCAGATGTGCCAGTGACTGTCGACTGCAGGACCCCTTTCTTTTGTTTTGGTCCCTGGCTCCATTCCACTTCTCTGGAGATAAGAAGAAACCCTAAA
This sequence comes from Mandrillus leucophaeus, assembly GCF_000951045.1. Lineage (NCBI taxonomy): Eukaryota > Metazoa > Chordata > Mammalia > Primates > Cercopithecidae > Mandrillus > Mandrillus leucophaeus. The sequence goes on from NW_012103809.1 coordinate 707,891, forward strand.
AATGGCTGAGATTGAGTTTCCCTCCAGCCCGGGGAAGGTGGGCACCTAGCCAAAATTAATTTGACCTAAACAATGTTTTTAAAATGCATGATTTTCTGGTGTGCTTGAATAGGAGGTCAGAGAATAGTCATACCTGTCCCACATTATGTTAATTTGAAGAAGTTAAAGTACGATCAACTCTTAAATTAAAATAAAAATTGGTGGCCCATAGAAAAGAACAGCACATAGACGTGGAAGCCATTTCTAATCCCAAACTGCTTTTCCCCCTTTAAGCACTTTTCCTGTAGATTTTAAACAACTGCAAATTTTTGGCTCCTTTCCCTACTTCCTCCTGTTGTAAGTTAAAAATCATACATAGCTGCTTTGGAAAACAGTTTGGCAGGTTCTTATAATGTTAAATATACACTTACCATGTGATCCAGCAATCTCATTCCTGGTTATTTACCCAAAAGAAATGAAAACATATGTCCACACAGAGGCCAGTACTTGAATGCTCACAGCAACTTTATTCATGATAGACAAAAACTGGAAAAAAACCCCCAAAAGTCCAATTGGTAAATGGAACCCAAATCTGGTTTATCCATACAAGGGAGCGCTATGCAGCAAACTGAAGGAAGGAATTATCGACACATGTAACCATACAGAACAATCTCCAAAATACAATGCTAAGTGAAAGAAGCTAGATGCAAGAGTGCCAACTGTATGATTCCACTTACATGAAATTCTTTAAAAAGGAAAGCTACAGTGATAGAAAGCAGAGTGGTTGCCAGGGACTCGGGGGAGGGGATTGGCTGCAGAGGGGCCCGAGGGAACTTTTTTGGCTGCTGGAATATTCCATATTATGATGGCAGTGGTGGCAGCAGGACTGCATGCATCTGCCAGAACTCATCAAATTGTTTACTTAAGATTGGTGGATGTTATTGTCTGTAAGTTACACCTCAAAACAGCTGACAAAATTCATTAAGGGAGGAATAAAGATGGCGGTCGGTCGTAAAGGTGTTGACTGAGTAGTGCCTGAAGGTTTGAGAGACCTGTGGAAGGGACTCCCTAGATTGTGAATACCCTTCCTTCCCTCCCTCCCTCCCTCCCTCCCTTCCTTCCTTCCTTCCTTCCTTCCTTCCTTCCTTCCTCTTTCTTTCTTTCTTTTTTTTTTTTGACAGAGCCTTGCCCTGTCGCCAGGCTGGAGTGCAGTGGCGCAATCTCAGCTCACTACAACCTCCGCCTCCTGGGTTCAAGCAATTCTTCTGTCTCAGCCGCCCGAGTAGCTGGGATTACAGGTGCATGCCACCATGCCCAGCTAATTTTTGTATTTTTTTAGTAGAGACGGGGTTTCACCATGTTGGCCAGGCTGGTCTCAAACTCCTGACCTTGTGATCCGCCTGCCTCGGCTTCCCAAAGTGCTGGAATTACAGGCATGAGCCACCGTGCCCGGCTTCTTTAATATTTTTTACTTGTGTATTGCACGTCCCCTCCCTCCACCCACCCAAACCCCAATGCTCCAGTCAGAAGGGACCCTCCTCATCTTCTCCAGCACCCCTTAATTTAGCATGTCTAAATGGTTCCTGGCTCCAAGTATAGCATGAGCAGGCATTGACCCTTCCCCACCCTGTCCTCTGTGGTAGGTAAGCATTCCTTTCGCCTCTGTCCTTCACTCTCACAGCGTTACTGCTGATCACGGGCGATCTTTGTCACACTGTACTGGGCAGGGTTCTCCAGAGAAACAGGCCAAATGATCTATCCATCTATCCATCTGCCTATCTTTTTCCATATCTATCTATCTATCATCTCTCTATCTATCTATCAATCATCTATCTATCTAATCTATCTATCTATCTTTGGAAAAAGAGAGAAGAGAGAAAGATATAAGGATATTTGTTATCAAAGAGTTGGAATGTTGTGAAACAAAAACAGCAAAGAAAGAATATTCTTGTGCAAGAAGTTTTAAAAATTTTTCTTAAATGCTAGAACTTGATTACATGTCGATATGAAAGTAAGTAGGGAAAGCCTTGGGGCATGTGTGTGAATATTTGGTCCTGAAACTCCTGTTTCTTTATCCCCCATAACCTTATGGATCCCCATTCCTTTCCTCTGACTCCTGCTTGAATCAAGTCATGCATTGGCCACAACTGGGGAATGCTTTGACTCATAAATGTAATTTTGAGGTAAACAGAAAATGTTATTGAAAATTAGTTAATACGCGTGAAATACTTAAACTAGTGACTGGCATATAGTAATTGGCTTATATGCGCTGAGTACTCTTCTAGGCTCTTTGAATGTAACACTTTTTAATTTTTATTTTTGTCGAGTTGGGGTGTCACTCTGTTACCCTGGCTGGAGTACAGTGCCATGATCGTAGCTCACCACAGCCACAAACTCCTGAGCTCAAGCAATCTGCTCATCTCAGCCTCCCAAGTAGCTGGGACTACAGGCATGCACCACCACACAGGGCTAATTTTTGTATTTTATGTAGAGATAGGGTTTCACCACGTTTCCCAGGCTTGTCTCAAATTCGTAGGCTCAAGTGATCCGACTACCTCGGCCTCTCAAAGTGCTAGGATGACAAGCATGTGCCACCGTGCCCAGCCTACTTTTTTTTAAATCACGAGCTTGGTAGAAGCCTTGGATTTTTCTCTTTTTGGTAGTATGTAAATGGCGTTTCTTGTACATTTTGCTTTAAACTGTGTCTGTGGGCTGGTGGAGACCCAGTTACCACAGATCAAATTTTCATGGGAAGAAGTATTCCAAGATCCAAGCAAATTACTTACAAACAAACTTTTTGCAGACAATCTGTCTCTCATTTGATGACTGTCTAAATGCGGACAATACAGCGAAGTGGTTCAGGGCGGATGCTTAGGAGCTTTCAGACAGTTGCGAGTTTGACTCCCAGCCCCGCCACTGGCAGCAATGTCACTGTGGGAAATTCGTTACTTCCCCAGAGCCTCAACTCCTCAACTTGGTATTAAAAATAATAAAGAATACTTCACCGATTTGTTGTGAGGATTCAATGAATCAAACGGTACATAAAAAGTGCTCAATATGGATACTAGGCTTAGTACCTGGGTGATGAAATAATTTGTATAACAACCCCCTGTAACACGTACACCTATATAACACACTGGCACATGTATCCCTGGACCTAAAATAAAAGTTGAAAAAATTGCTCAGTAAATGAAATCATTCTGCTCTAGAGATCATCTCGTCCTATTCGTAACATTTCAACTCTTTGGCAATAAATATCCTTATATCTTGCTTTACAAGTGAGAAAAGTCATCAGAGGTATTGACAATTACACTTCTAAACTCCCTATGCAAATGAATTTATTTACATTTCTCCAAACAGTATTCTTTTCCATTCAAGGACTTCCTGTAGAATCATCTGCTGTCGGCCAGGCGCGGTGGCTCAAGCCTGTAATCCCAGCACTTTGGGAGGCCGAGACAGGCGGATCACGAGGTCAGGAGATCGAGACCATCCTGGCT
>NW_012103809.1:711416-713747 GCF_000951045.1 Mandrillus leucophaeus
AAAAAAAAAAAAAAAAAAAAAAAAAAAAAAGAGGGACCTGAGAGCCATTCTTGATTCCTCACTTTCCATTACCACTGTAGATTACCTCCTAAGTGTCTTGTACAGTTTGAGTACCCTTAATTTGAAAATCTGAAATCTGAAATATTCCAAAATCCAAAACGTTTTGAGCACTGACATGCTCTTGAGCCTCAAGAGGAAAATTCCACACCCGACCTTATGTGATAGGTCTCAGTCAAAACTTCGTTTCGTTCACGGCATTATTTGAGATATTGTATGAAATTGCCTTCAGGCTGTGCATATAAGGTATATATGAAACGTAAATGAATTTCATGTTAGATTTGGGTCTCATTCGCAAGATATCTCAATCTGCTTATGCAAATATCCCCAAATTTGAAAAATATCAAAAATTGGAAAGGCTTCTGGTCTCAAGCATTTCGGATACAGGAAACTCAACCTGTGCTGAACCCACCCCATCTTTCCATACTTACCACTGTTTTAGTAAGAAAAAGCCAGCGGACTGATCTCTCTTACTAGACTCTCACCACAGAACACTTTTGTGACCAGATGTGCATGGATTTTCCCCACAAGTCACTTCTCTAGGGGCACCAGCTGGGCATCCTACAATTTAACTCATTTCTGACATTGTCCACCTGGAGTTATCATCAGGTCCCACAAGTTAAGGTCAGTCCCGCAAGACTAATCCCCACTTCAGATACAGTCAGATGCAAGTCTAGGCCCCTGGTACTTCTGACAGACTGGCTATAAATTGGGGATTCCCACAATCCCCTTTTCAGTTTGATCGTTTGCTAACGCAGCTCATAGAACATGGGAGAACAAACACTTTACTTGCTATCACAGATTTATTACAAAGAATATTTTAAAGGCTACAAATGAACAGCCATATGAAGAGAGACACAAGGCAAGGTTCAGAAGGGTCCCGCTCACAGGACCCTCTGTCCCCATGGAGTTGGAGTGCGCCGCCCCTTCTGAATGTAGCTGTGTTCAGCAACCCGAAAGGAAACTCTGAACCCAGTCTTTTTAAGTTTTTATGGAAGCTTCAAAAAGTGAGCATGGGCCGGGTGTGGTGGCTCACACGTGTAATCCCAGCATTTTGGGAGGCTGAGGCGGGTGGATCACCTGAGGTCAGGAGTTCGAGACCAGCCTGGCCAACATGGTGAAACCCCGTCTCTACTGGAAATACAAAAATTAGCTGGGTATGGTGGTGCGTGCCTGTAATCCCAGCTACTCAGGGGGCTGAGGCACGAGAATCAATTGAACCCAGAAGGTGGAGGTTGCAGTGATCCGAGATTGCGCCACTGAACTCCAGCCTAGGTGAGAGAGGGAAACTCTATCTTAAAATAAATAAATAAATAAAAACAAAAATAAAGAGGGAATGGTGTTAAAATGGGTCATGAGGGTAGGCCCTAATCCAATGTGACTGGTATCCTTATAAGAAGAGGAGATGGGGACACATGCATGCAAAGAGGGATGGCCCTGTGAGGACACAGGGAGAAGACGCTATCTACAGGACAAGGAGACAGACCTTGGAAGGAACCAATCCTGCCCACATCTGGATCTTGGACTTCCAGACTTCAGCACTGTGAGAAGATAGATTTCCACTGCTGAAGGCACCCAGTCTGTGCTATTTCCCATGGCAGCCCCAGAGAGCTAATATGGCCTCCTTTTTGAAAGCCACTGTTGCCTGGGTTCCCACAGCTTCACTTCCTCTCGGTTCTCTTCACACTTTTTCGACTGTTCTTTCTGGATGGACTTCCTGTCCTTTGCCCATCTTTAAATATTGAGGATTCTTAGGTTGGTGTTCTCTCTCATTCTGCATGCTCTGCCCAGCAGCTGTCACCCACTCTTACGTTTTAACTATGCTGACAACCAATTCCATGACTTCAGCCCAGACCTCTCCTCCAAGCGCCGTGTCTATGCGTAAAATAGTACAGCTTCTCCTAGTGCTCTCCACGTACTTCTGACTCCACACTGCAAAACTACAGTTACCACCCTTCCGTCAAACCTCTGCCTCCTCACTCTGTCTTCCTGCATTTGGTTCACGTCCCCATCTTCCTTTTCGATTATGCTAAAGACCTGAGAGCTGGCCAGGTGCAGTGGCTCATGGCTGTAATCTCAGCACTTTCAGAGGCCAAGGCTGGAGGATCACTTGAGCCCAGGAGTTCAAGACCAACTTGGACAACATAGCAAGACACCATCTCTATGAAAAATTAGCCAGGTGTAGTGGTACATGCCTGTAGTCCCAGCAGCTGGGGAGGCTGAGGCAGGAGGATCACTTGAGCCCAGGAGGTTGAGGCTGCAGTGAGCTGAGAT
>NW_012103809.1:713887-727426 GCF_000951045.1 Mandrillus leucophaeus
AAAAAAAAAAAAAAAAAAAAAAAAAAAAAAGAGGGACCTGAGAGCCATTCTTGATTCCTCACTTTCCATTACCACTGTAGATTACCTCCTAAGTGTCTTGTACAGTTTGAGTACCCTTAATTTGAAAATCTGAAATCTGAAATATTCCAAAATCCAAAACGTTTTGAGCACTGACATGCTCTTGAGCCTCAAGAGGAAAATTCCACACCCGACCTTATGTGATAGGTCTCAGTCAAAACTTCGTTTCGTTCACGGCATTATTTGAGATATTGTATGAAATTGCCTTCAGGCTGTGCATATAAGGTATATATGAAACGTAAATGAATTTCATGTTAGATTTGGGTCTCATTCGCAAGATATCTCAATCTGCTTATGCAAATATCCCCAAATTTGAAAAATATCAAAAATTGGAAAGGCTTCTGGTCTCAAGCATTTCGGATACAGGAAACTCAACCTGTGCTGAACCCACCCCATCTTTCCATACTTACCACTGTTTTAGTAAGAAAAAGCCAGCGGACTGATCTCTCTTACTAGACTCTCACCACAGAACACTTTTGTGACCAGATGTGCATGGATTTTCCCCACAAGTCACTTCTCTAGGGGCACCAGCTGGGCATCCTACAATTTAACTCATTTCTGACATTGTCCACCTGGAGTTATCATCAGGTCCCACAAGTTAAGGTCAGTCCCGCAAGACTAATCCCCACTTCAGATACAGTCAGATGCAAGTCTAGGCCCCTGGTACTTCTGACGGACTGGCTATAAATTGGGGATTCCCACAATCCCCTTTTCAGTTTGATCGTTTGCTAACGCAGCTCATAGAACATGGGAGAACAAACACTTTACTTGCTATCACAGATTTATTACAAAGAATATTTTAAAGGCTACAAATGAACAGCCATATGAAGAGAGACACAAGGCAAGGTTCAGAAGGGTCCCGCTCACAGGACCCTCTGTCCCCATGGAGTTGGAGTGCGCCGCCCCTTCTGAATGTAGCTGTGTTCAGCAACCCGAAAGGAAACTCTGAACCCAGTCTTTTTAAGTTTTTATGGAAGCTTCAAAAAGTGAGCATGGGCCGGGTGTGGTGGCTCACACGTGTAATCCCAGCATTTTGGGAGGCTGAGGCGGGTGGATCACCTGAGGTCAGGAGTTCGAGACCAGCCTGGCCAACATGGTGAAACCCCATCTCTACTAAAATACAAAAATTAGTCAGGTGTGGTGGTGGGTGTCAGTAGTCCCAGCTACTCAGGAGGCTGAGGCATGAGAATCACTTGAATCCGGGAGGTGGAGGTTTCAGTGAACCAAGATTGCCGCTGCCCTCCAGCCTTGGCAACAGAGTGAGACTCTGTCTCAAAAAATAAATAAATAAATAAATAAATAAATAAATAAATAAATAAATAACAAATAAATAAAAGTAAGCATGATTGATGATATCACTGGCTCCCTACTTTCAGCCCCCCTCCCCTCTTCAGAAATGGGGCACAAGGAGGGCTGAAGGTTCCAACCGTGTCATCATGCTGCCAGTTCCCCTGGTAACTAGCCCCCATCCTGAGGCCATCGAGGTGCCCCCAGCCACCTGTCAGCTCATTAGATACAAAAAGACGCCTATCACTGGAGATTCCGAGTTTAGGAGCTATGGCTCGGAAAATGGGACAAAGGCCAAATATATTTTTATTATAAATCACAGTATCTTGCTACCCTGCCTAGTTCGAGTGCAAACATCTCTTGCCTACACTACTACAATCATGTCCTCATTGCTTTTCCTGCCTCTTTTTGCCCTCAGACCAGCCCCACTTACAGTTGCCTAAGTAACTGGCTGAATTCCTCCCCCCAGCTCTTCCCTCTGCCTCCATGACAACCACGGATGCTTTCGGACTCTGAATGGTTATCACCTCCAGAAAGCCTTATGGACCTACCTGGAGAGAGGCTGGACAGGGAAGGGCTGACTGGAAAGATGCTATTTAAGACAAGGCCGGGCCTGAAATCCCAAGGACTTGGGAGGCTGAGGCAGGAGAATCACTTGAACTAAGGAGGCAGAGGTTGCAGTGAGCCGAGACTGCACCACTGCATTCCAGCCTGGGGAACAGAGCGAGACTCCATCACAAAAGAAAAAAAAAAATGAGGCCGGAAGGATGAGGAGCACATTCTTCAGAATACCTGCCATGTCTTTAAAAACATATACTCAAAATCGACTTTAGCCTCTGCCATTTTCCCAAAGGTGTTCACTAAGGGTTGTTTGGTTCATACACAGCTGGCTACTGCCACCTTATGGCAAAAAGTTGAAAAGAAACACGTGCATAAAATTCTGCGAACTTACAAAAGCCTAACAATTTTCCAATTCATCTCACCTGGTACAATGGATGAATTATTCTGCATTGGAGCTAAGAATATCACCTCTTCTTGTGTGCTGGAGACCGTCCCCTCTCACCTGCTCAAAGATGTTATGTTGTTCATAATATTTCCCTGTATTTTGCGTCACCGACCGTGGTCTCTCTATTGACTCATTCTCACAGGCACTCAAACCTGCTAATAGAGTATCTTAAAGCAACAACAAAGGCCTTCCCTTAGCCCTACCTTTCTCTAGTTACCACTCCACTTTTCTGCTCTCCTGGATGGCAAGCCTCTTCAAAAGAGGTTTCTATACTTGTCGTCCTCACTTTCTGTTTTCTGATCTCTTGAGTCTCCTCCCAATCAGATGTGCCCCAACACTCCACTCAAACTGGCTAAGGCCAGAAATGGTTTCCACACTGCCAGATCCAATGGGGGAGTCTCAGTCTTTGCCTTGACCCGACCGTAGGTGGCGTTGCTCTCTCCCAGTTCTCCCTCCACTTCACAGGCCGTTCCTTCTCAGCATCTGTGACTCGTTCCTCCTCTTATCTCTGAGTTTTAAGCATGGTAATGCCCACTGTTCACTCTTGCCACCTCTTCTCTGTCTGCATTCTCTCCCTAAGCCCCCCACCTCCGCTTTTTTTTTTTGTTTTCTTTCTTGAGACAGAGTCACTCTGTTGCCCAGGCTGGGGTGCAGTGGGCAGTAATCTTGGCTCACTGCATCCTCTGCCTCCCGGGTTTAAGCGATTCTCCTGCCTCAGCCTCCCGAGTAGCTGGGACTACAGGCGCTCGCCATCATGCCCAGCTAATTTTTGTAATTTTAGTAGCAACGGGGTTTCACCACGTTGGCCAGGCTGGTCTCAAACTCCCAACCTCAGGTGATCCTCCCACCTTGGCTTCCCAAAGTGCTGGGATTACAGGCATGAGCCACCATGCCCCGCCTAAGTCCTTTTTATACTGACTAATCCAAACGCCACCAGCTTTTCCCCTGAATTCCAGACTGGGCACCACCACTTGTATACCCAATCTAATTGGCATCTGGAAGCAAATACATTTAACAGCCATTTTTGGATTTCTTCTCCACTTCCCATCCTAACCAGCCTTTCTCTGGTTTGTCTCATCTCAGTAAATTGCAAGTTTATTCTTCCAGTGGCTCATCTTTCACTCTTTTTCTCATATCCGCCTCTAATCCATTGGCAAATTCTACTGATTTCAGTGTTTTCCCATTTCTTACCACCACACTTACCATCAGCCTAATCAAAGCCAGTATCATCCCAGACCATTGGAAAACTTTCTTCTGGGTCTCTCTGCTACCAGCTTGTCTCCCTTCTTGTCTATTTCTCTGTGTAGGAGCCAGGAGCCTGCATGGTCCTGTAATAATGAAGGTAAGACCATGTCACTTCTCAGCTCAGAACCCTCCAGCGGGTCTGCATCTCGCACAGAGGAAAGTTCAAATTTCTCATCAAGACCTAAAAGGCCCACATGGTTTGTGCCCGCCCCTCGCTCTAACCTCACTTCCCACCATGACCTCCCTCACCCATCCTGCGTTCCACTCCTTGCTCCCCAGCCACATGAGGCTTGGCCCCATCTCATGTTCTCGCTATTCCTCCTGTTGAAAATCTCATTCTTCAGGTCCTCTGTTCCTCTAGTCCAGAGTCATCTTTTCAGAGCAGCCTTTCCAGACCCTCCTATTTAAAATTGTCCTTTTCCTCCCCTCTCCCCTTCCATTATTTTCTCCTGCAACGCTTTGTAACCTAACATAGCTTATGAGATTGTAAGTTTCACAAGCACAGGGACTTGGTTTTTCTCTCCCTGCTGCACCCCCAGTGCCTGGCACATGGTGGACACGCCACAGATATTTGTCAGATGAATGAGTGAGGACCAGTGTCCAAGGCGATTCAATTTCGAAAAAAAGGCACATGCTTTCTCTAACCTGTATATTTATAATTGATTACTTATTTATGTGGAGAGGAGCTGCCATTGCAGCTCATTGTTTCTCTGTCTGGAAGGAGAGATTTTCTGCAAGGCAGATTGTCTCTGTCCTGGGAAGAATCGGGTGAATACATTTGTTTCTGTGGACGTGCAGCAAGCTTTGTCCTAGAGGGGTGGGCCAGGGCCTTTTTGGTGACTTCAAGAGGCTGTCCCTTTATTTGGTCCCTCCCTCAAGTGTAGGGAGATAAGGAACTTCCTTTAAAGAAAGAAATGAAAACCCCAATCTTTTCCTTTTTGAGGTTGAGCATTATCCAGACCTCTACATTTGGAGATAGTGCCTGCTGAGGTGGGTCTACTGGTGGAAGTGCCTGCTGAGGCGGGTCTACTGGTGGAACGAAGCTCTAAGGCCTCCCTCAGGCAGCTAGCCCAGCGACCTGGGCTCCATGGGATGCCCACATTGTCACGGGCATGAAAAAGGTCTGGGTAGTGCTGGGTGGGGCACCTCTCTGCCTAGGGTGCATGCTTGTGAGCGGGATCTTGAGGATCCAGGCTTACCCCGAGTGTGGGACTTCCTGGGTAGAAATATCCTGGAGAAAGTGGAATTTTGCTGCCTTAAAGAGTCACTAAGTCTTGAAAGCCACAGTAGTGCCCACGATCTCTTTGAATTAGACGAGAAGAGTACCTGATCGTGGCTCTTGCCATCCTCACTGCCTGGCAGGGCCGCTTATTCCGGAGCAGCCTCGTTTGGGGGTAGCTGTGGTTTTCTGCAGCCCCAAGGGCATTTGCTGAGTTTTGCTTTATGTGACTGGATGAGACTGGCCTTGGAGACACTAATAAGCACATGGGGGTTTTTGGACAATGCGAAGAGTTGGTGCCAAGCCACGAATGGGAGATGTTGAACTTCCTGCGAATCTGGTGTGTTGTAGCCTGAGCCGGTTTCAATATGAAAAATAAAAGTGACAGTGCCTTCCTTGTATGCTAATCTGGTGAAGTGGCTCATGCTGGCCGTGTAACAACCTGGCAGCCTCCTACAGAAGCAAGCGGGCTGTGGCATTCCTGCTGTCTGCATTTTCTGTTTGTCACCTCGCTCACTCTGTGGTCATATCCCTTGTCCTGATGGCTGCCATCGCAGCAGCCGGGGACACCTCAGCCTGGACTCATCCAAGCCTTTCTTTCTGTTCCTACACCTGTGTGGCTAGAGAGCATCACAAGACCCCAGCCTGGTGCCAGTCACTCCCCTCCACGCCTGTAACTCCCCTCTTCCTGTCTTCTTTGCTTTCCTCAAACTGACAGCCCGGCCACTTCCCACTTCACTTAGAAAATAGAAACAGGCAGACACAAACTTCTCTCCCGTCCTGCCACCAAGGCTGTTCCCTTCTGTGCATCTGGGATGATGAGAGCTGATGGGTACTGAGTGTCTCCAAGGAGCCAGGGCTGTCCTCCAGGCCTCACACACTAACTCATTTAATTGATTGTTTGTTCTCTCCTACATAAAAATCCCCAATCCCAAACCAACCAACAAAACCCAACGCACAGAGAGATTAAGCAACTTGACTGAGCTCACACAGCACTGGGATGAGACCTCAGGCAGCCTGACTCCAGAGCACCCAGCACCTGCTACGGAGCCTGGAACACAGAAGGCACCCGGGAAAAAAGGGTTGAATGATTCCATGCAGGAATGTAGGAGGCTGAACTTCAGCTTTAGAGTAGAATGCCAGTCAGCTCAATATCAAACACAAAGGGAAAATAATGATGATTTTGGGGAGGAAGAAGTGGTGAGACACAGTAAATTTATATTTAAGTTTTATTTTCCAATGCAAAAAATATCTTCTAAGTGAAGAATATATGACAAATTCACACAAGTATAAAGAAGAAAAATAAAGCCACTAGGAAACCAGCACACTTTGTTCCCTTTTGAAATCCAAATATCTCTGGGAGAAATACTTCTACAGGCCACTCTCCTTTACATCTTTGTCACAATGAATTTCAGATCCCCGCTGAGATTGCTGTGATAAGTGTTTAAGATTCAGAGGTGCCAAAATGGAGATCAAAGTCTTAATTGTGGCAGGGTGCGTGGTGGCTCATACCTGTAATCCCAGCACTTTGGGAGGCTGAGGTGCATGGATCACTTGAGCCCAGGAGTTCCAGTTCAGCCTGGGAAACATGGCAAAACTCCCTCTCTACCAAAAAAAAAAAAAAGAAAAAAAGAAAAAGAAAACAACAAAAACAAAAAACAAAACAAAGCAAAAAACCAACAAAAAACAAAGTCTTGATTGCATCAGGTTCTTGTGAGACCAACTTGGAGACTGAATGTGGACTTCTCACGTCCTCTCTCAGTTTGAACCTGTGTGGATCTGCCCTGGGCTCACTTGCTGTATTTGTCAGGGTTTTTCCAGAGAAATAGAGTCAACAGGACGTGTGGAGAGAGAGAGAGAGAGAGAGAGAGAGAGAGAGAGATTTATTTCGAGGGATCAGCTCATGCAATTGTGGAGGCTGACAATTTCGAAGTCTGCAGGGCGGACCAGCAGGCTGGAGATCCAGAGAAGGGTTGATGTTACAGGTAAAGTCCAAAGGCCGTCTTCTGGCAGAATTCCCTCTTGCTCGGGGGACACCAGTCTTTTCGTTCTGTCCAGGTCTTCCACTGATTGGATTTGGCCCACTCACATCCAGGAGGGAGATCTCCTTTATCCAAAGTCTGCTGGTTTAAACGTTCATCTTGGCTTCAGGAACTGTGGGTTATGGTGCAGACATGGGCAAGTTCAAGAACCACACTACATACAACCAGTCCTGAAAATAGTACAGAAATGCATCAAGAAATCCTCATCACAAAGATGGATCTCTTAAAGGGATGGACCCCAAGTTCCCGAGGAACCTGCACTTCACCTAGAAGCACAATGAGAAGGGCCTGGAGAAGAGGCAGGCCAACAACATGCAAGCTGAGGCTCTCAAGGCCCCCCTAAAACCTATGGAAGTCAAGCCCAGGGTCCCAAAGAGCACCAGCTGTAAGCTCGATTTGCCTACTCTGCCCACCCCAAGCTTGGGAAGCATGCTTAGGCCCACATTGCCAAGGGTCTCAGGCTCTGCTGGCCAAAGGTCAAGACCAAGGATCAAACCAAGGCCCAGGCCTTGGCTTCAGCTGCAGCTCCAGCTTCAGTTCCAGCTCCTGCTCAGGCTTCCAGAGGTGCCCAGGCCCCCACGAAGGTTCTGGAGTAGAGAGCTCCGTTTGCCAGTGTGAGGACAGAAGGACTGGTGTGATCCTTGGGCTGCTGTCTGCATGGGGCTGGTGTCCTCCTGTGCTATTTGTACAAATAAACCTGAGGCAGGAAAAAAAATGCTAATCTCATCCCCAAACACCCTCACAGAAATACGTAGAATAAGTTTTGACTACACATCTGGGTACTATGGCTTAGCCAAACTGACACATCAAGTTAGCTCTCACATTTAGCTAACTGCAGGTGTCAGAGCTGGGAAAAGATCCCGTTCCATGATAAGAGACCCTGGCTGGCAGGGAGGGGCTACCGCATGGAGGCTAGAGGTGGGGAGGTCATTGTCCTCCAACTCGGGTGGTCTAAAGGCAATAGGCTATGCTGGACAAGGGCAGGTCCTACTTGAACATGTTAAATAATTGGGGGCAGATCTCACTTTTGGGGGGCCCTCTTTTTTTTTTTTTTTGAGACGGAGTCTCGCTCTGTCGCCCAGGCTGGAATGCAGTGGCCGGATCTCAGCTGACTGCAAGCTCCGCCTCCCGGGTTTACGCCATTCTCCTGCTTCGGCCTCCCAAAGTGCTGGGATTACAGGCTTGAGCCACCGTGCCCGGCCAGGGGGCCCTCTTTTTAAGAAAATACAAAATTAGGGACTGAGTGCAATGGCTCACACCTGTAATCCCAGCATTTTGGGAGGCTAAGGTGGAAGGATTGCTTGAGGCCAGGAGTTCAAGACCAGCCTGGGCAACATAGGGAGACCCTGTCTCTACAGAAAAAACATTTTTCAAAATTAGCCAGGTGTGGTGGGGTGTGCCTGTAATCTCAACTCCTTGGGAGGCTGAAGTAGGAGGACTGATTGAGCCGGGGAGGTTGAAGCTGAAGTGAGCCATTATGATGCCACTGTATTCCAGCCTGGGTAACGGAAGCTGGAGTGACAGAAACTAGGTGACAGAGGGTGAGAAAAAAATTCGGTCTTAGACCTTGGAAGGAGCTCCAAGCATAAACTTCATTACCCCATAGTAAATCATCTATGAGAAAGAATGCAGGTAGAAAAGAAAGACGAGAGTGGCCTACTTCTCCAGCATTCCTGGAGCAGGTAGAGAATAGCTTATCAATAATTGCATTTGAATAGGTGACTGAGGGAGTGAAACTTTAAGGGTGAAAGTTGGGTGATGGCTGGAAGTTTTTGGCCATTGGCCTTGCTGTGCTTCTGAACCATGACTCACCATCTCCATGGATGGACCAGTGTTTGAGTTCATCCAAGTTCATATGTCTTTCTTCTGAATCAGGGGTTGGCAAGCTTTTTCTGTGAAAGATCAGAGGGTAACTATCTTAGGCTTTGTGGGCCATACAGTTTCCGTGGCGATGACTTGACTCCACTGTTGTAGCACAAAGCAGCCAGAGACAGTTGGTAAATGAAGGCGTGTGGCTGGCCACCAGTGGCATTTCATTTACCGAAAGAGGTGATGAGCAAGATTTGGCCCCCAGGCTGCCATTTGATGACCTCTGCTCTAGGTCACTGGTTTTCAATATTTAAAAACAGGATCTTTTCTTCAAATCATCTTCAAGAGCATCTAACACATAAGCCTGATGAAAACAGTTGCTGCAGTTTAAGTTTGGGTGGTTGGGGGTCAGCCTAGAGCCCAGTCCTTCTCATGATGACACCAAAGGAAGGTCCATGGAGCTCCCTGGGTTCTGAGGAACCCAGAGTGAAGTCCACTGCCCCACCCCACAGGGCCTGTCCCCAACATGCTTCCAAATGATCCTTCCTACGTTTGCTGTGATGTTACTTATTATCCCCACAACTAGATAGCAAGATCCTTGAGCGCTTAGGCCAAGGCCTTGCCAGCTTTTTCCCTTCACTATGGTGCCAAGCATGAGCCGAGACTCAGGCACAGCTGTTTAACGTGGATAACCTGGGAACTTGGTCTAACCTGAGTTAGTCCCTGACTCACGGTAATCAGTTGCTGAAGTACAGATGCTAGAGCTGGAAGAAGGCGGGGGTTCACTTTCTTCTCTGTGTGGGCGCCATCCCCCAATTTGTCAAGTGAGAATGAGGCCCATTCATTCGTAATGTCATTCACATCCAGATTTGTGCTCTGACCAAAATTTTACTTTCTCACAGGTATTAAGTTTGGGTATTAATCCCCAACTAGGTTTAACCCCAGTGATTTTGGAAATAAGCTTTCAAGGTTGTCATGGAATTATTAGAAGAAAAACAGTGGGTGACAGCAGTGGTATATGTGTGTGAGTGGGTTAGGGTGGGGTGGGGAAGTCAGTCCACGTGTACAGTTCCTGCATAGGAAAAGAAGCATGTGCTTCCGGTGAAGTGAATGCCGCTGACAAGGGTCCTTACTTATGCCTAGAATGGTGCTGGGCAGACATCCTCAATATTGGGCAAATTAAATGGAATGGTGGCCTCCAGGAGCCTTCACTGTCCTACTACTCATTATCTGAGTTCCTGAAGTTATAGAGTTACACAAAAAAGCAAAAATAGACACATCATGAAAATATTTGATGGCCACATATAAAATCTTCCCCTGCTCAGCCAGCCACAGTGGCTCACACCTGTAATCCCAACATTTTGGGAGGCAGAAGCAGGTGGATCACTTGAGGCCAGGAGTTCGAGACCAGCCTGGCCAACATGATGAAACCCCATTTCTAGTAAAAATACAAAAATTAGCTGGGCATCATGACACACGCCTGTAATCCCAGCTACACAGGAGGCAGAGGCAGAGAATCACTTGAATCTGGGAGGCGGAGGCTGCAGTGAGTCGAGATTGTGCCACTGCAGTCCAGCCTGGGAGACAGAGCGAGACTCCATCTCAAAAAAAAAATTCTTCCCCTGCTCAAACATGTGTCCCAGATGCCAAATATCTCTGATGAAAGTCTGGTGTTGTAAACACTCAATGCCGCAATGCCAGAACACAGGGCCTGCATAATGACAAGACCAATCTGGCAAAACAGGTAGGTTTTTTCATGAAGTTGATGAAAATGATGGTCATTTTCATCATCACTGTTCAACCCTCCTGAAAAGCTGTCATGATGCAAATGAGGCTCCGGAAGAGGGAGAGACAAGTTGAGAAATGAAAAAGAGAAAGTTGACCAAAAAATCAGGATAGATTCTTGAAAATGGGATGATTTAAACATCAAAGGATTCAGAGAGACCCTTGGGAGCACTAATAAGGCAATTTTGTTGTTGTTGCTGTTAAAATGACAGTGCTGTAAAAAATAAAGGCAATGATCTTACACAATCATAACATTTTATCAGAAATATTACCTTCTTTTGAAAAAGTCTAATTTACTTCTTGTTCATTTTGAAAATTAGTATATGGTTGAAATTATAACAAAAATTTTGCTAGATATAGGATTAAAACACATTTAATTTCATGTCCCCCATAACATTTCAACCAAAATTCTCCTTTCATTATTTCAACCCAAAACTCTTTTTTAAAATTATTTGTTATGAAAACATTTTACCCCTTTTAATGGAGCTCACTCTAATCCATCTTTCCTTGGTACCGATTATCCTTGGATAATGAGGACTGTTTTCCATAATGTTGGTGTAGAATAAAACCTTCTTATAAGCAAGACGCAAAATGCCAGAAGAAAAGACAGTCAGAATTGATTAGTAAAATGTTAATACTTTTGCATAATGAACTAATAGGCTACAACACCCTGGGTGAAAATATGTTTAACAGATATAATCACAAAACGGTTGATAGCCGTGATATAGAGAAGGCGATACAAATCAAGAAAAAGAAAAGTAACCTGGAGGCAAAATGGGCCAAAACCATGGCTGATGGATTCACAGAAGAGGAAAAAGGGGGAAGGAGTGGAGCATGGTTAACAAGCCTGTGAAAAGATACCCGCTCCTACCGGTAATCAGGTAAGGGCAAAATAAAGTGTCAAACACCACTTCACCCATATGTGTCTGTCCTTTGATTTCACTACTAGGAGTAGGAATGTATCCTTTAGAAATACTCACACGTGCTCACACAGAACTATTTACAAGTTGTTAGAATATTTTAATAGCAAAAATAGGAGATATTTTATTACTATTGTGAAAGTTGTCATAATCAAAATGAAGTCACTAATGTGAAGGAAACTCCAACAAATAGAGCTGAGGAAGGCCATAAAGAGAGGGCTTTTGTGCTTGTATACCTGATAACAATAAAGACTGAAAAAACCACAAAGCTTCTTGGATAAAGTTTTCTTGCACAAACACCATCACAACCCTATACAAAAAATAATTCCTCAAGGACATCTGCCCGGCAACTGCCTGTCCAACCACAGACTGGTATCATCCTTGTTATTGATCTTTGTAGCCAAGGATAATAATTGCAAAAACAATTATGTAATCTTCCTCCTTTTTTCCCTTTAAAAATCTTTGTCTTCCTTTACCTCCCTGAATACACACATGCTTTACTATGGCACCCATATTCCCATTGCAGTGCTCTACTCCCAAATCAACATCTTTTCAGGAGCCGCTGTTTGTTATTTTGGTTGACGCTATTCATAGCTGATACTTACCTAAGGCCTTCTATGGGTGGGCACTTGTCCAAGCACTTCACATAAATGAGCTCAATCATCCATGACAACCCTACAAGAAAGCACTTTTATTACCCTTAGTATGCAGACAAAGGACCCGAAGCACAGAACAGAGCGGTTTATTCAGGGTCACTCAAACAGCAGGAGGCAGAATTGTGATGTGCCCCAGGCAGTCTGGCATGTGTCTGTGCTCTATACCTCCTACTATACAACTTACACCCAGGGTAGGATTGGTTAAATAACCCATAGAAAATCCTTACAAGGACTAACAACACATATTGTAAAAGGAAACAAATGGGTGGCAGTGTAATCCTATTTTTGAAATATGCAAACTGTGTATGTGTGGTTTATCGGGGGGGTGTGTGTGTGTGGTTGTGTGTGTGTAAATGCATGGATGACAGCAAATGGAATAAAGACACAAACTCAATAGTGGTTGCCTCTGCTAAGGAGCATGCGATGGGGGTAGATGATGGGGGAGGGGTGATGGTATAGAAAGACTTCTAATTTCTGCTGCATAAATTTTTGGATTGTTGAATTTTTAGGAGAATGTGTATTACTATAGATAGATTTCTTTCATTTCTTTTCTTTTTTTCTTTTCTTTTCCCTTTTCTTCTCCCCTCCCTTCCCCTCCCCTCCCCTTCCCTTCCCCTCTTTTCTTTCCTTTCGGGATGATCTCACTCTGCCATCCAGGCTGGAGTATACTGGCATGATCTTGGCTCACTGCAACCTCTGCCTCCCAGGTTCAAGTGATTCTCCCACCTCAGCCTCCCGAGTATCTGGGACTACAGGCACGTGCCACCATACCAGGCTAATTTTTTATATTTTTAAGTAGAGATGGGGTTTCGCCATATTGCCCAGGTGGGTCTTGAACCTAAGTTCAGGTGATCCACCCGCTCTGGACTTCCAAAGTGTTGGAATTACAGGCGTGAACCACCATACCCAGCCTGTATTACTATATAATTTTTAAGATGTACAAAATGAAACACGAAAGGGTTATAGGCATGCCTGACCTGGTCTATGAATGGTGTCATTTGAGGCTCAATGATAATTTATATACTTTACCCAGGGATGGATAGCAGAGTACAGGGAGGAAAACCTGGGTGGCCGAGGAAGTGGCCCAGCTGGGCGAGCAGTGGGCTGGCAGCTCTCTTCCTCCATCAGTACTCTTTGATTGGCTTAAGCCTCAGTCATAGGGATGAGAGAGGAAACAGGGATGTTTCTCATCTGGGAGGTGTATTAACACTAGTGCCCAAGCAGGCAATGACATGCTTAGTATAGTTATGCCATCGTGGATTGGCAGACCCAAGGTTGTTTACAATCCCCCTTGCCTTCCTCAACTACACAACTATAGAGGTTTTTTTTTTTTTTTCTGAGGAGTTTCGCTGTTTGTTGCCCAGGCTGCAGTGCAATGGTGCAATCTTGGCTCACTGCAACCTCCGCCACCTCCTGGGTTCAAATGATTCTCCTGTCTGGGCCTCCCAAGTAACTGGGACTACAGGCATGTGCCACCACACCTGGCTGGCTA
>NW_012103809.1:728266-729241 GCF_000951045.1 Mandrillus leucophaeus
TTGCAGGGCCGTGCTGTCACTGGAGACTCTAGGGAAGGATGCTTCCTTGCAGCATTCTCCCCAGCTCCTGGTGCTGCCAGCAATCCTTGACTTGGAGATGCATTGCTCATGGCTCCAGTCTCTGCCTCCTTTGTCCCGTGGCTTTCTCCCTGTTTCTGTATCTCTCTTCTTCTTATAAAAGGCATCAGTCACATAGATTTAGAATCTACCTAACGCCAGCATGACCTCGTCTTAATTATATCTGCAAAGACTCTATTTCCAAATAAGATCACATTTACAGGTACCAGGGTTAGAACTCAAACAATCTTTTTGGAGGACACAATTCAACTCACAAAACACACTAAGGATGGAGAATGGGAAGACAGAAGCCCCTGATAGCCTTGTGCAGCCACTCCCAACCTTCGGCAGCCTACTTGTGACTTCTTGCTGTGTGATTCAAAGAAATTCCTTATTTATTGACGCCACAGTTTAGGTTTTCTTTTGCTCGCAGTTGGAAACATTTCTAACTACTACACTTCATCCATCTGTCCATCCATCCATCCATCCATCCATCCATCCATCCATCCATCCATCCATCCGATCAGTTTTTAGGAAGTACCTATATTGTGCCAGTGATGTCTTACTCAGAGTTGAGGCTGGCACAGAGAAAGTACTCAATATTTATTAGTTAAGCGCATGAATGGAAGACAAATTCCTTTCATGGAATTTAGAGTTTGGACATACACACAAAAAATAGACAATTGAGGCCAGGCGCAGTGGCCAAAGTAATCCCAGCACTTTGGGAGGCCGAGGCGGGAGGATCACAAGGTCAGGAGATCAAGATCATCCTGACTAACACGGCGAAACCCAGTCTCTACTGAAAATACAAAAAATTAGCTGGGCGTGGTGGCGGGTGCCTGTAGTCCCAGCTACTCAGGAGGCTGAGGCAGGAGAATGGCGTGAACCCGGGAGGCAGAGCTTGTGGTGAGCCAAGAT
>NW_012103809.1:730732-735147 GCF_000951045.1 Mandrillus leucophaeus
CTCTATACTAACTGGTCCCCTGTAGCCCCTTCACATCCCCTGGGCATCTGCTACACCCCTCTGGACTCTTGTTTTGGGGTCTTCTTGCCCCTGTAGAGCAGCACTTTCAGGGCAGGATCTAAAACAGCCCCTCCCAGCCTTATCTCACTCATGGCCCCTCCTCTGCCCATCACACATCCTTTGCTATGTCAAGTTCAGAGCTCTCAGGCCAAGCCAGTGCAGCAACCTCTCCTCACCTCTGCCCACAGCTCAGGAACTAACCCTGCTCCCTTTAGAGAATGCAAGTCAGACACCAGTCCCCCAAACTACAAGAGACACACTAAACACTTTCTAAGTGGTCCCACTACACCATTTTCTTTAGGTTTGAGGCAAGAGGTGAGCGTCCCCATCCTACCCCGGTAGACAGACAGCATGTCAAGAACTCTCTGTACATTCCCCTTTGTCAGCACCCCCACCCTTCCACTCTCCATGTGGTTGAGAGACCCAAGAGTCATGAACCAATTTTGAGAAATTTAAAATGTACTGTTGGGTCCTTCCAAAATTCATATGCTGAAATTCTAATTTCCAAGGTGATGGCATGAGGAGGTGGGGCTTTGGAAAGTGATTAGGTCATGAGGGTGGAGCCCTTATGAATGGGATTAGTGCCCATATAAAAGAGGCCACAGGGAACTCTCCTGCTCTTTCCACTGTTGTGAAGACAAGAGGAGAAAATGGCCATCCACAACTGGAAGTGGTCTTGGGGCCATCTGGGCAGGGATCCCAGGGTTCTGGGTACCCAGAGCATAGAAGACCATGGCCTCTGAGGCGGCATGTTTCCTCAGTCCTATGGACTCATCACCGTGTGAATGGAGCATGTCTAGAAAGCCAGAGAAGGGCCCTTAAATCATGGGGTTCAGGGCAGTGGATCCTCTTACCAGAATCTAGTAGTCATTCTTGACTGTCAAGTAGGGTTCCTAAATGAAGCTATACTTCAAGAGAGGACATGTTGGCTGCTGAGAAAAAAACACAAAACAACGGACAAGAAAGAAGGCTGGAAGAATTGGCAGAATGAATAGCTCGGTTTAGTGGAACCAGGTGCAATTGTTCCAAGTATGGGGTGAGACTGTGCCGGACCAACCAAACAGCTCTTCTCCAGCAGCATCCCCCGGGACCTGTGAGTGCTGGGAAATAGAGGATTTTCACAGATAGAAAGCAATCATATCCAACCTAAGAACTCAACAGCTCTAGTGTGGGGAAGACTCCTCTGAAAGAGCTGGACGTGCAGATCAGGAAGCACCTTCCATAGGTCCAAGGAGGAGTGCTGTGGAGGCTGGAGGTATAGCAGGCTGGTGGGCAGAACGAGGGGACGGGCCTAAAGTTAACTGGGCCGGGGGAGGCAACAATGAGAGGGCAGAGAAATAACAGTCGGTGGGGCAGAAGGTCAGAGAGGGCGGTGGACCCTGAAACAGGGCCTGGAGAGCTGTTGGCAGTAACCCTCACTTTAGTGAACTTCTTGGGACACTAGAAAGAAAGGCTCAGAAACAACCTGGTTACATGGAGAACCCCTGTGGGGAGTTTGCAGACCATTCGAGAGGAGGATTCTGGGGAAAGACAGGCATGCTTATAATTCAAGGCGATTATTCAAGAGCGGACTCTGAGCGTCTAGATCTGGAGCCAACTGAACTTGATTAATGTGAGTACCTAGGCCAGTGAAGCCTGGGGTTTTCTAGTTTCCTATGCTTTTTCTTGGGTGGGAGGGGAAGGCAATGTAAAGAATGAACTTATGTTTTATAAAGAGGAGTCTGGGTGCCTTATATACTCATAATATATTCTTATTGCTGGTTTGTGGAATAATGGGGCAGATACACAGCAGAAAATGCTTCCTACATCCCGGAAGCCCTTGAAATGGATAGTCCATCTCAATCCTCAGCTGTAATCTTTCTTCAGTTAATTCTCAGAAAGACAGATGTTTCCAATTTAGCCTTGAAAAGTACACAGTAATAAAATAATCTTCAAATTAGCATGTCGGTAGGGCCTAGTGTTTACAATCCAGTTTGAAAACAAGGCCCCGCCTTTGCCTGTTTGTGTTTCCATCAGGAAGATGGGATTGCCAAGCAAGCGTTACCGTGTTATCTTTTCAAGTTTTATGTTCACGTTCTGGTTCAGACATAACATCCTTCCTTTGAAGCTCTCTGCAGAATATGACCAAGTATTTTTACTTTTTAAAACGTAAAGTTCCTTCTTCTTTTTTGGTGATCAAAAAAATCTGCCTTTCTGATGAGACCTCATTACATCTTATTTGCATAATTTTGAAATGCTTTAGAAGATGGTGGAGGCCTGTTTGATTGGTTAAGCCTTTAAAGGAATGAGAGATTCTCAGAAAGGTTCTTGATCTATTTAACTTGAAGGAGGTTTAGATGAGTGGTGGAGAATGACAGAAACTGCATGAGGATAGGAAGCTGGCCGTCGTTAAAGGTGTCCTACGGAGGTACATAAAAGAAGAATGTGGCTTCTAACACATGGCTTCTGCTTCATATGTTTGGTGGAAAATCCTTTCTAGGCTGAGGCCAACCACCCCAACCTTCTTGGGAGTAGAATCTGAGTGCAGCTTGCAGCCTGTTCATGAGAACTTTGAATTCTCGTTCTCTTGTGCCTCCATCTTCATCCGGACTCCAGGTCTGTGCTCATCCTCAGTGGGAGGGCCTTGTGATGGATGCCATTTCTTTGGCACTTCTCCTATCAAGAGGTAGTGTCAACATTTCCCTCTTTGAATCTGGGCTGGTCCATGACAGCTCCGCAACAGAGTGTGGTGGAAGTGGTGCTATGGC
Organism: Mandrillus leucophaeus; assembly: GCF_000951045.1. Classification (NCBI taxonomy): domain Eukaryota; kingdom Metazoa; phylum Chordata; class Mammalia; order Primates; family Cercopithecidae; genus Mandrillus; species Mandrillus leucophaeus. The sequence goes on from NW_012103809.1 coordinate 733,540, forward strand.
AGTTCCAGGCCTTGACTTTGAGAGGATGACAGCTTCCACTCTGGTCTCTTGGCGTCCTGGGCTGCCATGACTCCAAGAAGTCCACCTACTGTTTTAAAAAGACCACATGGCAAGGCCCTGAGACCACACAGAGAGAAAGGCGGGTCCAGCTCAGCTCAGTCTTCCAAATGTTTCCATCGAAGCACCAGGCCTGTTAGTGAAACATTCTTAGGCTCTCCAGACCCAGACCAGCCTCCAGCTGAACACCATTTAGTGACCCCAGTCAATATAGCATAGAGAGCAGAAGAATCCCCCAACTGAGTCCTGCCCAAGTTCCTGACCCACACAATTGTGAGCAGTAATTGTTGTTTCAAGCAATTGCATTTTGGATCACTTATTTATGCAGCAACAAATAACTGGAACAGGCATGGAGACCACCCAGGAAGTATGCAGAGAATTGAGACATCGTCATGGCGCACGTTCGTGGAGCCCATTCGTGGGGATTGCACTGTAGGAAAACAAACCCAGAAAGAGGGATTCCTCCGACCATTTCCCCTCTCTCCAGGGGAGAGTCACAGACACCAAAATTGGAGGAGACTAGCATCCAGGTTACACAGTCTGCCTAAGTCTGTGCGTCTTGCCAAGTCTTAGCCTTTTTACAACTAGACTCCAAGTGGATAGGCTGTAGCAGTCCATCATACTGTGCAGGTCTGAATCTTGCTGGTACATACAGCCTGTGCTTAAGCCAAGATCTGCTGTCAAAACAGCATCTCTTCCAAGAACAAAGGTCTATTTGAAAAAAAAAGGAAAAAAAAAAAAAAAGAAAACGAAAACAGTATCTTACTTGTACTCAAGTCAGCATCTCTGATCTGTCAAATGCTCCTTCTCCATTATGATGAATCAAATGACTCCACCATTACCATGGTGACAAAGGAGTGTGGGTGACATTGGTCTCCCATCAAATGTAAACCTGATCTATATCACAGTTGTCTTTGGCTGGGAATATTCACCATAAGAATCCTCATAACAAGTACAGCTATTGTTTGTGGGAAAGAAAAGAACAGTGGAATGCAGTTTTGTAGATAAGAATACAAAACATTTTAAAGAAAATTTACCAGCTGTTTGACCCTCAGTATATATCACACAGACAATAAAATAAACACAATCAGCATGATTTACTCAGTGTGAATGACTCCTGGCTCTAGCACCCTGGCTGTTTAGTTGAGTTAAGCTGGCTTTAGCTGGGTTGTGTCTGCCAGGTTGTCTTCTGAAGGTAATGGCTTATAAAACTGCATGAAAAAATCTTAAGGAGTAGCCTTATTTTTAAGGCAATAATCCTCACTGAGGAAAACTGTGTTAAATAGATTAGTGTAATGAATTCAACTTAAGGATTTTATCAATTCTTTTTCCATTGCTAGGAAAGGTAGCGTGACACTGAATTTTCTCTCCGTTATTATTATTATTATTATTATTATTATTATGTTTTTGACAGAGTCTTGCTCTGTTGCCCAGGCTGGAGTGCAGCAGCATGATCTAGGCTCACTGTGACCTCTGCCCCCTGGGTTCAAGGGATTCTCATGCCTCAGCCTCCCAAGTAGCTGGGACTACAAGGTGTGCACCACCACACCC
>NW_012103809.1:735869-738761 GCF_000951045.1 Mandrillus leucophaeus
AAAAATAGACAATTGAAATATATGCAGGGCCTTGTATAATACCTAACTCTGACTTGGGGCTTAAGGAGTTTTCCTGGTGACTAAGAACGGTGGTAGGAGAAAGTACAGAAGCCAAAGAGAGATTGAGAAACAGAAAAATTGACTGTGACTGACTCATGAAAGGCAGGGAAGTGGGGAGTGAGGAGAGGGAAAGGGGAGGTAAGGGGAGGAGAGAGAGAGAGAGAGAGATTGTGTGGGTGTGTGACTATTAAAAGGTCAGTCTGGAAAGATGAGGCTAGAGACAGAAGCATGAACACTTGGGATCGTTCTTTAATATCTAAACTCTTGAACGCAGGACTACTATATGTATCTTAAGGGCAGGGGGTCTGTGAGTGGGATGTCTTTTAATCTGTAAATTACCTGGCTGATATGACAATATGTACAATGTATCGCAGAGAAGAAAGAACCTTATGCTGTGAACATCCCTCTTTCATATGGTCGGATGCTGCCCTGGTAAATACGTGATTCTTGGGTCAATAGAGTCTGCAAAGCTCGAGTTGTGTATTTTATGTAGCATGTGTTAACACTTAAGGGCTGTTTCCAGTAGGTCTTGCTTTAGCACATCATCCTTATGCAGCTGTGTTTTTTGGATGAGGCCATGGAGAGCTGGTTGACGCCAAATGCTCACTCTGGATACTCGGATTCTCGCCTCGCTTCTGGCTTTACAAAGGGACAGGCATAGACAACTTTCCTTCCATGGGCTTCCTTTTCTGCATCTTAAATTAACTTCAAAATTTCAGAAAAAGAGACACAAAATTAACAGTGCCTTGTGCATAGTAAGTGCTAAAAATTGATTAAAAATGTACGTAAATTAAATTTAACATCATCTACAATCCCATATAATCCCTTATCATTGTGAGAGGGTAATCAGAAAACAGGTTGCTTTTGCATCCCATGGCTCCTTGTGGTGAGCTGGTCCCTGCCCTGCCCCTGGATTAATACTCAGGCAGGATTGTGGCTTTTCTGGTCATCTTAACTGGTAGTGACTCAAGGATGTAGCACTGGTGTGCTCCAGACTTGGCAGAGGTTTAAAGCTGAGTATTTCTCTTGAGGGTTCTTTTATGGGTTCTTGGGAGAACCCCCATTAACGTAGATCCCTCACCTTCATTCTCTTGACAAAGTTGAATACACCTCTATACTAACTGGTCCCCTGTAGCCCCTTCACATCCCCTGGGCATCTGCTACACCCCTCTGGACTCTTGTTTTGGGGTCTTCTTGCCCCTGTAGAGCAGCACTTTCAGGGCAGGATCTAAAACAGCCCCTCCCAGCCTTATCTCACTCATGGCCCCTCCTCTGCCCATCACACATCCTTTGCTATGTCAAGTTCAGAGCTCTCAGGCCAAGCCAGTGCAGCAACCTCTCCTCACCTCTGCCCACAGCTCAGGAACTAACCCTGCTCCCTTTAGAGAATGCAAGTCAGACACCAGTCCCCCAAACTACAAGAGACACACTAAACACTTTCTAAGTGGTCCCACTACACCATTTTCTTTAGGTTTGAGGCAAGAGGTGAGCGTCCCCATCCTACCCTGGTAGACAGACAGCATGTCAAGAACTCTCTGTACATTCCCCTTTGTCAGCACCCCCACCCTTCCACTCTCCATGTGGTTGAGAGACCCAAGAGTCATGAACCAATTTTGAGAAATTTAAAATGTACTGTTGGGTCCTTCCAAAATTCATATGCTGAAATTCTAATTTCCAAGGTGATGGCATGAGGAGGTGGGGCTTTGGAAAGTGATTAGGTCATGAGGGTGGAGCCCTTATGAATGGGATTAGTGCCCATATAAAAGAGGCCACAGGGAACTCTCCTGCTCTTTCCACTGTTGTGAAGACAAGAGGAGAAAATGGCCATCCACAACTGGAAGTGGTCTTGGGGCCATCTGGGCAGGGATCCCAGGGTTCTGGGTACCCAGAGCATAGAAGACCATGGCCTCTGAGGCGGCATGTTTCCTCAGTCCTATGGACTCATCACCGTGTGAATGGAGCATGTCTAGAAAGCCAGAGAAGGGCCCTTAAATCATGGGGTTCAGGGCAGTGGATCCTCTTACCAGAATCTAGTAGTCATTCTTGACTGTCAAGTAGGGTTCCTAAATGAAGCTATACTTCAAGAGAGGACATGTTGGCTGCTGAGAAAAAAACACAAAACAACGGACAAGAAAGAAGGCTGGAAGAATTGGCAGAATGAATAGCTCGGTTTAGTGGAACCAGGTGCAATTGTTCCAAGTATGGGGTGAGACTGTGCCGGACCAACCAAACAGCTCTTCTCCAGCAGCATCCCCCGGGACCTGTGAGTGCTGGGAAATAGAGGATTTTCACAGATAGAAAGCAATCATATCCAACCTAAGAACTCAACAGCTCTAGTGTGGGGAAGACTCCTCTGAAAGAGCTGGACGTGCAGATCAGGAAGCACCTTCCATAGGTCCAAGGAGGAGTGCTGTGGAGGCTGGAGGTATAGCAGGCTGGTGGGCAGAACGAGGGGACGGGCCTAAAGTTAACTGGGCCGGGGGAGGCAACAATGAGAGGGCAGAGAAATAACAGTCGGTGGGGCAGAAGGTCAGAGAGGGCGGTGGACCCTGAAACAGGGCCTGGAGAGCTGTTGGCAGTAACCCTCACTTTAGTGAACTTCTTGGGACACTAGAAAGAAAGGCTCAGAAACAACCTGGTTACATGGAGAACCCCTGTGGGGAGTTTGCAGACCATTCGAGAGGAGGATTCTGGGGAAAGACAGGCATGCTTATAATTCAAGGCGATTATTCAAGAGCGGACTCTGAGCGTCTAGATCTGGAGCCAACTGAACTTGATTAATGTGAGTACCTAGGCCAGTGAAGCCTGGGGTTTTCTAGTTTCCTATGCTTT
>NW_012103809.1:743451-799546 GCF_000951045.1 Mandrillus leucophaeus
CCTTCCTTCCTTCCTTCCTGACCCATGAATTGGATCATGGGTCAGGGCACCCATGATCCAATTACCTCTTAAGGGCCCACCTTTCAAAATTGCCACATTAGGGTGACTCAACATGAGTTCTGGAGGGGACAAATTCAAACCATAGCAGTTGGAAGTAGAAATAGAAGATAAAGTGAAAGGCAGACCAGGAAGACAGGCTTTTTCACTAAAACTTGGGAGAAAAAAAAGGAAGGGAAAGAAAGTTTAATCTGGGATGTAAAATCTGTCTTTGGGATGGAGGGAGCTGAGACATGAATCAGAGGAGCTGACAGCTCCAAATTAGTCTTGAAGTGATGCTGGGCAAGTCAAGGCTGCATAACTCTGAGTATTGGGAAAGGATGTTAGGAACATTTACTCACCCATGCTGCAGGAGAATACGAAATACCTACTCACCCATGCTGCTCTTGTGCTCTGGGGCCAGTATGAAGTACAACAAGCGTGACTTAAACACAAGCACTGCAATGTTACCACAGTCTATCTGAGAACCCAGAAGGCTGATAAGCGATTAATAGGTGGGTACTGAGGACAGCATGGATCTGCTTAACAAAGGATGACTCATGGCCCGGGTAGGATGGCTCAAAATTTCATCATGCTGCTTAGAACAGTGTGCAATTTTAAACTTATAAACGGTTTATTTCTGGAATTTTCCATTTAATATTTTAAAACTGCGGTTGACTCTGGGTAAGTGAAACCACAGAAAGCAAAACTGCAGGTAAGGGAGGACTACTGTATTTATATACAATGGAATATTATTCAGCTGTAAAAATAGAAGGGAGTCCTGTCCTAATCTACAGCATAGATGAACCTGGAGAACATGATGCAGAGTGAAACGAACCACTCACAGAAGAACAACTACTGCATGATTCCACATATATAGGGTGTCTGAAAGAGTCAGCCTCATAGAAACAAGAAAAGTGGTGGTTACCAGAGGCTAGGGAGAGGGGGCAATGGGAGCCATTACTCAGTGAGTATAGCGCTTCAGTCATCCAAGATGAAAACACTCTGGAGATCTGGACAATATTGTCTCTACAGTTACCAATACTTAGAAATGTATCAAGAGGGGTGGATGTTACAATTTATGTGTTTCACCACTATAAAAACATCAGTGGTAATTTATTTACCCCGTATGTTGCTTTTCTGCTTATTTTTTGTGAATATAAAATGTTATAATGATATTCATATGTTTCCTTGTAATTTCTCCCTTCCTACCTTATTTTTTGCCTTAGCATTTCTCAAAGTTAAGCCATACCCTGAGGCTCTTAGAAAACTAGCTCTCTGTGTCAACAAAACACAAAAGGAAAAAAGATAAAGAAAAGTAGCTCTCACCCCATCTCACAGGGACGGGGTGCTACACTAATGCCAGTTTCCTGTGGGTAACGGTATGTGGCTGTAGTTTTTAAAAATTTAATGAATAGTGCATCTGAGTCTATAATGTGAGCGATTTTCTAAGAGTTGGTTGTAGACAACATGGAATTAAGTGGGAGCTCTTTTAATTAATTGCTTTCATGGTTGGTTACTCCTTCATTGCTTGTGTTTACAACAAATTTCCAGAAATAATTTTTGCACTTCAACGTGAGCACACAAGGTCAGGAGAGTGACTCAAAAATATAAGCCTGCAAAGGCAGAATATCAATACCGTTAAAGAGATTTCATGTCTTAGAAAAAGGCTTTTGATTAAAGTGATTTATTCTTTTTTTAGTACCTAATGCTTTAAAAAAATCTACCTTTCACTTTTCCACAATAGAATAAAAAAACATAATTTTAGAACGTGAGAAACTTTTTGACATTTTCAGAATAGACCAGTGACCAAGAACTTTCTGAACTGGAAGGCTGTGGCTCCAATTTTACAGATTTTTCCCTTCCTTTGAAAAGGTATCTTATCATCTATAGCAGGGCTTTGTAGTTTTGAAAAAATATAATTATCCAAACTATTTTGGTCAAGAATTATTAACAAGAAACCACTGAGGATGGTAGAATGCATTTCAGGTTTCTAGACCCGCAAGGATAATCTAGACCTGCAAGGATAATTCATTCCTATCTCTTCTCTTTTTCATACAGAGAAAAGTGGACACTTAGTCTGGAACCTTATCTGACAAAGCAATAGAATACTAGAAATTCAGATTGGAAACCAGGGAACCTGGCACACTTGTTTGCAGTAACTGTGATCTTGGCCCCTGTATTAGTCAGCTTGTGCTGCTATAACAAACTGCCATAGACTGGGTGGTGGCTGAAACAACAGAAGTTTGTTTCTCACAGTTCTGGAGGCTAGAAGGCTGATCTCAAAAAGTGCTGTCTGATCTGGTTGCTGTGAGAGCTCTCTCCCTGGCCTGCGGACAGCTGTCTTCTCACTGCGTCCTCACAGGGCCTTTTCTCCGGGCATGCACGAGGAGAGAGCGTGCTTGGGCTTTTTCCTTTTCTTATAAGGGAACGAATCCAATCTCTAGGGTTCCACTTTCATGGTCTCATCTAACCCTAATCCCTGTCTGAAGTCCCCATCTCCAGATGCCATCACACTGGGGCTAGGGCTTCAATATATGAATTTTGGGAGACACCATTTGATTCACAACAGCCTCCTTTATTACCTTTTATTCTGGAATATAATCTAAGCTCTGATTTTCTGAGATACTTTCAGAAAGAGTATCTTCTCAGTGTCTTGTTTTTAATATCTGAAACAATGATTCTTACTAGCAACTTCTCAGGAATGTCAAAGTTCATTTAGAAAATAATTGCATGTTTAAAAAGACCAAATCTATTCTGATGCCTTAGATGTAAAAGTAAACCTGAGGAATATTTTAATGATTGTTATCACTTTTACTGGGAAATTGTTGCTACAGACACAGATTCTTGTTATCATTCCCTTTAACTCGTGGAGTCCCCTTGGTGGAGTAGATAGAGTGAACTGTAGTCTATGTCTCGAAGTTCAGGTTCTAGCTCTGCCCTGGAACTTGCAAATCTAAACTGTCAGTCTTCCCACCTTTAAGCAGTCCCTTTCCTCTATAATATTGGGGAAAGAGGAGTGGATGTCTCCCATCTGCTCTCATTTGACTTCTCTGAGTTATATTCTCACCTTTTCCACTTTACGCTTCACTTCCTTCACTGCAGGTCTCAGTCTGGAACCCACTGACTACAGCGCCCTTGCTCTTTGCATATGCGTGTGTGTGTGTGTGTGTGTGTATATGGGTGTACCTGTGCATATGTGTGCACATGTGTGTGCATGTATGTGAAACGATGCTGGTTAAACAGGATGATTATCCAACACCAATCAGCTTGAATAATCTGATTATCTAAGGAAACTCAGGAATGTGTTGACTCACATGGAAAGTAGTACAAAGGTTCTTTACCACTGGAGTCTAGTGAGAAAGAACAGTCGCATGAGTCAGGCAAAGCACCTTTATTACTCACAGATAGGTGGTGAGGATAAACAGAAGCCTAGGATCCATGGCAAACCAGATCCATGGCAAGCCAGATCCGTGGTAAGCCAGATCCGTGGCAAGCCAGATCCATGGCAAGCCAGATCCGTGGCAAGCCAGGGTCAGGGGCTTGTCCTGGGTGGCTGGAGTCTTGTTTGCACGTGACCCACATTGCACTGCAGTTAAGGGAGGGCAAAAGCACTCCACTCTGAGTTTTAGGCCCTTGGTGGAACTCGGATCACTGAGTTCAAGTACTGCAGGACATCCTGTTCTAGGAGGGACAAGGACATAGCCCACGCAGTTCCGGACAGTTGCCACTTAGCTCAGAATGTTGCGGTCTCTGTACATTCTACAGTTATTCCAAGAACTACCAGCAGGAGTAGGGAGAGCCGGGTAGGGCAAAACCATCTGGGGACGTGTCCTCCTGTATGTAGAAAACACAGGGTTACCCAAAACTCGGGCTCTGTCTTTCACCTCTTTCTTTCTACATGCCGTTGTTCTCCTAAATTGTTTTACTCCATGGGATTAAAATTAGAGCTGCTGGCAGCACTGGGCACAATCTTCCCAACTTTCCCACCTGGTAGGAAAGAGCTTCTTCCAGCGTTAGCTGAAAAAATCTGGGCAAGGGTTCTGATTGGCCTGGCTTGCCTCCTGGGTCAGCTTGACGAGCCTAGCTAGGGCCAAAAGCCTCCTCTGGACGCATGTGGTCACGGGGGTGGTCCCCTGCAGCTCGCACATGGATCACCTGCTACAGCGAGGCCGTTTCCCCAAAGAAAGGAAGGTAAAGACACAACCACCATGTGGATGTGAGCGGGGCAGTCACCCTCACTTCTCAGTTTCTGCTCTAGTGGGACAGGTTTTGCAGCCCTCTTTTGACTCTGTAGATGGAGGTCCGCTTTACAGCCTGTCACACATAGCTACATGGCTAGATAGGGTTTACTGAAGGGCTGGGGAGAACTAAAGGGAAAGACAACGCCTAGTGGGAAGAACTGCAAACCATAAGCTGGCAGTGCCCATAGTCTCAGGGCAAGTGTGCAAGGCAGTCTACCTCCCACAGGGACCCTGTTCTGAAGCACTGGTTTCTTTTCTTTTTTGTTTTTGTTTGTTTGTTTGTTTGTTTTTGAGACGGAGTTTTGCTCTTGTCGCCCAGGCTGGAGCACAATGGTGCGATCTTGGCTCACTGCAACCTCCTCTTCCCCAGTTCAAGTGATTCTCCTGTCTCAGCCTCCCGAGTAGCTGGGATTACAGGCGTGGGCCACCACGCCAGGCAAATTTTTATACTTTTAGTAGACATGGGATTTCACCATGTTGGCCAGGCTGGTCTCAAACTCCTGACCTCAGGTGATCCACCATCCTTGGCCTCCTAAAGTACTGGGATTACAGGCGTGAACCACCCATTCCTGTACTGTTTTTGTTGTTGTTGTTGTTTTGAAACAGAGTTTTGCTCTTGTTGCCTAGGCTGGAGTGCAGTGGTGCAATCTCAGCTCACTGCAACCTCTGCCCCTCGGGTTCAAGCAATTCTCCTGCCTTAGCCTCCAGAGTAGCTGGGATTACAGGTGCCCCCCTACCACACTAGGCTAATTTTTGTATTTTTGGTAGAGATGGGGTTTCACCATGTTGGCCAGGCTGGTCTCGAACTCCTGACATCAGGCGATCCGCCTGCTTCGCCTCTCAAAGTGCTGTGATTACAGGTGTGAGCCACCGCGCCCAGCCTGAGGTACCCAGTTTCTGCCCTCAAGCCTCTGTGCCATGCACCTCCACCCTCTAAGCTCCAACTTGACTCTCCTGCCGTTTGGGAAACCTTGTCACATGCATTGTTATGGCCTAGCATACACCTGCCTCCTCCCAGCAGAACTTCTGCAAAGTCTTAGCAAGTCAGTCTGGAAATAGCATCCCAGTAGCTCAGGCTGGGAGGGAGGGACAGGCTGTGGTGGTTTTTGCCATCCAAGTTCTGCAGAATTGTGCAGGCAGTGGACTCTGGTTCTACTGCTTATGAATATGCCGTGTCAGACTCTCCTATGAGACTGCTTGGGAGACTTGTTTGTGCCTTGCCTAACAGTGTGAGATGCAGATGTGGATACGGTCAGCTCTCCATATCCATGGGTTCCACATGCATGGATTCAAGCAATTGCAGATTGAAAATATCTTGCAGAATCGTGTCTGTATGGAACATGTACATTTTTTTCCTTGTCATTATTCCATAAACAATATAGCATGACAACTATTTTCGTAGCATTTACATTGCATTAGGTATCATACGTAAACTAGAGAGGATTTAAAGTATATGAGAGGATGTGCATAGGTTATATGCAAATACTATGCCATTTTATATCAGGGACTTGAACATCTGTGAATTCTGGCATCCTTGGGGGGCCATGAACCAATCTTCAGTGGATACTGGAGATGATTGTATTTATTTTCCTGACTGTCTAGCAGAGAGAAAGAGATCGATACTCTCCTCACAGTTCCATCGCTGCAAGTCCTACTTACTCACAACAGGATTCTGTTCACCTTGCATTTTAAATGGTCTCCCTGTGGGTCTGCTGGGGATAATAAACAGGCCCGTTACTCAGCCATACTCAGTGGCTGCTCCTTTGGCTATCAAGAATACCTTGCCGATACACTGAATTTTCTGCCGAGAGGATTAACTTCTTAGATGAGGATCATGCTTCCTCATCTCTGCCTGGAAGAGAAAAGTTGTTACTTTTACTACTATTTTGAGACGGAGTTTCGCTCTTGTTGCCCAGGCTGGAGTGCGATGGCATGATCTTGGCTCACCACAATCTCCGCCTCCTGGGTTCAAGCAATTCTCCTGCCTCAGCCTCCCGAGTAGCTGGGATTACAGGCATGTGCCACCACATCCGGCTAATTTTGTATTTTTAGTGGAGACAGGGTTTCTCCATGTTGGTCAGGCTGGTCTCGAACTCCCACCCTCAGGTGATCTGCCCGCTTCGGCCTCCCAAAGTGCTGGGATTATAGGCGTGAGCCACCGCACCCAGCCGAAAAAGGTTGTTGTTTTTTTTTTTCCTCTTCGTTATGCAAGTTATTTTAGTTTGGGTCTCCACAGCAAGCTTGAATATTTCTTTGAATTTTATAGCTTATCTTAAAATTATTGTAAACTTTTCATTCTACTCCATTATGTATCTGTTTGTTATATAAGTAATGTTTTAAGTTACTTTCTATTAAGCAAAATAGATTTTCTGAAAAGATATGCCACATTTATCTTTTGATTCTATTATTCTCTAGCTGTGAGTTCTTCTTGGCATTGAGCTTGAGCATGAACATATGGAATTACAGCCTGACTACCCACCACCCGCAACCTTAATCCTCTGGAGAAACTTTGAGAACTTGAGCCTTTGTGAAATTGCATCTTTGGAACACACAACCATATCCGACTCTTACAGGGTGACAAATGGAAAAGAACTTTCCAGATGAACTCAGGACAGTCAGAGTCACTGCAATGCCCTGTGGCATACGCAACATCCATGATTTCTTTCAACAATTTCCCTTGTGACTGGGGCTTTGGCATCATGTACTCACTGGCCTTAGGTGAATCATTGGTTTATTGAGTTCTCAACTGAGTGCAGCAGCGCCAGCTCCTGGTCAACCTGAATGTTATTTAGAAAGCCAAGGGTAGAGATCCTGGGCTGGGTGTGCGTGTGAGTCAGGGCGTCCCCATGCCTCTGGATCTGGTGGATGTGCCTTACTGCCCAGTATCCATTCACTCTTCTCTGATAACCATACCCCAATATCCTTCTGGGAAACCACCCCTAATGCACTTCTATTCTATCTCCTTCAGGTGGCTTTGGCTTCTTCAGGGTGTGGAACATATGACTGAGGTCTGAGCAATCAGGATATTTCAGTTCCCAGTCAGGGACTTAATATGACACAAGCAGGGCAAATAAAATAAAATCATATTGAGCTTAAAGCCTAGAAGATACACAATCTAGGTCTTCTGTAGAAATCTCAGGATCAGGAAGACAGACTCTCTGAAAATAAGGCCAAAACACAGAATAGGCCATGGCTAATTGACCATGTGCTAAAGAGAAGCTGGGTCCTGGTAACACAGGTTGGTATTTGCAGCAAACTACCCTTGAACCCAATACTACCCCTGGACTTTTCTGTTATCTTAGCTGGTAAATTACATTTTTCCAAAGGCCTAGTTGGGTTGGATTTTTGATCTTTTAGAACCAAATGAATTCTAACTATACGTTCCATGTAAGCATGGATCTTGCTTCATGGGCTATGGAAGAAAATGGGGAGGGGGGAGCCTCCCAGGGCATCCAGGTTGGCTAATCAAGGATGAAAGTCCAATGCTAGGCAGTAATTCAGTTTTGTTATTCTTGTTGAGCAGGACATGACATGTGCTCTGGATCAGTGAGTACTGTAAATTATTCTCGTTCTTGACTTTCCCAAATGATGGCTTTATGGCCATTCTCTTGTTCTATCTCCACCATGGTACACTGAATGAATTAGGGGTTGCCACATTTATTATGAGGCATGACATTTTGCCTTGACTGACAAAATTGAATATCGTCCAGAGATCTTAGGCTTGATACTGGATTAGATGTGGATGATCTTTTTTTGACAAGTAGTTAGTTTATCTTAAGTAGGTACAGAAACTTGCAAGGCGTGGTAGGAAGGATGTATGTGTATGTGTGTTCTGGGCAGCCAAAAGAGGAGATGTAATGGATTCCAGTTGTATTTTGCCACCCAGTCAATATTTACTCTTATTCTGACAACTCTACGTGATTTCCCCTGGGGAGGTCACCTCATCCTGATTCCCTCGATGATACATTCATATCTAGATGTGGAACATCCAATTTGGTATCTACACGTGACCCAAACAAAGCCAAAGATACCCCCTGGGGCTTTTTCTAAACACTCTGGGAAAGATATTCTTGCTCTTTCTAGCTGGAATTGAAGCTTAAAGAAGAGAATATCTGAAATGACTATAGCCATCTTATGACCACAGAGAGAGAACTTACTTGAGTATAAAGCCCACTGTAAGGAGGACAGCAGATCTATCTGAGCCAAAAGATGGCAATGTGATATTTTAAATCCATGCCTTATGGTACCCGAAGTCAATTCCGTCCTTAGACTTTTCAGGTAAGTGAGGCCACCCTTTCCAATTTATCAAAATATACTTTCTGCTGGATTTTCTGCCATTTTCAACTGGAAGAGTCCCAACTGATATCCTGGACAAGTACCCACACTCCTGGAGATGATATCCTAAAAGGAGAGCCTGCTCACTTGAGAGCAGTTAGTTTATTTGGAAGATAATCCCTGGAAGTAGAAATGAGGGAGTAGGGAGAGTGAGACAGGAAGGATCAACCCTTCTGGGGATGCTCTGTGTACAGCTCAGTGTTGAATGCAACTCAAAATTGTCCCACCAGGAGAGAGGGAGCCTCTGACATTTATACACTGGCCCCTGTCCCTGTTATCTGAGGGCTGCTTTCAAAGGTCTTAACTCCAGTGTATTTATGGATTGCAAATAACTGAAGCAAAGCTGATTGCGATAGTTTTGGGGAAAGCTCTGAGCCAGCAAAGCAGAAAGACCCCGAGAAATGCACTTGATGTGAGTCACTGGCAGCATGCACACGTCACTGTTGTACTGAAACTAGACAAACCAAAAAGAAGGAACATGGTGTGCCACAGGCATCAGCTATAGAATCCACTTCTGATTTGTCCCTTTCAAATTTCTCCAATAACGGACTTTAAAATTTGTTTTTCTAAGAATTGAAAGACCTACTTACCCTGATCTTGAGCTTGACTGTTCCAGAGGAACGCTTCCAAATCTTCAAGCTGGTATCTCCAATACCATGTTAGTGGAGCAGGCCTTCATAAGGGGACTCCCGAAAATTTACCGCTCCCAGGCCTACTCCTTAAAGATGCTGGTTTAATTAAGGTAAATTTATCAGTGGGATATGAGACATTTATAAAAATCAAAAATCTCCTAGCAGTGATGACCCAAATTTGGATGAGTCCAGGGCTCAATGGCCATGGAATCTGACTATCTATATCTGAAGAAGCTGAGACAAGCCAAGACAGCCAAAGGTCCCATGAGACGAGGCGAGTTCTGTTCTTGAAAGACTTGCCTTCCAACTCTAATCTGTGCTACTGTAAGGTGGAAATCAGGTCAAGAGCTGTCACAACAGCATGTGGGGAGGTGACTGTAGGCTTTTGGCTTAGGCTCTGTCCCTCTGGAAAAATATCATGTAATGAATGTCTCTTCCCAGCAGTCTGAAAATAATTGTGTGTGCCTGTGCATCAAATAACTAATCAATAAGTTAAAAATATTTTTATGGCTAACTTGACTGACAGCTGGCTTACCAAGCAGATAGATTTGTTTCTGTCTTGTCCTTGAGATAAGTCTGAGAGGGGAGCGGGATGAAATCTGTGCATGAAATGATGAGCTCATGACTTCAATTATAGGAGCCTTGAGGCCTCTAAACTGCCAGACTGTAATTTACCTAACTTCAGGGCGTGAAAGTCTGCCTTGGGTAAACGGCCAGGGGGATAGCAGACAGGGAATAGACTGGGTACATATGTGCAAGTGCATGTGTGTTATAGGCTGGATGTTCCTCTGGGCAGACCTATCAGGCCGCCTTCTACCCAGCTGATGGTGAAGACAATGTCTCATTGGCAGCCAAGCCTTCGCAGATGTTACTGTTAAAGTAGTAGATGCAGCCACTTAGTGGTATCTTCTTTCTTCCCTGTTCTTTGCTTAATAGTTTCAATGCTTCTGCTTTTAAATGGCCTCAGTAAAAGTGAAAGCAATTGCGTCCTGCCATGAGAGTTGTTTTGTCATTAGTCAAAAATACCTTGTGGTGAAGTAGAAGCATATGGCATCTCTTGTAGGATTCAGTTACTCCCTTTCTCTGTCCCTTCTGAACAGGGAGTAGGAGGTCCTACTTCAGTTTAAAAGAGCTCTAAACTCCCTGCCCCCAAATGTTAGACATTCACCTCACTGTTTCAAGTCCTGAGAATATTCTTCTATAGCCCCCAAAGGAGCCGATATTTAGGAAGGGATTGTTTGGCCAAATAATCAGTTAATATACCCAGGGAAAGAAAAGCCTAAGCTTCAGAGTTTCAGTTCTGCTGTGACGTGATGCTACCCAGCAAAATATTGATTGTGGCTTGCAGAACTTTCTGGAAGCTCCACATCCATGATGATGCCCTGTGTTACAATAACTGTGACATTTTCATCTAGGACAATGGAAGACCCTCATGAGAGTTAGCCTCATTCCTGAATCCTCAACTCTCTTGGGAAACATCCACCAGGACTTCACACTACTTCCTGAACCTGCGAGACTATTCAGCAATGTCAGGCCACCTTCCAATGATGGCTTATATCATCACTGGCTTCTACCCAGTCTAGCCTCATCACCTGTAAATAAATATAAGATTCTTTTTCAAAGAGTTCTCCAGCCATCCTTTTATGGCCTGCAGTTTATATTCTACCTCTGGAAAGTGTGTTCCAAATTCTACCATGTCTTCAACTATATTCTGGAAGAGTATTGCAATAGCTCTATTAATAATAGAAATTGGACAGAATCTCTGTGACAGAAAATCTTGTGGGCCAACCAAGAATAGCTGCAGCACATCCTTCAGGGCAGCAAGAAGCTGTTCAGAGCGTGAGGCTCCAGAAAACAGGAGAGGTGATTTAGACAGGAGAAGTTACGGGTTTTCTTTTCTTTTTTTGTTTTTTTGAGACAGAGTCTCACTCTGTTGCCCAGGCTGGAGTGCAGTGGCGCCATCTCAGCTCACTGCAAGCTCTGCCTCCCGGGTTCACGCCATTCTCCTGCCTCAGCCTCTCGAGTAGCTGGGACTACAGACGCCCGCCACCTCGCCCGGCTAATTTTTTGTATTTTCAGTAGAGACGGGATTTCACCATGTTAGCCAGGATGGTCTCGATCTCCTGACCTCGTGATCCGCCCACCTTGGCCTCCCAAAGTACTGGGATTACAGGCGTGAACCTCTGCGCCTGGCCACTGGCTTTCTTACACTTGTCAGGGACATATACCACCTGCTTACACCAGCCTTTGCTGAAAACTGTTTCCAAGGATGATTTGATGTACGGAGGCAAAATCCACACCCCTGCATCCTGCTTGACCCATTTTCTCCTATTTTCTGCTGGTCTCCTCTGTCACTACCCTCCAGTCATCCTTTAGTTCAGCTCTGTGAAACCAGAACACATATTGGAAAAACCCTTTAGCTCTATTAGCAGCATGGTGTAGTTATGCAACAAATATTTGACTAATAAATGAAGATGTGTTTATTTGCATATTTTGGTAGACATTTATAACATTCCTAGACATCTAGTGCATTAAACAAAATGCACCTCACCTCTTGAATTTGGGGCACTGACCTAACACACAGAATTTATCTGGAATGCTGAATGATCTTTCCTGCTTAAAGGCTACTCAGGGTACATCTCTCATAGCCCATGCCTGATCCTCCGAGAGGCCACGTCTCTCAAAAGCACTGAGTGACAGCACTTCACTTGGGTTGTATTTTCTTGAAAGCAATTCCATTTGATTTTATAGGTGTCCATTTTTAGTTTTAGGTACAAGAAATACAAACTAAAAATGCAAAAGGGAACCAAGCACTTCTGCCTCACCAGGGGAACAATCTCCTAACTTTCTATGTATAAGAGAATCTAGACCAGGCTCCTTCATTACAGAAAATCTCTTTCATGTAAATAGTAGTAATTTTTTTTTCAGTTTTTTAATGTACCTGATAATTTCCCAGACTGTCTCCATATCACCTGCCTAGTGTTGGACTTGCTTTTGATTTTAATTTTCTTTTTGATGCTATTGTTGTGCTGAAGCTGATTTCTGGATTTTCATATCACTGTTTCCAAATTCAGACTACGGGCCGAGCAGAAAGTGGAATTACTGTTATGTTCCCTATGTCTCTAAATGCTAATCTGTGGCCTCAGCTAAAGACAGGTACTGACACACATATTCCCTAACAATGGATGATTTCCTACGTAGAAGAGAGTGGTATCGCTGTCTCCGTTGCCCAGGTGCATTTGTCTGTTCTATTCAATAATATAGGTGGTCGCAACCTGCCTACAATAGAAGAGCCAAATAAGCAGTATGGGTCTTAACATATTAATTTCCAACTTAGTAATAAAGCAATTTAATTATTAGGCTCAGAGGAGGTGTTACCAGTGTTTAGGCAAGACAGTCCTTTGATGGGATTATCTTATGCATCACAGGATGTATAACATCCTTGGGTCCTATTCAGGTGCCTGTAACATTCCTCGTTAGTGTGACCACTAAAGCTGCTCCCACACTTCTCAAACACTTCACCTGGCTGAGGAGCATTGAAGGACAGAGGGCTTACTTTCGAGAACCTGCCTGGGAATGACATGGCAAACCTATACTTAGCTTCAGGAGGAGCCCTGAAGATAGATAGCAGATAAATAATGCCTTCATTGTCCACTAGAAGTAACTCATTCTGTGTAACGTGATTTGGACTCTAAATTGGTCAGGCTTTTGATTCAATCCTAGAACAACTCTAAGAAATTTCTCTAATTTCATTAGCGATGCCAAATTTCATTTCAGGCCTTGACTTTGATTCTAGAGTTTATTCTAAGCTAGTCTCCTTACAGGAATTGGAAATAGATACGTGGGTTGAAAATGGGGCTTTCCCCCAGACCAGGTCTGATCTGCATGGAGCTTGTGCTGGAGTCTTTGGACGCTCCTAGCCTGTCCCAGTTTCCTGGAGTGGAGCACTGATATCCCTAGTTTACTTTTTGTTCCTCTGTAGGCATCCTAGCATAGGACTGCTATATTATATGGGGGAAGAATGATCCTGGCTTTGTTAGGATAAAAAATTTTCAGAACTAATGAAAATGTAATGCTTATTATGTGTGATTATTAAAGTGAAGCATTGTCTTAGAATGCCGTTGACACCAGTCTTGGAACTGCATGTACGTAAACATAGCGCTCTCATGGGTGGAAGAAATTCCAATCTAGGTTATTTTTGGAGAAAATTGTAGTTCTTTGTTTCTCCTAAAATAGAAAGGATCCCATTTCCAATGTCTTTGTGGCTGTATCATGTTAATGAGGATAGTGAAATATGTGGCCCTAGCTGTGGTTAGATACAGTCCTCGTTCCAGAGGGCTGGCAGTAAGCCCACGCAGAGCTCCCTTTGAAAGGCTCGACACCCATGTATTGAGTATGTATTATGGCTAACACAGCGCCAAGTGCTCAGGGAATACAGAAAGGCAGGCTACATAAGGTGTATTTGTTCCTTTCCCATCAGAAGTTTCAATGCGCCACGTGCACACGAGGGATGTTAGGAAGCAAAGTCAGGCAGTGTGGGATCATGTACCATCACGAAGGTCAGTGTGGCAGTGTTTGGAGAGTCTTCCATTGGTCATTGGCCATATCACAGTAGCTTTATCTCCAGGCCACGTTACCATAACTCCCACGTTACTGGCTACGTGTGGATTCCAGCTACTGCATCTATAGGGGTCATTCCAGCAAATGCTTCTAACAGCAGATTCAATGTTTTGAGATAAAACCTTCTACAATATAATAAAAAAATCAAAATAAATGAGAACCTGAGCTGTCCAATATCCTTACGTTGTTCTGGATGGCCAAGTTTCCCAGATAGGTATGGGTCCTTTGAGGGGTTGAGGTGAAACACTTTCTACAATTTGTCATCCTGGGATTTCTGATTCAGGGTGTCTGGTCACTTCAGTCTCAATTCAATTCAGCAAACACTTCATGAATGACGGTTCTAGGTAACGCTGCTATGGGAGATACAAGGATTACTTAGCGAACCTCAGGCTATCCAGGATCACAGGCTACACCAGTGATTCTCAACCCTGGCTGTGTAGCAGAATCATCTGACAAGTTCAAAAAATATACAGATGCCTGGGTTCCATTCCAGATTAGTTGAATATGAATTGCTGAGACTGGGAGCTAGACGTCACCTTTTTTTTTTCAAATAAACAGCTCCTTAGATGATTTCAATAGGCTTCCAGGGGTGCTGATCTAGGCAAACACAGATCAAAACAACAACCTGATAAATAGTATAGTGTAAATATAAATAAAATGTAAGATTACTTTCAAATGGGAACATTGAAGAACTCTTTTTGGAGAATGGAAGTTTGGAGTTGAGCCAGATTTATTTTTTATTAATTTATTTTTTTGAGACAGAGTTTTGCTCTTGTTGCCCAGGCTGGAGTGCAATGGCGTGATCTCGGCTCACCACAACCTCCGCTTCCCAGGTTCAAGTGATTCTCCTGCCTCAGCCTCCTGAGTAGCTGGGATGCGCCATCATGCCCCGCTGCTGACATTTTTGAGTTCTTATGTCTGCCTTTCGTAATTTTTTTCCGGTTTCTTTCCTATCAGTAGGTTCTTAGCTGTCCTTCTCATAGTCGTGGGCGTATGTCTATAGCAGCCCATTTCTAATGTAATATTTGTAAGCATCTGGGGCTAGGAAATTTAATTTCTAAGTTTGTTGGAATTGAATGTAAATTAGGAATAAATAGGTTCTACTTCCCACCAAAGGAACTAAGACTCCTTGGAGAAATGGCTGATTCCAGGTCTGGGGCAGGAAATGTATTTGGTGAACCCAGGGCAACTTGTTAAGCCAGAGAGCGAGGAAGCTATCAAAACTAATGGGGTCATGCCAGAAGTACACAGTGCCAACTGGAGTTGGCATCTCCCCCAGACCAAAGAAGGGACAACTAGAGTATCAATAAAGATAATGACAGCAGTGGGCTGAAATATATTAAATATATAAACATCCAATGGTTCATATTGATACCAAAACAAACAAACAATAAAAGCAAAACCACCCAAACCTCAGCGTTGAATTGAAATTACTGGAGCACTGATTCATTAGTCTGAAAATTCATAAGGAAAGGAAAGTACCAAGTGTTTGTTTTTCCTTCTATTGGCTCTTTCAGGGTAAACAAATAGCTACGGGGGGAAGATAGCTGTGTTTGCCTAGATCAGTACCCCCAGAAGCATATTGGAATTATCTATGGAGCTGCTATTTTTTTTAATAGCAGATTTCTAGTTGATTACATGAAGAAGAAATTAGAAAATCACATTTTACAATCCTAACGAGCCTAGACACAGTCATCAATAGATGCTACCTCAGCCATCTACGGATACATCACAAACCACTGTCACATGGTGGCAGTTGGGGTCACTCATGCAACCACATTCTTCTGGTAGCCCAGCCAGGGCTGGAATGTCCACAGTGGCCCCACTCTTGATCTGGGGCTTTGGTGCTTGCTGTCACCACAGAACCTCAGTTCTCCTCCAGGTGGCCTCTTATCACTCAACAGTCTGTCCTGTGCCTGGCTTCCATGACAGCAGAGGCAGAAGCCATCAAAGCTATCAGGCCTCTTAAGGACTAAACCTACAGGTGACACATCGTCACCTCTGTCACCATCTATTGGTTGAAGCAAGTCACAAAGTCAGTCTAGCTTCACAGGGGTGGGGAGAATAGACTCCCACTCTTGATGGAAAATGGCTCTCCCTGGGAACAATCTACCGCCGTCTGTCCTCTGGCCACAGCGATTCATGCCCATTCCACATGCAAAATACGACGACTCCCTTTTACAACTGTCTCCATTTTGGCATCAGCTCAACGTCCAGGATCTTGTCATCTCAATCAGGTCCTCAGGTGCAGCTCCTATTGCTCTGAGAGCGTCATGAGGTGGTACAATAGGAAGTATGTACATAACATCACCTGGCCAGTATTCTTGTCTTAAAATTGATCCTGAATCTTCTCAGACATCTAGACTCTGTGATTAATATACAGGACACACAAGAGCTAGAGGACCAGCTTAAATGGCACAATGAAGCAATTAGCTAGACCCTGAATATAGCACATCCTACAGGATGAAGGACCTACGTTCCTCGACAAATCAATACATGGAAAGCACACAGAAAGGAGCTGTTAGACAATAAAGGAGAATTAAGAGGCATAACAATCAAATGCATTGTGTGGACCTTATTTGGATCCTGATTCAGACAAAACAAATACAAAATCTCACCTTTGTGGCGATTAGCAAAATGTAATTGCAGTGAGGTATTCAATGATATTAGGGAATTATTGCTAATTTTATTAGGTGTGATAACAGCATGGTGATTATAGGGGGAGAAAAGGTCTTTATCAGTTGGAGATGCATATTAAACTGTTTGTGGGTAAGATACCATAAGGCTTGGGATTGGCTTTAAAATGTTCCAGGCAGGCTGGGCGTGGTCCCTCATGACTTTAATTTCAGTACTTTGGGAGGTTGAGGCAGGGAGAATCACTTTGAGCCCAGGAGTTCAAGACCAGCCTCGGCAACATAGAGAAACTCTAGATGTATAAAAAAATTTTAAAAATTAGCTGGGCATTGTGGTGTGTGCCTGTAGTCCCACCTACTTGGGAGACTGAGGTGGGAGGACCATCTCAGCCTGGGAGGTCAAGGCTGCAGTGAGCCGTGATGACACCACTGCACTCCAGCCTGGGCAACACAGTGAGACTATGTCTCCAAAAGAAAAAAAAAAATCCAGGTAAAATAAATGGTGTAGGGTGATGGTAGGAAGGCAAATAAATTAGGAAAATGTTGGTAATTTTTTAAAGTAGGAAATAGGTAAATGGGGGTTTTCTCCACTTGCGTGTGTGTGTGTGTGTGTGTGTAATAGATGAGGTCTTGCTCTGTCACCCAGGCTGAAATACAGTGGCATGATCATGGCTCACTGCAGCTTCCAGCTCCTGGGCTTAGGCAATTCTCCTGCCTCAGCCGCTGGAGTAGCTGGGACTATGGGTGGGTATCACCATGCCCAGCTTCTGTGCATGTCTGAACATTTCCACAATAAATGTTTAAAAAAAAAAAGAATTGCTTCTGAATGAAGAAACTGGATTTGAGGGTCTCTTAAATAAATCAGTGAAGCACCAGCATACTGGGGTAGCGTCTCGGGTAGTCGGGAGTCCCAGCAGGTACTCGGGGCCCTGGCTTTGGCTTGCTTCCTGACGCTCAGCTGGTCATGGGAGGTGGGGGTGAAAGCAGGAAGGGAAAAGCTGTGAGTTATTTGGTGGTGAGAGAATTTACTCCTTCTTCCTGGCATTTTTAATTGAAAATAAAATAAACCATTGGTCTATATTAGAAAAGTCAGTCAGTTGGTCAATCAATTATTTATGGAGCCCTTGTACTTTTATTTTTTATTTTATTTTTATTGATTTATTTTTTGAGACAAAGTTTTGCTCTTGTTGCCCAGGCTGGAGTGCAGTGGTGCCATCTTGGCTGACTGCAACCTCTGCCTCCCGGGTTCAAGCAATTCTCCTGCCTCAGCCTCCCAGGTAGCTGGGATTGCTGACATGCGCCACCATGCCTGGCTAATCTTGTATTTTTAGCAGACATTGGGGTTTCTCCATGTTAGGCAGGCTGGTCTTAAACTCCCAACTTCAAGTGACCTGCCCGCCTCGCCTCCCAAAGTGCTGGGATTACAGGCGTGAGCCACCGCGCCCAGCAGCTCTTGTACTTTTAAAAAGTTAATGTTTGTTACCTTAAAGTAACACATGTACATAGTTCTGAAAAGTCAAATAGGTCTACACCATCTACAATGAAAAGAACAGCTCCTTCTCCCCTTTCCTTCCCTGAATTTCTTCTCAACAGAGCTGCTACTTCCAATCTTTTTAGTTCTTTCTCAAGACGTTTCTTTTTTTCTGTCAAAATAACTGGCTTGGCTGGGTGCCATGGCTCACGCCTGTAATCCCAGCACTTTGAAAGGCCAAGGCAGGTGAATCACATGAGGTCAGGAGTTCGAGACCAGCCTGGCCAACATGGTGAAACTCTATTATACTAAAAAACACAAAAAATTAGCCATGCATGGTGGCACACACCTATAGTCCCAGCTACTCAGGATGCTGAGGCAGGAGAATTGCTTGAACCCGGGAGGCTGAGGTTGCAGTGAGCTGAGGTGGCACCACTGCACTCCAGCCTGAGCAACAGTGAGACTCTGTCACTAAAACAAACAAACAAATAAACAAAACCAGGCTTATTGTATTTTTCTCTTTTATTTTTCAACTTTAGATATAATCTATTGGCTATATCTAATACCACTGAAGAAAGTAGGAGTTAGCCCTGTCGTGTCACCCTCCACACATACAAACTAGCTTCTCTTTCTGTTTTCCTAATAGCTTCATTTTTTTTTTTTTGTTAAATCAATATTCAGTGTTTGCTCTATGAGAAGCAAGCCAATACACAAATTCTGAGTTCACTACCCAGCCAAGTGGTGAACTCAGATTCTGTTTTGTTTCTTGTGTAATTTTTGGTTTCTCAGATGCTAGTAGTTGTTTTATTTCTTCTTCTGTTCATTTGCTTGGTTTCCTAGGTTCCTATGGCTTCAAATTCCCTGCTGGAGCTGTGCGAGCCTAGAATGTTCTCAACGTGCTCAAGCACATCAGGTAATTATGAGTTGCAGTTTCTTCCCCTTGGAGACACCCCTCTTTATCCTCCAGCTCCAAAATGAGCGGGCCACTCCCCAGGCCCTCTTCCCAAATGCCCGCTGGAGCTTCCTTTCACCTCTTTCCTTTGCTGGATTCCTGCTTCCTGGATCCCAGGCTCTTTCCTGGGTTTCGGTGGAGCACATATTCTTGCTGTTTCTTGGGAGAGAACACAGAGAGGGGACTGATGAATATTATATTTGTGGTACATGTCAGAGAAAACGAAGACTCCATTGTCACAAGGTGGGTTCCTTGATGGAGATGAGTGCATGGGGGTTTACTAGGGATGCTCTTGGGATCACCACTCTGGAAGGGAAGGGGTCAGGGTTGAGTGGAGGCAGAAGCTGAGCTGAGCTGCCATCTCAATGGTCCTCTAGGTTGTTCCAGAGCTGGGATGAGCCTTCAGAGTTGTCCCTAGTTGGAGCGAGAGGGCATATAAGAATCAATCATTGGATTTGGGGCACTCTGGGAAGTGGTGTGACCTCACACAAAGCACCTGTCTTCAGCAGAGGGAATTGCTGTGTGGGCTGGAGGGTCTGGGCAGCACGTCATAGCATTCGCCACAGCCCGCTCCCAGGCTACTCGCATGCACTTTCTTGTATAAGGACTGAGTGTAGTTCCTCCAGGATTTCCAAGGGCCTCTGGGAAATTCAGAAGATGGAAGTCTGTGGAATAAACTATAGCTCTTACCTTTGACACTGTTCTAATGTTCACTGACATCTTCCTCTACTCTCCTCTTGAGAGTCCTCCTTTAAGCTAGCACCTTTGCTGGTCTCTGTGGCTTAACTGGGGCCATGACCCAGCCCTTTACCCCTGAGGATCTGAACTTCTGGTCACCATGCCTTTCTTAGGCTGTGGTTGCTATATTTGTTCATATAAGTTAAAAAAATCAAGGGAGGACCAAGATGTACAAGCAGATAGATTTATTTATTCCTGATCCTATTGTATCATGATGGCCAAACCTCCTGACAATCAGGATTAATTTCCCCTGCCAGGATAGTCACCCCTCTTCACACCTGCCGATCTTTTGGCAGGAGGGGGTCTAACATGCCCAGTTGTCAATCATAGCTTGGAGTTTAATGGGACTTGCTGTGTCCGCTGGGAGAACATTTCCCCATTTGGGATCCTCCAAACTTGCAGAGCCCTGAGGTGCAGGGATAGGAGGAGCAAATTCCCCAGGTGGGAGTGATGGTAACCAGGGAACCCCCGCTTCTGCCCTTTGGTTCTTGGATCTATGTATTCTTCCAGTTGAAAATGCAGTGCCATACGAAGGTCGCTTGTTTAAAGTGTACACTGCAGCCGAGAGGATGCCACTCAGCCTCATGAGATATTACCTCCAAGCTGGCATGTCAGTTTTGCCTTCCACGTGCCATAGCATTCCTCTCTCAGGTCAGCAGCTTCTCAGTGGGACAGTTCAAACCATGTCCAGTGGATTCCACAGCCATGTGCTCACTCCTCACACCTCCTTTACTATAAAGTGGATCCCTTTTTCTTATAGGATCCCTTTTTCTCATGTGGACTCTTGTGCTGCTGGATGTAACCATCTGTTAGCTCTTGGAATGTGGTGTTGACTGAGTGCCTACGAGCAGAAAAGACTGTCCCATATCCATAATATGTGTCTGTTCCTGCTAAAATGAATCACTGTTCCTTCTTGGGCAGTAGTAAACTCACTATGTAGAGGCTGGCTAGTCACCTTGAGGGATAGCACCACATCAGGGGGCTCAGCATTGGTCTCTGCTGCTGCTGGCAGGTCTGCCACTCAGCATGGCAAAAGCTAGATCTACTTGGTATGTGGAAGCCTGTACCATTGGGCATGTGCTTAGTCTCCACCCCTGCCACTCTGTTCATGTGCCCATTTTGCTTATCTGGTTCGTTTAGCATGATGTCATTGATATGGTGGGCCAGGGTGCTGTTCTGCAGGATGCCTACCTGGTCCCGTTTTCGTTGGACTTTATTGTGATAGGACATGGGAGCATTAACACAGCCTTGTACCAAGGCCATAAATGTAACATGGTTCACTCTTCCAAGTGAATGTGTTTTAATCCATTTTCTGTTGCTTATAACAGAACAACTGAAATTGAGTAGTTTATAAAGAAAAGAAGTTTATTTCTTATAGTTCCAGAGACTGAGAAGACCAAAGTCGAGGGGTGATGTCTGGTGAGGGCCTTCTTGCTGATGGGGATTCTCTGCATTGTCCTGAGGTGGTGCAGGGTATCACATGGTGAGGAGGCTGAACATGCTGGCTCAGGTCTCTCTTCCTCTTCGTAGAAAGCTACCAGTTCCATCCCCATGATAACCCAGTAAACCATCAGCTCTTCAGTCCATTAATTTATGAATAGGTTAATCCATTTAAATGAGGCAGAGCCCTCATAACCCAATCACTTCTTAAAGGACCCAACTGCCCCACTGGGGATTAAATTTCAACATAAGCTTTGGAGGGGACAAATAGTCAAACCATAGCCATCTGTTTCAAAGTCTTTTTTTTTTTGAGATGGAGTCTTGCTCTGTCTCCCAGGCTGGAGTGCAGTGGCACAATCTCTGCTCACTGCAACCTCCATATCCCAGGTTCAATTGATTATCCTGCCTCAGCCTCTTGAGTAGCTGGGATTACAGATGTCCAACACCATGCCCAACTAATTTTTGTATTTTTAGTAGAGACAGGGTTTCACCATGCTGGCTAGGATGGTCTCGAACTCCTGACCTCAGGTGATCTGCCCTCCTCAGCCTCCTAGAGTGCTGGGATTACAGGCATGACACATCATGCCTGGTCTAAGCCTTTTTTTTTTTTTTTCTGAGGATAGAGGAGAATGCATCTGCCAGATGAAAGGCCACACGTCATGACCTGAGGCCATGTTAAATCTGCTTAAAGACCTTTTGGGTCTTTTAAGATTGGCAGTAATCTCAGCCATTCTCCCTGGGGTACATTATTGTTGTCTGGGGAGGGGCAGTTTCTAAAGCTTCCACTTTGCCTTCCCTACTAGGAGAACTCTCACCCCATAGGCCAAGGAACAGATGGAAGAGACTCCCAGGTAAGCCTATTGCAATTACACACTCAGATACCAGGGAAATGACCCCTGAGTGGGTCCTGGAAACCAGTGCTCTACTGTGAGCCAGGCCGAGGCCTCACGTGTATCCCTCTCTAACAGCAAGCGGGCATGATGCCACCTTGGGTTACTGGGTATCAACATCAGCTTGGACCCTGAAACAAACAGTCTTGGGATGTTTGACCATTCCCCTTTCTCTAGTGTACATTTACCTGAGTAAATGGCTGCAGGTCCCTCTGGAAGAACTGGAGACTCATTACCATGTACACTTACTGTGATTGCTCAGCAGTCTTCTCCCTTTGGACTCAGACTTTCTATTCATCAATGGGTCCTGGGTCTAAAAATTGTCTTAGGTTTAGAAACAGAAAACTTGATCGTGACTGTTTTGGGGGCAACTGTCCTCAGTCTCCAGCTCATCCATCCTTGATTTCTTTTGTTTGTGCAGATTGAGTTGTGTCTTGTGGCTGCCCATCTACTTGGCTGCCAGGGACACTGTGTTCTATTAATTCTTTCTCTAACTCTCTGTGGGTCAGGGTCCCTGGCTGCCCTTCTGGCCTGCCACTCACTGTCATCATTGCATCCATGTGGCTTTTGACAGTGACATGCCACCACCTGGCTTCTGTTTGGTGCGGGCGGAACTCACCACCCCTTTCCTACCAGTGACCCAGTTCTGTGTCAGCATGTGCTCAGCGCTGCCATTGATCTCCAGAGTGCCATGGAGCACATTGCCCCAGCAAGATCCTTAGTGCTTGGGAGAATGGTGTGTCCTCTGGGATCCTCCCATAACAGAGTTCACCCCAGCACATCCATTGGTCGGAGCTTTTCATTCCCTCTGGCCGCCATCTGCCATGGAGGCTTTGCCATTTCTACCTCACTCACTGTGGACCATTGCTTTTTTCACTGCTTCCAGGGTGTGTGTGCACCATCTCCTGGATCCTTGCCAGTATGTTAAATCCTGTATCCCAGAAGGGGGCTCCCAAACCAATAAACCCTCATCCAGCCTTGAGTTCTGACTCCCTGGATAACGCACCCTCAGAATTCAGCCTCAGTGGTTCTCCCACCTTCTGATACTACATGAAGGTGAGGTACTGCTGCTCCTCATTAGTACAATTCCTTTCCATTTTTAGCAGACCGGGCACATCCCCAGACCTGAGAAATAGGGACTTAACCCTGCTTCTTGGCTCAGTGGCAAGAAGGGGAAATGGGACAGATTCTCAGTGGGAAGGGGGAGGCATGTTATCTTGTGGAAAGAAGCCCTTGTGTAGTTTTCAAGCAAGTGGGGAGTGCCAGCCCTTAGCAGAGAGAGGTGAGCCACTCTGAGGGCTCAGAGGCTTTAGGGAAATCTGGAGATGTGAGAGTTTTGGGTGCATCAACTCAGATGTCCTCTCTCATGTATCAGGGTCCTGTGGTTTCTCAGACCGTGCCCCCACCTTGATGGAGGTGACCTGCCTTGGTGCTCAACCTTCTGTTGAGCTCAGTTACTATTATAATGTGAACCCCAAGTCTAGTTTAGCTTTCTCTGCCCCTCTACTACAGGAGAGGAGAATCTCTATATTTTGACCTTGTTTTCCTTTTAATATGTTTATTGTGATATAATTCAGAAATCACACATTCACTTATTTAAAGTGTACAATTTAATATTTTGTAATATAGTCACAGAATTGTGCAATCATCACTAAATTTAATTTAAAAACATTTTCATCCATACTAAAATAAATCCCATACCCATTAACAGTCACTCCCCATTCATTCCTTTCCCTACACTCTGGCAACAACTGATCACTTCCTACCATGTAGGTTTGCCTATTCCGGACATTTTATGCAAATGGGATCATATAATATTTGGTTCTTTGTGACTCACTTCTTTAGTTGAACATGTTTTCAAGCTTCATCCATGTTGTAGCATGTATCAATACTTCATTTCTTTTTATTGTCAAGTAACATTCGATTGTATGACTATACTACCGTTTGCTTATTCATTCATCAGCTGGTAGACATTTTATTCCACTTTTTGGCTATTAGTGAATGACATTGCCATGAACATTCATGTACAAGTTTTTGTGTGGACATACATTTTTCATTTCTCTTGGGTATATACCAAGAAGTGGAATTGCTGGATCATATGATAGCTCTATGTTTAGCATTTTTAAGAACTGCCAAACTGTTTTTCAAAGCAGCAACCCACAGGCAAAAGCTGGAAGAATTCCCCTTGAGGACTGGAACCAGACAAGGATGCCCACTCTCACCGCTACTATTCAACATAGTACTTGAAGTCTTAGAGCAATCAGGCAAGAGAGAGAAATAAAAGGCATCCAAATAGCAAGAGGAGAAGTCAAGCTGTCTCTCCTCATTGATGATGTGATTCTATACCTGGAAACTATACCTCTATACCTAGAGACTCTGCCAAAAGGCTCTTGGAACTGATAAACAACTTCAGTAAAGTTTCAGGACACAAAAATCGTTGTACAAAAATCAGTTGCATTTCTATACTAATAACAGTCAAGATGAAAGCCATATCGAGAATGCAATCCCATTTACAACAGCTGCAGAAAAATAATAAAATATCTAGGAATGCATCTAACTGGGGAGGTTAAAGATTTCTACAAGGACAGGCCGGGTGCGGTGGCTCAAGCCTGTAATCCCAGCACTTTGGGAGGCCGAGACGGGTGGATCACGAGGTCAGGAGATCGAGACCATCCTGGCTAAAAAATACAAAAAATTAGCCGGGCGCAGAGGTGGGCGCCTGTAGTCCCAGGTACTCGGGAGGCTGAGGCAGGAGAATGGCGGGAACCCGGGAGGTGGAGCTTGCAGTGAGCTGAGGTCCGGCCACTGCACTCCAGCCCAGGCGACAGAGCAAGACTCCGTCTCAAAAAAAAAAAAAAAAAAAAAGATTTCTACAAGGACAAATACAAAACACTGCTGAAAGAAATCATAGATGGCACAAATGAAAAAACATTCCGCACTCATGGATTGGAAGAATCAATATCATAAAAATCCCCGTACTGCTCTAAGCAATTTACAGGTTCAGTGTTATTTCGATCAAACTACAGGCATCATTTTTCACAAATCTAGAAAAAACTATTCTAAAATTCGCATGGAACCAAAAAAAAAAAAAAAAAAAAAAAAAGCCTGAATAGCCAAAGCAATTTTAAGCAAAAGAACAAAGCCAGAGGCATCACACTACCTGACCTCAAACTATATTATGAGGCTACAGTAAGCAAAACAGTATAGTACAAATAGACAGGCAGACTAATGGAACAGAATAGAGAACCCAGAAATAAAGCCACATACCCATAGCCATCTGATCTTTGACAAAATCTACAAAAAGAAGCAATGAGGAAAGGACTTCCTTTTGAATAAATGGTACTGGGATAGCTGGCTAGCCATATGCAGAAGAATGAAACTGGACCCCTACTTTTCACCATTTACAAAAATTAACTGAAGATGAATTAAATATTTACATGTAAGACCTCAAACTATAAGAATCCTAGAAGTAAACCTAGGAAACACCATTCTGGACATCAGCCTTTGAAAATAACTTACAACTAAGTCCTCAAAAGCAATTGAAACAAAACCAAAAATTGACAAATAGGAGGTAATTAAACTAAAGAGCATCTGCACAGCAAAAGAAACTATCAAAGAGTAAACAGGCTGGGCGCAGTGTCTCATGCCTGTAATCCCAGCATTTTGGGAGGCCAAAATGGGTGGATCACTTGAGGTCAGGAGTTCAAGACCAGCCTGGCCAACATGGTGAAACTGCGTCTATACTAAAAATACAAAAATCAGCTGGGCATAGTGGCAGGTGCCTGTAGTCCCAGCTACTTGGGAGGCTGAGGCAGGAGAATTGCTTGAACCCAAGAGGTGGAGGTTGCAGTGACCTGAGATTGTGCCACTGCACTCCAGCCCGGGCAACAGTGAGATTCCATCTCAAAAAAAAAAAGAGTAAAACAGACAACCTACAGAATGGGAGAAAATATTTGCAAACTCTGCATCTGACAAAGGTCTTACATCCAGAATCTATAAGGAACTTAAACAATTGATCAAGCAAAAAACAAATAATCCCACTTAAAAATGGGCAAAAGACATGGACAGACACTTCTCAAAAGAAGACATACAAGCAGCCAACAAACATGAATAAAATGCTCATCACTAATCATCAGAGAAATGCAAATCAAAACCACAATGAGATACCATCTCTTATGAGTCAGAGTGACTATTACTAAAAAATAAAAAAGATAACAGATGCTGGTGAGGCTGTAGAGAAACAGGAACACTTAATATACTGTTAGTGAGAATGCACATTAATTCAGCCACTGTGGAAAAAGTAGTTTGGAGATTTCTCAAAGAATTTAAAACATAAACCACTTGAAACTTAAACATAAACCATTTAATCATTTAAAACTTAAACTATTTGACCCAGCAAAAGGAAAATAAATCATTCTACCAAGAAGACACATACACCTACATGTTCATTGCAGTGCTATTCACAATAGCAAAGACGGAGTTAACCTAGGAGTCCATCAATGGTGGACTGGATAAAGAAAATATAGTAAATATACACCGTGGAATACTATGCAGCCATAAAAAATAATGAAATTCATTAAAAAGAACGAAATGATGTCCTTTGCAGAAACATGGTTGCTGTTAAAGGCATGATCCTAAAGGAATTTAATGCAGGCACAGAAAACCAAATACTGCCTGTTCTCACTTACAAATTGGAGCTAAACATTGGGTATGCATGGACATAAAGATAGTAACAGGCCGGGCGAGGTGGCTCATGCCTGCAATCCCAGAACCTTGGAAGGCCAAGGTGGGAGGGTTGCTTGAACCCAGGAGTTCAAGACTAGGCTGGATAAGATAGCAAGACCCCATCTCTACAAAAAATAAAAAGTTAGCTAGGCATGGTAGTGCACACCTGTGGTCCCAGCTACTAAGGAGGCTGAGGTGGGAAGACTGCTTGAGCCCAAGAGGCTGAGGCTGCAGTGAGCTGCAATTGCACCACTGCATTTTAGCATGGGTGAGAAAGTGAGACTGTCTCAAAAAAAAAAAAAAAAAAGGAAACAAATAGACTACTAGACTACTAGAGAGGGAAGGGAGAGAGGAGGGCAAGGATTGAGAAACTAACTATTGGGTACTATGCTGTGTACGTAGGTGATGGGATCAATTTTACCCCAAACCTCAGCATCATGCAACATACCCAGGTAGCAAACCTGCACATGTACCCTCTGAATCTAAAATAACAGTTGGAAGAAAAAAACTTCAAAGCAGCAGCCCTATTTAACTTTCTCCCCAGCGTGTATGAGGGTTCCAATCCCTCCACATCCTCACCAACGCTTGTTATTGTCTGTCTTTTTGAGTACAGTCTCCTAGTAAGTGTGATGTGGTCTCTCATTGTGGTTTTGATTTGCATTTCCCTAATAACTAATGATATTGAGCATCTTTTCATGTGGACATTGACCAGGCCATTTGTATACCTTTTTTTTTTTTAGGAGAAATGTCTATTTGAATCCTTTGGTCATTTCAAATTTGAGCTGTTTTCTATTATTGAGTTGTAAGAGTTTTTATAGATACCTAGAATTTTTTAGGTACAAGTCCCTTATCAGGTATATGACTTGCAATTTTTTTTTCTCATCCTATGGGTTGCTTTGTCACTTTCTCAGTGGAGTCATTTGGTGTGCAGAAGTTTTTAATTTTGATGAAGTCTAATTTATCTATTTTTTTCTTTTGTCATTTGTGCTTTTGATGTCATATGTAAGAAGCCATTGCCTACTGAATTTATGTTTTCTCTGAGAGTTTTGTAGGTTTAGATCTTATATTTAGGTCTATGTTGCATTTTGCCTTAATTTTTGTATATGGTGTGGGGCAGGAGTCCCACCTGGTTCGTTTGAATGTGGATTTCCAGTTGCCCGGCACCATTTGTTGAAAAGACTATTGTTTCACCATGTAACTGTCTTGGTCACACTTAACTTTTATTGGCCAGTTTTAATCATTTTCAGCTTTTCGTTATCTTTTTTTCCAGAATTGAACTGACCTTGGGAATAACCATCTGATTCCATTGTCCTTATAGTTACAATTTCATCCAAGTTTCTTAAACAATCTCAATGCAAAAATTCTAAAATATTAATAAAGGGTATTCAGCAGCACATTAAAGAGAATACAACCAATTCAGGATCATAGGAATGCAATTTATCTTGTACTTAAAAAATTCTGGTTGAAATTATAGTAACCTCTTTCTTTCTTTCTTTTTTTTTTTTTTTGGGATGGAGTCTTGCTCTGTTGCCCAGGCTGGAGTGTAGTGGTGCAGTCTCAATTCACCGCAACCTCCGCCTCCTGGGTTCAAGCAGTTCTCCCTGCCTCAGCCTCCTGAGTAGCTGGGATTACAGGTGCCCGCCACCACTCGCAGCTATTTTTTTGTATTTTCAGTAGAGATGGGGTTTCGCCATGTTGGCCAGGCTTGTCTCAAACTCCTGACCTCAGGTGATCCAACCACCTCGGCCTCCCAAAGTGCTGGGATTACAGGTGTGAACCACTGTGCCCGGCCGAAATTATAGTAACTGTATACATTAATTTGGGGATAATTGATATTTAATGAAATTAGGGCTTCTTGTTCCAAAACAGTGTATCTTTTCTCATCTGTTCAAATCTTACTTGACAAATTTTGTTTATATATATCTAATATCTTTGACATTACTAATTTAGATCCAAAACTATAAAACTCTTAGACAAAAACAAAAGAGTAAACCTTTTGAACTTGGCTTAGGCAATGGTTTTTTATTTCATGTTTAGTTACAGACATGGATATATTCTGAGAAATATGATTTTGTCATTGTGGAAACATCTTAGAGTGTACTTACACACACGTAGATGGTACAGCCTACTACATTCCTAGGCGTATGGTACAGCCTATTGCTACTAGGCTACAAGCCTGTACAGCATGTGACTGTCCTGAAGACTGTAAGCAATGGGAACACAACGTTAAGTGTTTGTGTATGTAAACATATCTAAACTTAGAAAAGGTAGGATAAAAATATGCTATTAAAATCTTACGGGACCACCATTGCATATGTGGTCCATTATGGGCCGAAATGCCATTATGTGGTGCATAACTGTATTATAAAATAGAATTTTATTCTGACTTTTTTTGGACTGGTCTCTTTGTATGTAATCAGCCACCTTCTGTAATATTTTTATGTTGTTTGTTGTATGTTTCAGTTGGTTTGCTTGTGTTTTATAGCAAGATCATATCACGTGTGACTTACATTAATAGACTTCCTGATACTATTTTTTTTTTCCCATCAATATTCGTATGTGTGATTGGCCTGGAGTTTTCTTCTGTTATCTTCAACAGGTTTTTATATGAATGCATGGAAACTTCGTTTACAAAAAAGAATTGGGATGTTGTCTTATTTGTACTTGCTCCAAAAAAGCTTAAATAGGTTTGGAGGTTGTTTAATCCTTACGGATTTAGGTCTCTGTGAGGCCATCTGAGCTTTTCTGGGTGACTATGTGTGTGTGCACACACACCAGTTTGGTTAGCTCTTTGATAGGTGTCTTAATTCCTCTTATGATAATTATTCTGTCATTTTTTTTCTCTTTTGTGATTGGTTTCACAATTTACATTTTCCTAGAAAAATCATCTATTAGAAATGTGTATGCACTGAGTTGAGCACACACCTGCATTCGCCGTCACTGGTATGCTACCCACGTGTGCCTCTGGTGAAAGCTTCACTGACTTAATGGCTATCCGGGACCTGGGATGATCTGTGCTCCTCCTGCTACTACCTACAGTGGGCTCCTCATTGGCAGCTGGGCAGGAGGTGATCCAGCTCCAAATTCCCATCTCAGCATCAGTGGTTATCTTTGGTTATCAGACCCTCCTCTAAATGCACAGGAGTCAGTATACCTTCAAAATAACACCGGCTGGTGCTGCTGCTTCTCCCTCCCTCATTTGGCTTCCTTAGAGTGGGAGCAGGACGGGAGCCTTAAAGAGTGTAAAGTGGCTCTAGTTTACCTGATTAGTCCCGTGTGAGCTGGCACAGGCTCTCCCCGGGTCTGTATTCGGGGGTGGTGGGGGCAGTAGAGCTGATCATCTCAACTCACTCTGGACACGCTCGGGAAGTACGCAGGAGGTAGACATCCTAAGACTGAGCTCATCGTGGCAATCCCATTCTCCTTGTAGGTGGCTGGTTCAAGGGAGGGCATATATCCCTATTCTGGCCAATGGGACTTGAGAAGATGTCCTTGGGGCAACTTCTGCACCATGATCAGCAGCCCCTGTTCTGTCCACACAATCCGTCAGTGGTTGCTACAGCCATCTTGCAGCCAGTCTCAGGACGAAACCAACACATGGAGCCATGAAAATCACAGAAATGCGCTGACGCCCTGATGGGCCTAGAGCTGCCCTCCTTGGGTGCTTCTTACGTGAAATATTAAGCCCCTTATTATTTGTATCAATGCCAGTTAGGATTTTCTACCACTTGCAGCTGAAGACATCCTAAGGTCTATACTTGTAAGTGGATTCTAAGTGCAGCTCTTTCTGTTTCAGATTCAACGAAGTCACCATTATACCAGATGTCCGCTTCTCTGACCCGCCACAGGAAGATCACTATGCGGGACTTGTAAAAGAGATTTCCAAAACTCAGTTTTGTAACTTTTGGCCACGTGTCTATTCAAGAGTATCAAAGAGTTGAGGCAGTTATCCAGGAGGTCTGAAATGACAGAAGGTGTTTGGAGAGCGTGCTTAGCACTCTGTGACTTCCACTCACACTTGCCTCCTCCCTCTCCCTCACTTCCAGCCCAGGGAGGGGAGCTTTAATGGGATCCTCAAGGAGCTGGACATTTAATTCACAGAGCCGAAGGGGCTTGGTGGACTGATGTTTGATTCATGCCTAAAAATTCTAAAGGGCATGAGAACGTGATTGTGGATGGCCTGGACTCATGGACAGAGTTCCACAGAGCAGGTATGTACCTGGCCTTGTGACAGCTCCTGTGGGGTTACATTAGATGCTGCCTCCTACGGGCTAAATTGTGTCCCCTCCCTCACTAAATTCGTGTGTCGAAGCCCTAACCCCTACAACTTCAGAATGTGACTGTTTGGAGATAGGGTCTTTAAAGCAGTAATTAGATTGAAAAGAGGTCATTAGGGTGGGTCATAATTTAATATGACTGGTGTCCTTACAACAAGAGGGAACTCAGGACACAGAAATGTGCACGCACAGCAGGAAGACCATGTGAAGACACGGAGAGAAGACAAACTAAGGTGTATTCGCTTGGGCTGCAAAAACAGAGTAGCACAGACTGCATGACTTCAACAACAGAAATGTATTTTCTTACAGATCTGGAGGCTGGAAGTCCAAGATCACGGTGACAGTAGGGTTGGTTTCTGGTGAGATGTCTTCTCCTGACCTGCAGATGACCACCTTCTCACTGTGTCCTCATTTGGCCTTTTCTCTATGTTGTGTGGAGATAGAGAGAGCCCTGGTGTCTCTTCCTCTTCTTATAAGGACACCAGTCTTATTGGATTAGGGCCCCAATAAGGGCGTATAACCTTGTTTAGCCTTAATTACCTCTGCAAAGGGCCTGTCTCCAAACACAGTCACATTGGAGGTTAGAGCTGCAACCTACGAATTTTGAAGGGGTAAAATTCAGTCCAGGGCTTACCCCGGTGGCTCACATTTGTAATCCCAGCACTTTGGGAGGCCTAGGCAGGAGGATCCCTTGAGGCCAGGAGTTCAAGACCAGCCTTGACAGCAGAGCAAGAACCTATCTCTACAAAAAAAAAATTTTTTAAGTGTCTGTGTGTCTGGTTAATTAATTTAAAAATAAAATGAAAAAATGTAGCTGAGTGTGCTGGCACAGTTGTAGTCCCAGCTACTCGGGAAGCTGAGATGGGAGGATCGCTTGAGCCCAGGAACTAGAGGCTGTAGTGAGCTATGATTCCACCACTGCACTCCAGCCTGGGCAACAGAGCAAGACTCTGTCTCTAAAACAAAAACAAAAACAAAACATAGAAGGATACACCAACGCAGCATCACAAAAGGTAAGAGTAGCGCACATTTTTATGCTACCCCTGAGGCAGGGATTCTCAGATGTGGACATGATTAACATTTGGGGCAGATCATTCTTTGTGCTGAGGGCAGCTCTGTGTGTTGTAGGATGTTTAGCAGCTTCTCTGGCCTCTTCCCACTAGATGCCGTAGCACACTCCACTCTACCCAGTTACAACAACCAACAATGTCTCCAGACATTACCAAATGTCCTCCTGGGGGCAGAATTGCCCCTGGTTGACAGCCACGGATTTAAGGAGGCAGAGGTTAAGAAACAGAGGTTTGGGCTTTACTTTTAACTCCACGTTTTTGCAGTGTGTAAATTTTTTGCAGAATTCAAGTATTTCTTCCATTTAACAAATTAGGAAAAAAGGGGTAATAACTTGGTCAAATGTTGTAAGCATTTGCAGGTGGCCCAGAGGTGCTGTTGGCCACCTGTGGCATGTTCAGAGGTATGATGGGGAGATGACACCAGGTGACCAGGATTCAAAAGGGCTTGCTGAGGTGGTGGAGGCCCAGCATTCGACAAGGAAAGAGGTGAGGAAAAAAACAGAAATAAATGAGTGGTCATAAAGCTTCTCAAATACTACCATTTTCCCTAATTTTAAAATCCCAAAGAAAGGCTTTTCTCAAATTGCTTTACATAAGACAATTTTGGAAACATCTGAAGTTTGGCAGCAATTCCAGGAGAATGTGGCTCTGCAAATCCCAGTAGCTAATTGTACTAGTTTGCCAGGGCCACAGACTGGGGGCATTAAACAAGACTGTATTTATTCACCATTCTGGAGGCTGGAAGTCCGAGATCCAGGTGCTGATAGGGTTGGTTCCACCCGGGGCCACTCTCCTTAGCAGTAGATGCCGTCTTCTCCCTGTGTCCCCACCTGGTCCTCCCTCTGTGTGTCTCTGTGTCCTCATTTCCTTTTCTGATAAGGACACCAGTCAGATTAGATTAAGCCCCATCCTAATGGCCTCATTTTCACTTAATTACCTCTTTTAAGGCTCCATCTTCAAATAGAGTCAAATTTGGAGGCACTGAAGGTTAGGATTTCAGCATACGAATTTTGGGGGGGCATAATTCAGCCAATTGCACTAGTGACCATCTCAGGGGTCTGTAGAGCCAGCTGGTTCCCTACAGCCAGTGCTCCCCATCTCCATTACAGGAGCCGCTGCAGGTAGCCCCAGGTCATGGTGGCTGCCACGGACCACTGCCTTCAGCACCCTCCCTCCCTCCTCTGTCTCTACTGTCATCCCCCACAGTGACACACACATTACCCTTGTGGATCCTAAATGTGAATCGACTGCTCCTCATTCATCCTGGGTGTACCCGACATCTTCGAGTCATCTCAGGGCCACTCCTATTTGTTGCCTCGATCATTGGCTACTTGAACTTAAAGAGGTCAAATAAACAGAGTTCAAAGCCATGGTGCATGTAATAATGTTCGGAATTCAGGATGTAGACAGGGAACCTCCCTGAATGTTGTCACAATTCTTTTGGTCCTACAGTAAGGCATGCCCCACATTAGAACATACAGCTCAGAGGTTTCTCCCTGGGGACAGCTATGCCCCTAGGGAAACGTCCGGTTCACAGTGAGTCACCGCTGAGAGAGCGTCAGCTTATGTTTTCGGTAATTTTCGAATAAAATGGTATCTCTATTAAATACATGTATAGAAAGGTAAAAATAGATTGAGCATTTTCTAAGTAGCTCTGGCCCAAGGTAAAGTGGTGAAGGAGTTGTTAGTTCTCTCGGAGCAAAATAAAGCTGCTCTTCCTTCATCCCCAGCCACACTTCAACTTCATCCTAGGACAAACAAGAAATGCCCCATAGAAAGAAAATGAAAACGCTGTTCTTGACTGGACTGCTTCAGAAATATGCTTGGACTGAGAGTTCCAGCTTTTCTGGGATTCATTCTTACAGAGTCTAGCCCTTGTGGTTTTTTGGTAGGAGGCAATTTCTGTGCTGGTTACGATTTGAAGGAGCTGGCCCACGGCTCAACCTTGCTTAAATTGGAACAAGATGTCACCAGTGGTCTTGCTCCCATAGTAGGTACTAGAAAACAGATTCTTGACGGATGAATTTGAGGCCATTCCGGGGGACTCCTGTTAGTTTCCATGACTAGAAATGACACCACCATTCTGTCATTACATTTCAAGTGCCTTGTACCACGCAGGGAGTGTGAGTTGTACTGGGTGGTTTTTTGGGTTTTTTTTTTTTTTCAATTTTTTTTTTTTTTATTTCAAGCAATGAAGGTAATGGCAAAGAATTTTTCATAAAAACAAGTGACAAATTTCACTCAAGTTACTGACACATAGAAGGAAAAAATTAGTTTTTGCTTTGAAGCTAACCAGAAACAAATGGGACCGTTTCTCCAAAGGAAAAGTTGGAGTTTAGTTATGATACATCCCCTCCCAGAAATCTAGGAAATTATACATACTGTACCCTCTGTTTATAAGAATATGAATAACATGATTGTGTGCACAGGGTCAATTGCAGTTCAGATGAGAATTTACTGCTGCTGAGCTGCAACTGCATAAACGCAGAGAGAGCTGCTGTTAACCCCTTATTCACACGGCCCAAATGCCTTCCTTTAAGGAAAACTTAGACCGAAAGCTCTTTGAGGCCAGGAAACATGTCTTCAATATCTTTAGATATTTCCCCACTTCCAGTGCGGGTCCTGGTGGTTGGTACACAGTAGGTGTTGAAGTGAATGAATGAATCACTTTTGATCGAAAGAGGAAGCAGGGCTTGTTTTTCACATGGAGAAATGGGAGTGGTTGTACTGTAGCTGCATTGTTGAGTCCTCTGTGTGCCACGTGATTGAGCAGGAGCATCATAACCGGGCTGAGCCCACTCTCTCCCATGCTGACAGTGCTCTCAGCAGCCGTGGCCACAACATGACCTCAGGGACAGCGGCCACAGTGGGCCAGGCTCTGTGCGGAGGGGTTCCCATGCCTCCGTTGCATGTACCCTACCAATCACCCAAGGAGGGGGTGTTGTCTCTGTTTTGGGGATGAGGTTAATGTATCCCAGAAAGGTTAAGCAGCTTGCTTGGGATCACACAGTAAGTAGCATGGCAAGAACTTGCACTCAAGCTTGTGTGAGTCCAAGAACCATTCCAGCACATTGCTCTCCATGCATGGTCTTCCCAAAGGGGTCAGGCTTGTTCAGAAAGTCAGTCAGTTGGAAGGACCATGTGATCACAGCAGAAGAGCTTGGGAAGAGGTCAGGCAGTCTCAGGGGTATTTAGGGTCTCTGGGGTCCACACCTGGCATTCCTGGAGGGCTCTAGTGAAAGCGTGATTATCCCGGGCAGCCTTCAGCAGTGGAACTGCAGGGAACGCCAGGGTTAGGAAAAGCCGTGGGAGGGAGGAAGAGGCTGGAGGGGAGGGCATGCCAGCCTGAAGCCTGAGCAGCCTCGGGGTGTGCAGGAGCGGGGAGTGGTGTTTTGGAGGCTGGCGTGGCCCCACCCTGCTGACTGCTCCTGTGGGAGGAGGGTGGGGCCGTGAAAGGAGGGTTGTTTATAAGCACCTCTGGCCTTTTTAAAACACCAGCTGATGGCGCCACTTCCTTCACTTCTAGTGTAAGGCCCCTCTGAGTCAGTGTCACTCCAGCCACCTGCAGTCTCCAGCCCGGGCTGGGGTGGAAATGCAGGGCAGCAGAATGAGTGTGGGTTTTGAAATCCATCTGTGATTTGGACCAGCTGTGGCAGATTACTTAACAGCTATGTATCCTTTTGGGGGGTAATAATACCCACCTTATGCAATTCTTGTGAGAATCAAAATGAGTGCAAGCATGTGAAATATTTAATGCCTGGCATTTAAGAAATGTTCAACAATAGTTTCTATTCCAAATTCGCCCATCCTCAGCCCGCAGTCAGGGTGGCTGTTCCCCATTGTCACCCTCTTGAGTGCGTTACAGATATGCTCTAGGGTACACTTGAGAGAGGATATGGGAATTTTCCTGCCACTCTTCACCTAGGTTTTTACACATGATCCTCATTTGTGGAGTGGGAGCAGTAAATCCTTGAAGGCATGCATGCCCACCGTTCTGCTCCTTGTTTACTAAAGACCTACTATGTGCAGACACTGCCGGGGACAGAAAAATGAATATGACATAGCCCTGCCCTCAAGAACCTTACAGTTCAGCTGAAAAGATAGACACACAAATAAGCAATTTAAATATTATGCATTAAATGCTGTGATGATGGTGTGTGCAGAATGCTAAGACAGCACAGAGGAAGGACAATGAGCATAATCTTGGAGCTGAAGATAATATCCCCAGGAGGGTATGGTCTGAGTTGAGTCTTAAAGGATCAGGAGAAGTTAGCCACGGTGGTGTGACCTTGGACTTATCCAGTGAACTAAGCTGGAACTGCATTTCCCAGAATTCTCTTCCTTGTATGGCTCTGGGCTCAGACTGACCCTATGAGAAACGTGCATGAGGTCTGGAGGGTAGAAGGAAGGCAGCAGCTGTGTAGATGCTCCTTGTGTCAATGTGGGGCTGGGTAGCTCACGCTTGTTGTTGCAGATCCACAGACTTCCCTTGTTGAGATGATGCAGCGCCTTCGACGTCTCTGACTCCTAGGCCAGGCGTGTGTCCAACTCAGCGATGGAAGGTACCAGCTTCCCTTGTAAGTGACCTGCACGGGATCTGCTTCACCCTTCCAGGCTCCCAGCTTACCCAGGTGAGTTCTGGTTTGCCCTGGCTCTCCCTACTTGAAGCCTCTTTCCTTCCCAACTTCCTGCCCTGCTGACTTCAGGCCCAGAGTCAGATGCAGAAACAACAGGTGTGCGTAAACTGTTGAACCGGTTCCTACAATTGCATGGGTGGGGGTGGGGAGTCAAGTCCTGTAATAAATCCCTTGTTTGAGATCACATCGAATGATTCTACTTCTCTGGTTTAATACTTTTTTTTTTTTTTTTTTTTTTTTGAGACAGAGTCTTGCTCTTGTCACCCAGGCTGGAGTGCAATGGCACGATCTCAGCTCACTGCAACCTCTGCCTCCCAGGTTCAAGTGATTCTCCTGCCTCAGCCCCCCAAGTGGCTGGGATTACAGGCACCTGCCACCACGCCTGGCTACTTTTTGTATTTTTAGTAGAGACAGGGTTTCACCATGTTGGCCAGGCTGGTCTCGAACTCCTGACTTCAGGTGATTCACCCGTTTTGGCCTCCTGAAGTGCTGGGATTACAGGCGTGAGCCACTGCGCCTGGCCCTCTGGTTGAATCTTGATGGATGGACCAGTTAAGAATAGCTGAGGAAAAAGGTCCAGGCAGGAGGAGTAGAATGAGTAGAGTTATGAACGGTGGAACTAATGCAGGGAACCACAGGTGGCTTGGCATTTCTAGAAACAGAATGAGAAGCAGGGAGGGCAAGAAGAGGCTAGAGAGGGAGGAAATGGCCGGGCCGTGGAGGAATTGAATGGCATAGTGAACGTTTGGCCAGTGCAAGATACAGCCAAATGAAGGAGGCTTCTGTATGAGGGGCGATGCTGCTGTGAAGTTTATGTGATCTGTTACGGTATTTGCTGTTCTCTGAATAATGTTCCACATGACAAATTTACTTTAGAATACAGTACTTTTAAAAATATTGTTTCCCTCCTACAGCCAGATAACAAGAATTAGGTGACACATTCTATCGGGACAGGGTAGGTTATACCATCTAATAAATAAACCACCTATTTCAGTGGTTTCACGATAAAGGGTTTGTCTTCCTCATGTCATGCTGGGCAGAT
This sequence comes from Mandrillus leucophaeus, assembly GCF_000951045.1. NCBI lineage: Eukaryota > Metazoa > Chordata > Mammalia > Primates > Cercopithecidae > Mandrillus > Mandrillus leucophaeus. Next base: position 781,194 of record NW_012103809.1, read on the forward strand.
GTTTTTCTTTGATGACTCTTTATCAAGCAGTGTCTCAGGGCGCCAGGCTCCCTTTATCTCACGGCATTGCAATCTTAAATGTGTGGCCTTTGGGACTGCCGGGAAAATGAGATTGCAGATTGTGGACAATCTTGCTGGTTGGGGTGGGGTGGGTCACCGCTGGGCCTGAGCGTGGCTTCTGTAACTTCCAACAAGTCGTCACAAGTAGCACCCAGTCACCCGTCCCTAACTGCTAGCAGGCTGGGGAATGTGGGCTGGGAAAAGGAAAATAAAACGAGATTTGGTAAAGACATAGCATTGTATCTGCTGCTATTATCACTTGGGAAGCTTTTCTTTATGGCTCCATCCCAGTAAAAGAGTAACTGTGCTGGTGCATAGTTGAAATGTGTAGGCTTCCTTTTCCATCACACCATTTCGATCTTCTGTCCTTATTTCCATGCTTTTAGGTATTCAAAGACAAAAAACAACTTTAATTTTTCACATCACAACTGAATGCTTCTATTCTTCCATTTTAAACTTCCCCTCTACTTCCATCTAGACAGGTGGCCCTAGCTTAACAAAGAACCTTTATATGAAAACACATGGCTCAAGGTTCTCTTTTTTCTTTTCTTTTCTTTTTTTATTGAGACGGAGTCTTGCTCTGTCGCCCAGGCTGGAGTAAGTGGCGTGATCTTGGCTCATTGAAACCTCCACCTCCTGGGTTCAAGTGATCCTCTTGCCTCAGCCTCCCAAATAGCTGGGATTACAGGTGCGTGCCACCACACTCAGCTAATTTTCGTATTTTAAGTAGAGACGGGGTTTCACCAGGCTGGTCTCAAACTCCTCATCTCAAGTGATCCGCTCATCTCAGCCTCCCAAAGTGCTGGGATTACAGGCGTGAGCCACTGTGCCTGGCCCCACATTTCTCTTTCTAGAACGCTTTTCCTTTGTGCCTGGGATGAGGGCCTAGTTACCAGGATTGTTTGGATTAGAGAATATTAGCTGATGAAAATGTAGAGTGGTTGCTTTTTCTAATTATGCAAATATAGAGAGCAAACAAGTTACAGGTGACCAAAAGCATCATTACCCTTCCCATGTCTGTTTGTCTTGAATCTCCCCAGTCACAACTCATTTACGGGGAGGCCAGCACAGGCAGGATATTACTGGTGTTTTGATTCATGGTTTAGAATGTATTTCCCCTTAGACATAGGGTTACGAACAATGATTAGGTGTACCTGAAAGAGAACCACAAGTCTTATCGTCTTCAGGCACATGATGGATTAAGCAGGTGAAATAAAACCATTTGTTACAATAACTGTGGCATTTGTATTACAAGTTCCAGACAAAGAATTTAAACTTTTGGAAAAGGTTCTATTTTTTTTTTTTTTTTCAATTTCCAAGAGGTTCTTATTGCAGATTTTCATGCTACAATGTTTCAAAGATCAAAACAATAATGGAAAATGCTTTGAATTTGACAATTCTGTTCTCATTTTTTGTAGAGAACCTCAGATTGAGCATTGCGATATTGTGATGGTTAATTTTATGTGTCAACTTGACTAGGCCATGGTACCCAGATAGTTGGTCAGACAGCAGTCTAGATGTTGTTGTGAAGGTATTTCATAGATAGATTAACATTTAAATCAGTAGAGTTTGAATAAAGCAGATGACTGTCCATAACATGGGTGGGCCTCATTCTATGAGTTGAAGTCCTTAAGAGAAAAGACTGAGGTTCCTCGAGGAAGAAAGATTTCTGTCACCAGGCTGTCTTCAGACTCAAGTTGCACTGTTATTTCCCTTCTGGATCTCCAGCCTGTTGGCCTTCCCTGCAGGCTTCAGACTTGCCAGCCCCTACAACAGCATGAGCCAGTTCCTTAAAGTTATCTATCCATTATCTATCTATCTATCTATCCATTATCTATCTATCTATCTATCTATCTATCTATCTATCTATCTATCTACCCATCCATCCATCCACCTATCTACCTATCATTTTCCTACATTCTATTTGTTTTGTTTCTCTGGGGAATCAAAATAGAGACATATTTTCAGAGCAAAGGAAAACAGACAATATTTACTAATTTGCATCTAAAAATATTAAGAATTATACATCTACATACAAAATGTTCTTTGAGAAACACAAATCCAATTGATGATGGAATTTGTTATTTCTTTGTCTTCAGACATCTTCCATCTTCTCCTATTTTCTATAAGTCCTTTCTGAGGTCTCACCACTTCTGGATTCTTTGCTTGAGGGCCCAGTAGCAAACACTTTTCCATGGGAGAACCCATAATGCAGTAATGAATTTAGGACTGTTCACTTTCAAATTTATGGAGAGGATTATTCTCACTTCCTCCTAACTCTTATTTCACCTCTGATAAGGAATTCAATTCACATTAGGTACACACTCAATACCTTCCCAGAGACAAAAGAAATTTGTGCTAACAAATATTAAATAGCATTTAGGACACAAGCCAATGGAAGAAATGAAAATTTAAAATATGACTGACACTGTCTCTGACCTACCCCTCTCCACTCAGGTTTGGCTGGACTCCTGATGCTCTGTGTGATGTTCCATACTTGGGATATGGCTGGATATTTGAACAAGTAAGGTTGTATGAAGAATAAAATGTCAGCTTTCTGAAGGTGATTTGTATTGCATGAGGTCTTACCTCCTCATGAGGTACGTAGGAGGAATAATGTCCTGTGAAGAACTAACGCTGCTCATGTAGCAGTCCTTGTGCTGTATCAAAAAGTGTTCATGTCTGTTGAAAGAGTCCAAATGAAACAAAAGTAAGAAACACTGAAGAATTACACATAATAGAGGTCAACTTACAGATGTCCAGTCTAGGATGCATTTTAGGAAGCGTTCCATTCTTTTCCTTATTATGTTGGAAGACAATAAATCTGAGAAGATTAAAAATGAGGGGGTGTGGGGGAGGCCAGATTAGGAGTTCAAATCATTCTTGCCACTCCTTCTCTTTCCTTGTTTTAGAAGCTGGGGAGATAGTGTATATCTTCTAAATTGAAATGGCCCATCATAAGCCTCTTAATGTTAGAAATTCAAGTCCTATTTATCATTCACATTAAAGACAAAAGCTATTGAGTATGCAGCTGTCACTTGGGCCAGTGTTAGAGAAGTTAAAAGTAAAGCAGACAGCAATGTAGGCATTGACTTGAATTTCAGAAGGCATAGAAAAGAACAATTGGGGGAATAAAAATGAAATTTGTCTATACAGAGGAAATATGGTTAAACCATAAACACTGAGTGACACTGAATTAGGGAATGAGGATCTCTGAGGTCCCATGCAGCCTGGCAGTGCGGGATCTTGGGGGAATGACAGTCTACTTTCTGCTTTCCTAGAGATAAGTTTTACAATTTTTTTTTTTTTTTTTGAGATGGAGTCTTGCTCTGTTGCCCAGGCTGGAGTGCAGTGGTACGATCTCAGCTCACTATAGCCTCCATCTCCCGGGTTCAAGTGATTCTCCTGTTTCAGCCTCCTGAGTACCTGGGACTACAGGCCTACAACAGCACACAAAGCTAATTTTTATATTTTTAGTAGAGATGGGGTTTCACCATGTTGGCCAGACTGGCGTCGAACTCCTAACCTCAGGTGATCTGCCTGCCTTGGCCTCCCAAAGTGTTGGGATTACGGGCGTGAGCCACTGTGCCTGGCCAACTGTTTCAATTTACATGTTTGTAAGGCAGTAGATATCCAGAGTTTCTTGTGGGTTCCTACCCCTGGAGCATTTAGCACAGTGCCTGGGACCCAGGAGGCTCTCCATATATTTCTGAGAAATCAATTCCTCAATAGATATTCTAAAATTAACGTATCAAGGTTGTGCCTTAATACACAATAGGATTGTCAGAACTAAGTCCTGGGGAACTTGTTCTCAGTTTCAGGTTTTTGTCTCTAATTGTGCATCCTTGGGCAAGTCAGTAATCTCCGCAGGCCTCAGTTTCCTCATCTGCACAATGAGAAGCATCAATTAGATGGTTTTTCTATTGTCTCTGGTACAAGCATTCTATGACTCTGAAACTAGTTTCAGGTTACCCAAAGCTTAAACAACATAAATCCTACTTTACAATTCAATCCAGTTCAACCATACACATTTAAACAAATATTTATTAAGTACCGCCTATGTGCAAGATATCCCATTATCTGCCTGAGGTACGTGAGGATGAAGGCTGCTGTCTGCTCTTGTCCTCAAGGAGCCTACCCTCAGCAAGGGTGAAAGACAGGACATGAAGTGAGTGCTAGAAGGTTCCAGAACTCTCCAGGGCAGCACTGTGTCCTTCATATTGGGATGGTCATGTTCTTAGAACTGGGGGAGGGGCTGTGAGCTGAAAAAAGGAAAGTTGAACAACATTCAAAGGGTAGTGAATTCACCTATCACCAGAGCAAGAGCAGAGCTTCACCACAGAGGGAAGCTCCGTGTGTGTTCGGGAAAGAGCAAGTGTTACTCTTGAGCAGAATTATAGGGCGTGTGTGGAGAAGGGAAGGGAAGATGGAAATGGTAAGTGTTGGCAATTTGTAGAGGGTCTTGAACAAATGCAGAACACAGAGACTGTACTAAATAGCTGTAAACGTTTCCCAGGAAGGGCACAAGAGGATATTACATGATAGATCAATCAGAAAACAGACAGAGGGGGATGAGGGACACATCCATTCAGTTAGACAGAACTTGGGGATGGCTGGGGATAGGGCAGCTTTCTTATGCTTGACCTGGTTCAGCCACAGGGTCATGCTGTAAAAATGGCAAATGGTGACAAATGTGTTACTGGAAAGGGGTCCAGACCCAGACCCCAACCCCAAGAAAGAGTTCTTGAATGTCATGCTAGAAAGAATTTGGGGTGAGTCTATAGAATAAAGCAAAAGCAAGTTTATTAGAGACATCAAGAGACAGAAGAATGGCTGCTTCATACACAGAACAGCACTAAGGGCTGATTGACTATGTTTATGGTTATTTCTTGATTATATACTAAATGAGGGGTGGGTTATTTATGAGTTTTCTGGGAAAGGAGCAGACAAACCTTGGAACTGAGGGTTCTTCCCCTTTTAAGACCATATAGGCTAACTTCTGGATGTTGCCATGGCATTTGTAAACTGTCATGGTGCTGACAGGAGTGTCTTTTAGAATGCTAATGCATTATAATTAGCATATAATAAGCAGTGAGGATGACCAGAGGTCACTTTTATCACCATCTTGGTTTAGTGGGTTTTGGCCTGCTTCTTCACGGCTGTTTTATCAGCAGGGTCTTTGTGCCCTGTATCTTGTGATACCAGTCCTGCTGACCTCCTATCTCATCCCGTGACTAAGTATGCCTGGGAATGTGGCCTAGCAGGTATCAACCTTATTTTACCCAGAGTCACTCTGTTTTGAACGTCTCTGACAAAGGTGGTGATGGGACTTCGCTGCTACTCAGACCCTGTGCTTCTGAAGGTGTTTCCTCGTTTTGTCTCCCCTGGAGTAACAGGTTTTCCAAGCCTGTTATTGACACAGCCTGTGGTGGGGAAATTCAGCTCTCCTCCTGGCTGATGACCCATGCTGGGATTTTGGCCATGCAGCAGCTGTTTGGGACACGTCTGGGTGAAATGGCTCTGAAGGGAGTGGCCGTTGATGATCCTTTTTTAAATTTGGCTTTTTTTGTTTGTTTGTTTGTTTTTGTTTTTTTTGCTCCAGCAGGACATACCACATCATGAGACAGTGTTGGAAATGGGAGAGTCAGGATTATCTCTGGCTTTAATTGTCAACTTTATTGCTTTTTCATTTTTTGGCTAGCCTAGATGGTGAGGCAAATGGAGTCGAAACATATATTCTTTGTCGTTTATTATAATGGTGATAATGAAATGTTCATTACTATTACACCAGAAAGATAATGCTACAAGGAATTTCATCTCCTGGTTTCTTCATTTCTTTTTAACCTGCCTCCTGCCTGATTTGTTGTTTGTCTGTTTGAAGCAACTCCTAGCATTTTGTATGCCTTTTTGACATGGCAGCCCCAGAAATTTCACACAGCAAGCAAACTTCACACAGGGCAACAGTCCTGGATAGTGAGGCTTGCGCTGCAGCACACTGAATAGTACTGGGGAGCGGCTCTGGTAGGGAGACTATGGAAGGTTACAGTCCTCCTGTTCACTCCTGGATGCAGAGCTCCCTGCCAACTCCATCTGTTTAACTGACCCCTCCTTCTTTTCTATTTTTGTTTTTGGGCAATTGACCCACTGAATGGCCTTTCCTCATCTTGCCACTTTCTTCCTCAGGATTTTTGTTCTCTTGTTGATCTTTGGCAAAGTCTCTGTGTATATGTGTGAGTTTTTATCCAAAGATTTCTTTTTTTCTGCCTTTTTTTCATACTGTGTTTTCATTTACATTACAAAAGAGCTTGCCCTTTTGCCGATTAAACAATGGATCATTCATACTTAAGTTTTAGATGTTTGGATATCTTGACACACATGTAAGAACAGATGTTTTCATGCAAGTATGACTGTCAAAGTTAATTCAGCTTTGTTTGCAATTGCTATTTTAATGAAATTTGGATTTTTTTCGACTGTCACTCCTTCCCACTTGTGGCATTTTACTTATTTGGAAATACAATATTCACTACCTAGTAGAATTATATGTTATTCCCTTGTGGTTGATATCTTTGCCTCTAAAGCTGACTTTCTAAGTTTTCAGCATTCTTGAATGTAATGCTTCTGCAGTAGGCAGGAAAGCCCAGTTTATGGTAGTTACAGTCTTCTAAACAGTTGCCCTAGGAATGGCACACCCACAGTTTTCAGTAAGGTTAACGCAGTGCTTTGTCTGGTGGGTCTCATGCGCACACACACACACACACACACATACACACCACAACGCAAACCTTATGCTCAAGAAAAAAAAAGTTATGGTACACAAGAAAACAAAACCGAAGAGATGAAAGGCAGAGCAAAAACCTCCTCAAAGTAGGGTATTTGTTTTAAGTTGCTAAATTACACATTTTGGATCCTAAAAATGTTTGTGAAAAGTGCTCTGAAATTATCAGACCACGATACTCCTTCTGAGTCTGAAAAACATCTTGAAGTTGGGTGAATGGTGCATGGCATCTGGGCTGGCCAAAGAAGGATGTGTAGTCAAGAGTGTTGACGGGGAGACAAGAGGGTGATAGAGAACTGAGGGTCTGTCCCTGCAGGTTTGTACACTGAGCTAGATGGAAGCAAGGGGGTGACAGGGCTCACAAGATGAGCACGTTGGTCAGAGAGAGGAGATGTTGGCTATTTAATGCTTCAGAGGAATCTCAAAGTCCTGTATGTGACGCTGAGTGTGGGTAGAGTTGGCAGGGAATGAAGTGGAGGTGAAGGTGGCTGGAGCTGAGGTGATCAGGGACCAATGAGGTGGGCAGACTTCTAGGTGGTCTACGTGGATGCTGCTGTCACCCATCATGTTAGCAGCTCAGGGTAGAGGGCAGAACTCTGAGCCAAACACTGTGCCTTTTCCCATTGCCTTCCTTAACTCATTGTCAATCCATCATTCATTCAACATTCATGCAAAAATGAATGTGCATTAATTGTGGATCATATGGCATTGTTCATGCTGAAGTTACAAAAATAAATCTGGCCAGGCGTGGTGGCTCATGGTGGCTCACGTCTGTAACCACAGCACTTTGGGAGACCAAGGCAGGCATATCACCTGAGGTCAGGGGTTCAAGACCAGCCTGGCCAAAATGATGGGACTCTGTCTCTACTAAAAATACAAAAAATTATCCGGGTAGTTCCAGCTACAGAGTGGAGGCAGAATCGCTTGGACCTGGGAAGTGGAGGTTGCAGTAAGCTGAGATCACGCCATTGCACACCAGCCTGGGCTACAAGAGTGAAACTCCGTCTCAAAAAAGAAGTAAATACGTTTAAATAAATAAATCAGATGTGGTTCCAAAGCATGGACAGCTTACTGACTGATTGATAAAGGTGACCATGTACTAGTTATCTCAACCAGAGCTTGTAAACCCACAGGCCTGCAGGGGCCAGGTGGGGCATGGAAGGATGAAGCCAGCAGGTGGAATAAGGAGGAAACGTTTGGCAACTGTAGTGAACCGGATAGCTCACTTAAGGGACGCAGCCATTATCCATGTTGGCAAATCTTTCAATTTAAAAAAGAAAAAGCCAGACACAGTGGCTCATGCCTATAATCTCAACTGGGCTGAGACAGGAGGATCACTTGAGCCCAGGAGTTCGAGGCTGGAGTGAGCTATGTTCGCGCCACTGCACTGCAGCCTGGGTGATAGAATGAGATCCCATCTCTTAAAAAATAAAAATTAAAATAAATTTAAAAATAAAAGAAATGCAGATTTCTGGGAATGAAATTTCCCAATTAAAAAACTTCAGCAAACAATTAAACAAATAAAAATATAGTTAGTATGGGCCAATGGTTTGTGTCTTCTGATTTAAATACCTGGAGCTGCAGGCCAATTTCAGTTCTTGTTCTGGTTCTACCCCTAACTTGCTAGTGATCTTACACAAATCACCTAACATCTCTGACCCCAGTGACCTCTGAAAGGGGCAGGAAACTGTAGGGCATGGGCTCTAGGGTCTTTCCCAGTTCTCTGGTTATAATTTCAGTGTCCAAAGAGACTGCTGATTAATTTCCTTCTGCCAAGAAGGGTGAAAAGCATGGGACCCTATCTTTTATGTTTTTTCCTTCGAAATGTGCAGTGTCCACAGAGGGCTGTCACTGGGGGAGTTCATTATGGTGACTAATATTGGCCTCACTGGACTCTGAGAAAGAGCTAGGTTTGGAAGCCACCATGATCAACTTCTGTTTTCCTTTCTCTCTCCCATGCTTGTGGTCAAGAAGGGAGGCAAAGGAATTGTTCAGACAGACATATGCTGGAATCGCAGGTCTGTAAGTTGATGATCTTTGTGACTGGGCAAGTCATTTCCCCTGAGCCTTAGATATCACTGGCTGTGGAGCTAGAAAAGAGAATGTCGTCCCATAAACACGTGGATGCTTCCCTCTTCCAGAGGCGAAACATATCACCGTATGTCTATTTGTTTTTTTGTTTTGCCTCGACTGCTAGTAAGTTGATCAGAAAGCAAAATATCTGGAACAAGTTAGTTTAATTCTCTGAAGAATTGCTTTGACTAAATTATAATTGAATGTTATCTCAGTGTGTGTGTGTGTGTGTGTGTGTGTGTGTGTGTGTGTGTTTCTCCATACTGTCTTCAAAATTGCAGTCAACGGCATTTTTCAAAATGGTTCAGCCTGGGCAACATGACAAAACTCCATCTCTACAAAAAATACAAAAATTAGCTGGGCATGGTGGCATGTGCCTGTAGTTCCAGCTACTGGGAGGCTGATGTAGGAGGATCACCTGAGCCTGGGGAGGTTGAGGCTGCAGTGAGCCGTGATCGTGCCACTGCACTTCAGCCTGGGTGACAGAGGGAGACCTTGTCTCAAAAAACAAACAACAAACAAATAAAATGTTTGCTCAGTATTTCTTACATGGCAAGATAAACAGAAAGCTCCTGTGAAGGAGGCTGGTGGAGTTATTTGGTGGCCATCTGGCTCCCTGCTGAGCTTTTGTTTTGCTGAGTGAGGTCTGCAGGGGAGGGCGCTGAGCTGAATTGCTTGGACCAATAAAGAGAATTTGTGGAAGCTGTGTGAGGAGTGGAGCTACAGGAGGGAAAGAAACCTAGTTAAGGGCCACTGGAAAAGCCTTGAGATCGGTAAGGACAGAGATACCTACTATGCAGTTGGATGAGGTTTTACCATGCGCTATGTGACATTATCCCCCTCTTCGTCTCCTCACAAAAAGACACCACTTGCCAGTGAGTTTTGGTGTTTTTTTGGTGAGCCAACCTCAAGGCATGCTCGAGTTAAACAGAGGCCACCTAAATGGTCCAACCATCCTTGGGTTACACTGACAGAGGGCTACCATAATATCTTTTTGCTAAATAGTGTTGCCAGAAAAGAGTATGTCTTACCAAATAAAAGTATATGCTTCCTTCTGCCTAAAGAGAGCTATGTGATTCATTGAATATTATGTTTGTTTGTTTAGCTTTGGCTAAACAAGGTTAGAACAAGATGTGGTGTTCAATTGTATATCACATTTCTTTGTTCTCTCTCATATAATTTCTGATCTCTCTTTGCTATGTTTTTTTAAACGGCATATTTTGTATGTTTTCAAGACATCTCATATTTGTGTGTTTTAAGACACCCCAAATGGTTTGTGGACGCCAAGGAGGTGCTAAACCAGCGCTATCCAATGGAACTTTGTGCATGATGGAAATGTACTGTGTCTGTGCCATCCAATATGGCGGCCACCACCACACGTGGGTCTTGAGCACTTGAAATTGTGGCTAGTATGACTGAGAAACTAAATGTTCAAATTTGTTTAATTTTAATTAACTGAAATTTAAGTTTCAATAGCCACCTGTGGCTGCCCTGTTGGACAGCACAGGCCTACACCGTTTATAAATAAACAAATGCTTCTGAACACCTGGAAGGGGTTTCTTCTCAATTTCAAATGTTCTTTACATGATGGATTTATTCAGAAAAATCTTTTTGTGTAATAAGAAATAATTATTTGTATTTGTATAATAAGGAATGATAAGGAAGTTTAAACTCCATTTACTTATAAAAGTAACAAAATTAACCAAGTACTTTCTATTCACTGGAGCTTTGGTAGTTTCATTATCAATTTACATCCAAACTTTTACTAAATAACTAAAAATAGGATTGCCTAACCATCAGAACTAGATGATAGCTCTTATTTTAAATAGGAAATCTGTGAGAGACAACTTTAAAAAAATAAATTTTAGTTCTATTGCTTGACCTGGGTGGTATTTACCCAGGTGTTCAACTTTATAACTATTTGTTTAAATGTTCTTACATATCATATGCACTTTTTCTGTATCTGTTAATTTTCACAATAAAATATAAAAATGACAGTCTCTTCCAATTTTAAAAGTATAATGTGTTGAAATTGTAAAAGTATTCATGTCATAGGCTGATTATAGAAAAATCATAGAAAATCTAGAAATAAACCAAGAACAAATGGGAACTTAGTATATAATATATGTGGCATTTCAAGTTAGTGGAGAGAAATATGAATTATTTAACAACTGGTTATGGGAATATTTTTATCTATTTTATAGAATAACACTCTGCATTGGAATTTATATTTTCTGGAATCAGGCTGTTGCCATTTGAATTTATTTGTTTTTTCTAATTTAAAAAATGGCGTTGATACTGTTACAGCTATTAAAGATCAAACTATGCCACTGACATTTACATTTAAGGCCAGGAGCAGTGGTTTACACCTGTAATCCGGGCACTTTGCGAAGCCAAGCCTTGAGGATCCTTTGAGGCCAGGAGTTTGAGACCAGCCTGGGCAACATATAAGATCCTGTCTCTAAAAAAATTTTTTTAAAAATAAATTTACATTTATATTCAAATATGTAAGTTAAGAGCAGGCATTGATATCACATTTCCCCAGGAAGTCTCTATTGCATTCAGTTTTAATTAAAACTGAAAAAAGCAAAAGATCTTAGTCTGTAAAGTTGGAATGTGGCATCAAATGAAAGTTATTTTACAAACCTAAATTTAAAATATCCCTTTTGGAAAGATGTTTATTAATCATAAAATATGTTTTTCAGCTGTTACCTGCAAATTTTTTTTCTTAATTTTAATCTCGATAGGTTGAGATTCTTACTTTAATTAATTATGAACCCCAAATTAATTCTAGATAGATCAGTGTTTACACAGAAGAAAGTGAAGTCATAAGAAAAAAAAGGAAATATTGGTGAGAACTTTTGAATAATCTTTGGATGGAAAATGGCTTTCTACTGTACTACCAAACTCAGGAACCACAGTGGAAAATAATCATAAATTTGACTATGGACTTAAAAATATCTCGTTGTAGCAGGAATCTTCATAAAGTAAAAGCACAAACAAATGTATTTATAACAAATGGCAATAAACAGTCTGATTTCCATAAACTATACAAAAAGTTCTTTTAAATTTGTTTTTAAAATAATAGAAAAATGGGAAAGGTAATTCACATATGAAGAAATACAAATGGCCAATGAATATAAGATACTCAGTATCAATTATTAAAGAAATTCAGATTAAAGCTTTACTTCTGAAAGTAAGCTAATTATTTACAAGAAAGTGTAATACTTTCAATCAACCAGCTGAATTATTTTATCTCTTCCTGAATTTTAAACTTGCCATGCATACCTTTAGCAGAATCTTCAGGAAACGATTTCTGTGAAAATGACCCCTTCAACAATTAGAATGACTAAAAAAGAGAAAAGACGATCTTATAGGTTCACAAGGATGCAGAGCAACTGGAAGTCTCTTTCATTGCTGGTGGGAACGCAAACAGCTCAGCCATTTTGGAAAACACTTTGGCAGTTTCTCATGAAGTTAAACACACGTTTACCACATAATGCAGCAATCCCACTCCTAAGTATTTACCCAAGAGAACTGGAAACTTTTGTTCATATAAAAATTGTGCGTTAATGTTTCTAGCATATTTATTCATAATCATCAAAAACTGGGAACAATCCAAATATCTTCAACTGTTGAGTGGGTAAACAAACCATGGCACGTCCGAACAATGGAATACTGCTGAAGAATAAAAGGGAACAGATTACTGATTCATGTAACGACATAGATAAATTTCATACTAAGTGACAGAAGCCAAACTCAAAAGACATATTTTGTACAATTCCGTTTACCTGACATCCTGGAAAATTATAGGAACAGATCAGTGATTGCCAGGAGTTCAACATAGGGGCTTGGGTTGATTACAAAAGGGCAGTGTGAGGAAGTTTGGGGGGTGATGGAACCATTCTGTCTTGATTATGGTGGTCTAACTGCATGCACTTGTCAGATTCATAGAAATACACACCAAAGAAGTTAATTGTATTGTACATAAATTAAGTGAATAAAAGGCTGATGTCTTTCTAAATTATTGTATTAGATTGAAAGCAAAACAGGTTACTATTTCTCCTTTTTTTGACTTAGATTTGATTATCTACATTCTTTTATTTTCTGAAGTAGACTTCTACATTGATGTGTAACATACATATAAAAGTGCACATATCATACCTATAAAGCTTGATGAACTATTACAACTGTTATGTGTTTAACCAACTGCCACCCAGATCAAGAGACTGTGAGGTGGCTCACTCCTGGAATCCCAGCACTTTGGGAGGTGGCAGTGGGAGGATTACTTGAGGCCAGGAGTTTGTGACCAGCCTGGGCAACACAGAGAGACCTTGTCTCTACAAAATACAAAAATTAGCTGGGCATCATGGCACATGTGTGTGGTCCCAGCTAGTCGGGGGGCTGAGATGGGAAGATTGCTTGAGCTCAGGGGGGTCGAGGCTGCAGTGAGCTGCGATTGTGCCACTGCACTCCAGCCTGGGTGACAGAATAAGACCCTGTCTCAAAAACCAAACCAAAAAAGACAAAAAATAAAAAATAGGACATTACCAGAAGCCCCTCCCTTACCCGCTTAATCTTCCAGAACCAGTATTCTGACTTCTAACACTAGAGATTATGTCTGTTTTTGAACTTTGTGCAGACAAAATCATACAGTATTGAATGTTGCACTCTTGATAGGTTTACTTATATTTCAGATTCATTTTGTGTGTAAAGTAGCATAGATATGTCAAACAACAATGAGGAGGCTAGACTGGTCAAGCACCATGATCACTTCTAGGTCTGAAATGAAGTCTGAGAGTTGAGAGAACTCTGACATACTTTTTGTTTGAAATACATTTTTGGCCAACCAAATAGCCTTTTTTGTTGTTGTTGTTTAAAGCTAAAATAAAGGCATTTGGGAAATGCACACCATACTGTTTCTTTATGATCTCCAGAATTATATTTTTCTCCAGTATTATTTTTCGTAGTATGGGTAGACATCAGTCTTAAAATTGGCCTGACACCCTGATCCTGTCATACGATACATCCTTGGTACTTCACCCGGTGATGATCTATGAACTTTTCCTGCTTTGTTCTTTCGAGATCAGGCTTGACTTTTGCTCGGTTATATTTAAAGCTGTGGGGAGAAGAGACTTCTTGAAAAATATGGTACTGAAGCCTCCTGTAAACTTGAATATTTGGAAACCTCCAGTAAAAGTAAATCCATATGGCAGGACTGGTCTCAGCCTGATTCCTGCATAATTGGGTCCAAGATCCTTTATGAACTTGTGTGAGTGTGTGCGCACAATCTTGTATATGCTCTTTGTGGTGGAAGTCAGTTATGCTGGTTTTTGTTTTTGTTATTCTTTCCAGTGAGAGAACCTGGAGTATCAGTTCTGAGTTTCAGGGTTGGGGCAGGTTTTATTTTCTTAACAGTAACCAAGCCACAAAAGGGAAAAACAAAACAACCTCTGACAATCAAAAAATGTCTTGAAAAATAATATCAGTAACAAATACTAACTTTTAAGAGATCAACAAATTCAAAACCTAAATTAAATATTACAGCCTTAGATTCTTTTTACAAGCCTGATGGACTGGAGTCAGCCCCAACCACACAGCTCAAGTGAAGGATGCCCTCAAGCTGGGTGTGACCAGCGGGGCCACCAAACCATGGATTCCTTGGTTATTATAACTCAAAAATACTCAAAAGACTGGCCTTTGTGAACAGGGCTCAGCCAGAAGATTCTTCATTGTATTCACTCATTTCCTCTCTCCACCTTTTATTGTTAGAATTCCAACTCTAACACTTCTCACCCTTCACGGGGAGAGTTTTAATGCAAATACTTTTATTTTTCTTTTTTGCTGTTGTTTATTGTTGTTAGTTTCCAAATTGAGATCTTGGCAAGATTCACTGATGAAATTATAAACCACCCCTATGGGACTCAATACAAGTTGGCACTAAGAGTCTACAAATAAAGTCATAGAATGTTAGTGTTGGAAGTCTAATCGGTTTCATTCTGCAAAGGAGTGACTGGGCTCAAAGAAGGTACATGGCTCGCCTAAGGTTCCGTAGGTAATTAGTGGTGGAGGAGGACCAGTATCTTGGAAGCCTCCAATTTTCCAGTCAAGCACTCTTTTCCTGTTTTATTTTTCATTCTCCCAGAGTGTACTTAGGTGGGTTGGATTGTTGCAGTTGGAAGCATGTGCATTGGAGTTGTGTCTCAGGGATTTTAGTTAAGATGTTTAGTTAAAGGGATTTATTGGATCCTGTAACTGAATAGTCTGAGGGAGGGTGAACTTTGGGAGTGGTTTGATTTGGCAGCTTCATGACATCTTCCAAGACAAGGCTTCTCTTTCATCTTTCCATTTAGCCTTCGTGGTGTCATCTCTTTGTGGTTAATATATAACTGTCAGCAACTCTCTGGTCTGCATGTGTCTTCATGAGGACCCAGGAAGTGAGTGCAGGGGTCATTCTGGAAGCTTCCAGAAGACTTCATCAAACCTTTCTCCACATCCCACTGGCTTCTGTGGCAGATGGGCCCATTTCTGAAACTTCAGCTGCAGTCGGGGGATCAGGTTATACTGATTAACTTAAGCCTGAGCAAATGTGTTGTTCTGAAATCAGTCCCCTTCCCCTGAAGCATGTGAATGGCGCTAAGAAGTGCGGATAACAATGAAATCAAGGTAGTTGCTAAGAAAGGGAAAATACACGTCAGGAGACGACTCAATGTCTACAACAGTTGTAAGTATCAGAAACCAACCTGAACTAGCTTAAACAAGGGTGGGAATTTATTACACAGATACAGGTGTGTCTCATGGAGCCCGAGGCCAGGGAAGCTGCAGGGTATGGGGGAGCAGGGTGGGAGTCAAGAACCAGAGATCCATCAGGAACCTAGATCATCACTCTGCCCTGCCCTCCCTGCTCCTCTTTTCCCCTTCCCTCTCCTCCCTTCCCCTCCTTCCTCTCTCCACTGATTAGCTGTCTCAGAATTTTTTTTGAGACCGAGTTTCACTCTTTTTGCCCAGGCTGGAGTGCAATGGCACGATCTCGGCTCACTGCAACCTCTGTCTCCCAGGTTCAAGTGATTCTCCTGCCTCAGCCTCTGAGTAACTGGGACTACAGGCACCCAGCACTACCCCTGGCTAAGATTTTGTGTGTTTAGTAGAGACGGGGTTTCACCGTATTGGTCAGGCTGGTCTCGAACTGCTGACCTCAGGTGATCCGCCGCCTCGGCCTCACAAAGTGCTGGGATTACAGTCATGAGCCACCGCGCCCGGCCGCTGTCTCAGATTTCTGACTCCTCATTCCTATTTGGCCAGCCTGGGTCAGGTGTCCACCTTGGGAGGAGCAGAATGCACTAACACAGGTAAGGCTGCCAGGCCCCTCCGTGTAGCGGTGTGGGGTGAGATGGGGCGCCTGGTGGGCCCATAGTTCTTAGAGCATTGAGACTAAGATGGACCCCCAGAGGGCGCCGCGAAAAGGGGATTTTCAGCCCTGGGTCATGATTGTGCTCCAAGGTGCTCCGTGGTTCTGGGGCGCAGCCGATTGGGGAAATGCCCCCATGGGCGAGACATCTGTTGCCAGTGCCACCCCCCGCTCCTCCCGTGGTCCTCAGGTGTGGAGTGTGGAGGGAAGGATGTCAGGAGGGGGAGAAGCAGATGACATGGGTAAGAAGAGAATTCTTACTTCTAAATGGCTCCAACGGAAATTTGCAGCCATAAAACCGAAAGGAGGTGTTTGCTGAATCACAGGCACATTTTTTCTGGTGTTTAAAGCTGAAGGTAGGCAAGGACGTTAATGAGAACTAGTCCACAATGATCTCTTTCAAACCCAAATCTCCGTGCCGATGATCTCCACGGGAGCCAGGGCGCCGCCTCCCCCGAGGAGATAGCACATTCCCAGGCTTCTGAGACTCAGGTGCCCGCTCTCTGTTGACTCTCTGCAGCCCCACCCTTTCCTCCGGGAGGTGAGTCACGGTGCTGCGGCGGCAGTGTCTGAGGTCTGAGAGCAAAGTCAGAGATGACTCTTTTGGGGGCTTGAAACTGTCCATTGCAGCGAGGAGTCCTTTCGGTGCCACCCTTGAGGGTACACCTATCAGAGCTTTTGTCTGTTTTACAACTTCCTCCTAAACCTAGAACAATGGACTTAGAAAGGGGCAGGAAATCTATGCGTGTCCACTCCAGGGAAGGGGGCGTGCCTTTTAGGTTATGTCATTTAATACAGGCTGGGGTTAGTGGGTTTGAAAACTGGAAAATTTCAAGACGGTCTCACTCCAAGTGCCCTCAAACTTCCCACAGGAGCAGGATCATTCTGAGAGACTAGCAAAAGGTATATAGGATCATTTTGAGAGACTAGCAAAAGATATACAGGAGAGAAAAAAAAAGGTAAAAAGAAAAAAACAAAAAAGAAAATAATAATAAAGTATGCAGGGGAAGCCATTCAGATTAGCCAGAAGTTAAGGGCTTAAGAACAGGAAAACCCTAAGGTAGACCTCATTAAAGGTGAGGTTTTATTAAGGAATTTGGTTTTAGTGCTAAAACCCAAAGGACAGAAGAGAAGGAAAAAGATGGGATTGATGACTGACATTGTTAAGCATAAACTATAGATTTATGGATTGGATACCAAGAGCAACAGCTGTGCGGTAACTTTTAATAGTACCTCGGACTTTACAACACTCTTTTTTCACATTCACAGTATTTTATCCTCAAAGCCACATTCTGAGGCAGGCATTATCTCCATCTTGTGGACGAATAAAATGAGGCTTGATAAGGTAAGTACTTTGTTTCAAGTCTCCTACCTGGTCAGCTTTGGAGCTGGTATACAGATTCAGGTCTTCGAATGCGTTATCCATCCTAATACTCGCTCATTCATCACAATTAAGAAAGCCCTTCAACCTTCATTATCCCACTCTATTTTCACGACACAATAGCACAGATATGTTTGTATCTCTTCTGGCTAAACGGCAATGGTATTTACCATGTACTGACTCCTTATTCCTTACGACGTGTCAGGCTGTGCATTGAGTTCTCCACAAGTATGATCTCCTTTGACTCCTACCACAATTCCATGATCCTCCATTTTAAAGGTGGGGAGCCTGAGGCCTTGAGAGGCTGGGAAATTTGCCCAAAGCTGCCCAGCTGTGGAGTGTTGCAGCCTGAGTTCTCACTCCAGACCCATTGGTCATCAGTCCGCCCAGTCAGGTCTACACAGGATGGTGCCAAGCCTTGAGTCAAGATTTCCCAGTCTTCCTACATCTAGCTTATTGGATTACACCTTTTTTTTTTTTTTTTTTTTAATATACAGGGCCTTGCTCATTTGCCTCAGCTAGAGTGCAGTGGTGCAATCATAGTTCACTGCAGCCTCCAACTCCTGGGCTCAAGTCATCCTCCCTTGTCAGCCTCCAGAGTAGCTAAGAGTACAGGTGCACACCACCATGCTCAGTTAATTTTTTTTTTTTTTTTT
>NW_012103809.1:804255-807264 GCF_000951045.1 Mandrillus leucophaeus
GTCTGTCTTGCCAGAGCACCTCCACAGTGTTTTGGAAACATGTGGGTTGGGATTGACCAAAACTGACATGACTAATGGCAACGTTACCAGGGTTTGGGTCAACTTTCTCTGACCATGAAAAGAAGAATCATTGTCTGTCCCTGCTGGGAGCCTCACATGTGCCAAGTTTATTTGTAATGTGTTGCTGGGGATATTCCTACCAATAATGAATAATTAAGCCCAGAATTCATTTTTGGGTCTTTGTCGGGTTTTTCTTTTCTTTCTCTTTCTTTTTGTGACTCAACTGTTAGCTTGTGTGGCAAATATAAAACTGAAATCTGGTAGTCACCCACTACTTAAAACGCCTTTAATGACTTCCTGCTTTCCTTAAGAGAAAGGCTTAAAATATTGATTAGTGACCCCTAGTCCCTAGGTAGTCTCTGTCCTACCCAGCTTTCCAGCCTCAGCCTCACTTCTGGCTCTGTACCCATTCTGGCTTCTGCTTTGCCCCCTGGACTACCCAGGTCTTCTAGTTCCGCAAATGTGCCCACGCTCTTCTGTGCAGGGTCTTCCCATCAGAAAAGAGCAGTCCTCCACCTAGATGGCTCTTCCTCCGTCTTCACTCCCAATTAACTCTGTCTCACTCTTTAAATCTCTGCTCAGGTATTCCTTGTTTGGAGATGCCTTTCTTAACCTCCTCGGTTAGATGGTTAGGTTCCACGCTCTTAACCTTATTTTCTTTTTATTTTTTCTTTTGAGATGGAGTCTTGCTCTGTCACCCAGGCTGGAGTGCAATGGTGTGATCTCGACTCACTGCAACCTCCACCTCCCAGGATCAAGCGATTCTCCTGCCTCAGCTTCCTGAGTAGCTGGGATCACAGGTGTGTGCCACCATACTCAGCTAATTTTATATTTTTAGTAGAGACGGGGTTTCACCATGTTGACCAGGCTGGTCTTGAAATCCTGACCTCAGGTGATCCACCGGTCTCGGCCTCCCATAGTGCTGGGATTACAGGCATAAGCCACTGTACCAGGCCCCTTATATTCTATTAAAGTATGTTGTTCCCCTTTATTGGAACTTTTATCCCAATTGTTTTGTCAAAACAAAATTGGAGTGTTTATCCCAATTGTTTTTTCAAACTTATTTTGTGATTCTTTGATTCATGTCAGTCTTTCCTACTAAATCCCCTGCCACAAGGGCAAGGACTATGTCTGGTGCCACTGACTACTGTCATCCCATAGGATGATAGGCATTTAATCAATATTTGTCCAATAAGTGACAAAATGACAAAATGAACAAATGACAAAAATGAATGAAAGATCGATTAGGGCAAACCAAACCCTCAGTGAGAGATTACAAAACAAAAAATTACTTGAATATACAAGTTATTTATTTAGAGAAAAATAGGGTTAGCACTATGATACCTAAATTATTCACAGAACACAGAGTTTTCTAGGGGGGAGGGGAGAATCCCATAACGAAGCAGCCTCACATACAAGATGATAGATGGCTATTATGTATTTTTTCCTTCTCTGTATTTTTCTTAACGGAAGCAAATGGAACTTTCCAAATATCACTGTATGATTGGAAAAAGTGAAGCAGTCCGTAGTGCCATTTTGGGGGAAGGAGGGGGAAGAAGGGGAAAAGAGTCTGAAAAGGGTTTATGTTTGCTAATGGAAGTCAGATGTAGTACTCATTTTATGTTACTTAAGTAACGTGCTTCATTTTCTCCATTAGTGGTCTTGTCCGGTATAGGATGTTTAGAGGAAGTTGCAGAAAGATAAGTGTGTCCTTTACATACTGTATCTTTCAGACCTTAGCAGTCTGCTGACTCCAGCTTTCAGCAGAGCAGAAACAATGCTTTGGGAAGACTTAAAACAACTTTGAATAAGAACCTGCTTGAGAAAGATTTGCCTTACAAGCTAAATGTTACATTTCCACTCAACAGAAAGGTACTGCTGTGTGGCCGTAAAAAGCCGGCCAAAACCCTGTAACCTTTGCAGTTAGTCATGTTATTTTTGGTTCATGCCAACATGGATCACAGCTGTGACTCAACAGAGCCACTGAAGCAAGAATTCAAAGAGTTTAAAGAACAGCAAACTCAGAAATGACTTTTTTTTTTCTTATGGTGTCATTACGCAACATTTCTTGCAGTTTACCTTTTCTAATTTACCAACTCCGTACAGATGAGCTCAGTCGGTGTTTGGCAAATGAAAATCTGAGTTGCGTCAGCACACTTCCCCAAATCCCACTGCAGGCGGAGGGTGATGAAGCTTTCCTTTCTGGGGTGTTTGTTTTACGTAAGTAGTGACTTACTTTTCAGAGGTTAAAAAAAAAAAATCTGTGTTGATATATGTCTCCCACAAATAAACCAAAAATAGGATTGGGGGATTGATGTAAACGTTTGCAGTTCCCCATTTGAAGATGACAGAAAGCCCGTATTGACTGGTTCTGCTTTTGTTTTTGTTTTTCACCAATTTATATTCACAAAATGAAGCCATAAGCTTAGACCTCACTGAATGGAAAACAGGCATGGACTTCAGCAGGCAGTATATTGGCATATTTATCAACATCCTTTAGATTTTTGCTTTCATTTTTTAAATTACCAGGTAAACTTGAAGACAACCCCAGTTTTCCCATTTGTGGGAACATAAGAAAGGGAGATGAGAAAAATCATATTTGTCCCTTATCTATGAAGTGCTTTTATTTTTTAATTTTTTTTTATTACCTGAAGAGCTACATTATCATCAATATGAAGTGCTGTTTTTTAAAGCATTATGGTTAGACTTAAGAATTCTAAGGACTAAAGTATTAAGGTTTTTTTTTGTTGTTATTTGCTAATCATTAATCAACTGTTTTACCTGATTAGTTTTCTCTTTGGGAAAATAGATTGAGATTGTGATCTGGGAGACCAAAGTAGACATTCCTTTATCAATTAAGAAGGACCTTAAGGTTAAAGAAACAAAAAGTTGGCCGGGTGCGGTGGCTCACGCCTGTAATCCCAGCACTTTGAGAAGCCGAGGTGGGCG
>NW_012103809.1:809409-812218 GCF_000951045.1 Mandrillus leucophaeus
GTTCTAGTCATTATCTTTTCAGCACTTGCTAGGTTTCGGTGTTTTCATAATATTTCACAGCTGCAATGGGCTCTACTGCAGGGCCTGGCTTTGTGCATGGGGGTTGAGAAGGAGAGCCTGGCATACCTATTGTCATCTGATAATAATATATATCTTATAATAATATATCTGTATATATAGAGATATAGTATATATACTCTATATAGAGAGGATATGTATATATAGTGTATGTAATATAGAGAGAATCAGATGACTATAACTATATTTGTTTATATAATAAATATAAATCTTTATATAGAATCAGATGACAATACATACAAATATAGATATTTGTTTATGTATACATAGAGAGAATCAGATGACAATATATACATATATATATATATATGTTTTTCATTAGAAACAGGATTTCACCATGTTGCCCAAGCTGGTCTTGAACTCTTGGGCTCAGGCAATCTTCCTACCCCAGACTTCCAAAGTGCTGGGATTATAGGCATGAGCAACCACGCCCGGCCCCCTTCTCATTCTTAAAATATTTTTAAAAATCTTAAAAAGCACCTTTTGCTTGTAAGAACTCTACTCACAGTTTTTATTCTTATTTTTCTCAGTGGCAGGATGTCTTATGGGCATGTCTTGGAGGCTTTAGCTGGTAGGAGTTGGGCAAGGAAGAGAGAGAAAGGCACTCAAAGCAAAGACTTCCGGATGATGGGGCCTGCACAGGTTGATTGTGGAGGTTCCTGAGGAAGTCCACTTGGGAAGGGGAGAACTTAGAGGTCTGCCATAGCGAGCCTACTGTCTCACTTTAGAACATCTGAAGACTCTTTCACACAAGACAAAACGAAGCACCTGAATGCCTTCGTCCTGATGAGCACCCACTAGCCTGTGCTCTGCGGACTTGCTCTCATGCTTGCATTTCCTTGCAGGTGTTCCATTCAGAGACGCCCAAGACCTGAGGCCACTTGGGTTCATTGGCCTATTGATGGCCTTGGGTCTGTCTTGCCAGAGCACCTCCACAGTGTTTTGGAAACATGTGGGTTGGGATTGACCAAAACTGACATGACTAATGGCAACGTTACCAGGGTTTGGGTCAACTTTCTCTGACCATGAAAAGAAGAATCATTGTCTGTCCCTGCTGGGAGCCTCACATGTGCCAAGTTTATTTGTAATGTGTTGCTGGGGATATTCCTACCAATAATGAATAATTAAGCCCAGAATTCATTTTTGGGTCTTTGTCGGGTTTTTCTTTTCTTTCTCTTTCTTTTTGTGACTCAACTGTTAGCTTGTGTGGCAAATATAAAACTGAAATCTGGTAGTCACCCACTACTTAAAACGCCTTTAATGACTTCCTGCTTTCCTTAAGAGAAAGGCTTAAAATATTGATTAGTGACCCCTAGTCCCTAGGTAGTCTCTGTCCTACCCAGCTTTCCAGCCTCAGCCTCACTTCTGGCTCTGTACCCATTCTGGCTTCTGCTTTGCCCCCTGGACTACCCAGGTCTTCTAGTTCCGCAAATGTGCCCACGCTCTTCTGTGCAGGGTCTTCCCATCAGAAAAGAGCAGTCCTCCACCTAGATGGCTCTTCCTCCGTCTTCACTCCCAATTAACTCTGTCTCACTCTTTAAATCTCTGCTCAGGTATTCCTTGTTTGGAGATGCCTTTCTTAACCTCCTCGGTTAGATGGTTAGGTTCCACGCTCTTAACCTTATTTTCTTTTTATTTTTTCTTTTGAGATGGAGTCTTGCTCTGTCACCCAGGCTGGAGTGCAATGGTGTGATCTCGACTCACTGCAACCTCCACCTCCCAGGATCAAGCGATTCTCCTGCCTCAGCTTCCTGAGTAGCTGGGATCACAGGTGTGTGCCACCATACTCAGCTAATTTTATATTTTTAGTAGAGACGGGGTTTCACCATGTTGACCAGGCTGGTCTTGAAATCCTGACCTCAGGTGATCCACCGGTCTCGGCCTCCCATAGTGCTGGGATTACAGGCATAAGCCACTGTACCAGGCCCCTTATATTCTATTAAAGTATGTTGTTCCCCTTTATTGGAACTTTTATCCCAATTGTTTTGTCAAAACAAAATTGGAGTGTTTATCCCAATTGTTTTTTCAAACTTATTTTGTGATTCTTTGATTCATGTCAGTCTTTCCTACTAAATCCCCTGCCACAAGGGCAAGGACTATGTCTGGTGCCACTGACTACTGTCATCCCATAGGATGATAGGCATTTAATCAATATTTGTCCAATAAGTGACAAAATGACAAAATGAACAAATGACAAAAATGAATGAAAGATCGATTAGGGCAAACCAAACCCTCAGTGAGAGATTACAAAACAAAAAATTACTTGAATATACAAGTTATTTATTTAGAGAAAAATAGGGTTAGCACTATGATACCTAAATTATTCACAGAACACAGAGTTTTCTAGGGGGGAGGGGAGAATCCCATAACGAAGCAGCCTCACATACAAGATGATAGATGGCTATTATGTATTTTTTCCTTCTCTGTATTTTTCTTAACGGAAGCAAATGGAACTTTCCAAATATCACTGTATGATTGGAAAAAGTGAAGCAGTCCGTAGTGCCATTTTGGGGGAAGGAGGGGGAAGAAGGGGAAAAGAGTCTGAAAAGGGTTTATGTTTGCTAATGGAAGTCAGATGTAGTACTCATTTTATGTTACTTAAGTAACGTGCTTCATTTTCTCCATTAGTGGTCTTGTCCGGTATAGGATGTTTAGAGGAAGTTGCAGAAAGATAAGTGTGTCCTTTACATACTGTATCTTTCAGACCTTAGCAGTCTGCTGACTCCAGCTT
>NW_012103809.1:816558-842700 GCF_000951045.1 Mandrillus leucophaeus
AAAAAAAAAAACAAACAAACAAAAAAACAGACCTATGGATTGAGAGCTTGGGACCCAGCTGGCATTGCAAATTTCTAAATTCCTATAAGAAAATCCACACACTTGCTAAACTCCCTAACAATAGGAGCTATTGGGCAAATTATCCTAACTCCAATTTGCAATCCAGACCACTACTATTCTGATTGGACAGAGGACAGGCCTTAAAAACATTCTTTTCTGATGAGCAATTGCAGACCTTAAGCCAGTTTCAGCCAGCTTATAGAGAGGCTGCACATATACTGTCTTTGTGTCCTATAGTTCACCTTTTGCCCCAAAGTGAATATGGGATGTATATTACATATTTGTTTATTCATTGCGCCTGTGCTCAGCTCTCCCCATAAATATGTATAGCTTCTCCCCCAAACCTGCTGAATATGTATGACTCTATTGTGTAATACAGACTGAGAGGAATGAAACCCAACCTGTCCTTCCCCTGTTTGAAGAGAGAGCATCTTTGGTCCATGCTGGAGACTTTCTTTTTAAGCTTGCAACTGATATCACCAATAAAGTTCTTCTTTCTACTATTTAGTCATCCTGGTGGTCTTTTGGATGACAAGTTTTTGTGTCCCATAGTTATACCCATTGCTTAGGCTTGCCATATAGAAAATGCCATTCATAGACACAGCTCTTCATTTGAGTGCTTAAAGGTAAGTTTAAAATGTGGAAACAGGCTGGGCGCGGTGGCTCATGCCTGTAATCCCAGCACTTTGGGAGGCTGAGGTGGGTGGATCACCTGAGGTCAGGAGTTCAAGACCAGCCTGGCCAACGTGGTGAAAACCCATTTCTACCAAAAATACAAAAATTAGCCGGACGTGGTGGCAGGCACCTGTAATTCCAGCTACTCAGCAGACTGAGGCAGGAGAATCACTTGAACCTGGGAGTCGGAGGTTGCAGTGAGCCGAGATCATGCCATTGCACTCCAGCCTGGGTGACAGAGTGAGAATCCATCTCAAAAAAACAAAAAAACAAAAGGTGGAAACACCATTTTGGAGGTTTTCTTTCAATAGTAAAGATGTTGCCCAAAAGGAAATACATTTCTATGGTACCCTTTGGGTGTTGCAGGGAATTTTATACACCTCCATAAGGAAAGTGTATAACATTCTTGGGAGCTGCCTTCAAGCATTTACTGTACAGGGAAAATGGAAGATGCTCTGCGGAATGAGTGTCTCACTGTGGATTGGTCCAGGAACCAGTTCAGCACATGGTAGCAGCTATTCCTTTTTAATGTAAACTGATGGAAGTTCTGTTTCCTTTTGCCTGATTCTCTTGTTTTTGGCAAATTCTTATTTGAAACTATTTTTGAACTAGAATGTTTTGAGCTAGGAGAACCTGCAGAAAACATCTTATTTATGGATGCAGAAGGTAGCACAGAGAGGTTAAGGAACTTACCTGAAGTTACACAGCTAATTTGTGGCAAAAATGGGATTCACATCCAGGTTTAGTATGTCGTTTGAATCACGCCATAACGTGCTTTGGAGAATTGATCTAAAGAATTGACTGTTGCAAAGAATTCAGGTTTATAAATCTAAAAATCATGTAGATCACAAAATGTCATGAGAGAAAACACTGAGAATATTGAGAAATGTTGAGAATATTAGAACAAATTGAAGTTGTACCTATTTCAAGAAAAATAACATCTTTCCTATCGTTATGTGTATAATGATTTTTAGATTATTTTTTAAATTGCCAAAATTCAATTTGGCAAAGCAATGAACTTTGAAACACATGTTAATACGCTGAAGTTTTATTTACTGATTTTCTATAAACAAATGAACACTGAGATGTTATCTATAATAATGAATATTCTTTTGTTCCTGGAACACACTGAAATATTGTGTTGTAATAAAAATTACAATGCTATAGAGGTTAGCACTGGAGGTTAACATATTAGTATGATGTGCAAAATATAGTATTGAACAAAACAGACATAAATCAGCATATTGTGTGATTCCATTCATATGAAATTCAAAAATGGGTGTATTAGTCCGTTCTCACATGGCTGTAAACAGATACCTGAACATGGATAATTTATAAAGAAAAAAGGTTTCATTGGCTCACAGTTTTGTAGCCTGTACAGGAAGCACGGCTAAGGAGGCCTCAGGAAACTTACAGTCATGGGGGAAGGTGAAGGGAAAGCAGGCTCATCTTACATCGACAGAGAAGGAGGAAGAGAAGGGAAAGCAGGCTCATCTTACATCGACAGAGAAGGAGGAAGAGAAGGAGGAAGAAGGATGTGCTACCCACTTTTAAACCACCAGATCTCCTGAGAACACACTGTCACGAGAACAGCAAATGGGGAAATCTGTCCCTTTGATCCAATCACCTCCCCCCAGGCTCCTCCTCCAACACTGGGGATTACAATTCAACATGAGATTTGGGCAGGGACACAAATATCCAAACCCTAACAATGGGCAAAACCAATTTAGACTGTTACAAGTCAGGATGGTGGCTGTGCTTGGGATGGGCCCCTGGAAATTGCTGGAATTGGGTGTGAGGGGCTGATCATGTTTCTTGATTTAAGTTCTGGTTACATATGTATGTTCAGTTTGTGAAAGGTTATCAAATTGTGCATTACTACCTATGAATTTTTCTGAACGTATATAAATATATGTTCAATAAAATACGTTCAATAAAATGTTTTAAAAATATGTATATCATTTCATCTTAGAAACAGAATGTGTTAATAAGTGACTAGTTTTTGGAAGAAATTACTATAGCATACGTTTTAAAAAAAGATGTTGGGGTGGGGTTTTTAACTTTCCATAATGCTGTAAAGTTTGCAACACTCACACAGTCACAGAACAAATAGAACTTTGACTTTGGTTTCAAAATTTATGCAGCTGCCTCCATATACTTTTGACAGTTTAATCTCATATTTAACAGTTACAAAGCATGTTTTAGACATCAAGAGGATACATGGAGATGGTGGTAGGACTTATATACCCATGGTCATGTAAAACAGGAAAAATGTCAGCAAAAATAAACTGTTATGCTGGTCTATTGAATGACTTTGTCAGCTTTATAAAGGAATGAATATATAGTGTTGAAGGATAATCTTTCTGAATTAGTGAGTTATTTTTTAAAAAGCACGTCTAAATAAATACCCTATTTTAGAAGAAATATAATGTTAGGCATACTAACATGTATAAAACATAGTTTTTGAAAGAAACAACTGATACCCTTTAAAGCTTACATAAGACTAGAAATAATCTGAGTTCCAAATGCTCCCCTCTTTGGTTGAAGCAGGAATATTCTATGAGGCATTTAAGGGAAGAGAAGCAGGGATTGTGAGTAAAAAGGGTGTGGACAGTTTCCTCAAGTGAAACTTGCTTGGATAATCAGTGGCTGAACTAAAAAATTCACTTACTTAGACTTTTCACCAGTTTCATAACTAAGTTCTTCTCCAAGAGAGGCTGATGTATATTTATGTAACCATCTATTAGGGCTTAAAAAGTTTACAATTTCAAAAGACTCCTGCAAGGAAATAGGCCCTATTTTTTCTCCCAAATACCCTGAACTTTGGGGCTAGATAGCTTCTTAGTCTAACTGTAACAAAGGAATCCTTTTGTTTAAGATCTTTGTTCATTTGACTTTTGATATTTCTTGCTTTTGTCAACAAGAGTTAAATTCTATGTGAACTCATATCCTAGCATGATGTTCTCAATAAGCTGATCCAATTATTGCATCAAAAATGCTCCTTTTAAAAAATAGAGACCTGTTTCAATTGCTTCTCAATGGAACATGCAGTGTGTATTTCTAAATAAATTGAAAAAATAGATGTCAGTTAGAAGCAGGTGGCTGCTACATATTTTTGCAGTACTTAGGCAACTAATTGGCTTATTTCTTTTTAAGAAAAACTAATGAGGAAAACATCCTTTTCTAAAGAATTAAACTTAGCACCATAATCATATTATGTTTACTTAGCATCATCATTATGTTTACTTAGCGCTTTCCAGTTTGCAAAGCATGTTTCCTATTTTTTTCGTTATTCAATACTCACAATAATTCCGTTAGTACTAGTTAGGTATGATTGTTACTCCTGTTTTACAAATGAGAAAACTCTGACTCAGAGGGCAGAGCCAGGGCTGTCCGCCTGTGTGTTTAGCTGGGTTCCATCCTTTCCACGACATCATATGGACTTGTGACCAGAAAGGGGAAGAATTTTTTCTAACTTTTTTTTCTGAAAAAAACAATTTTTGCAAATGATATGACAGAATATAATTGATATACAGAGAATATTATTTTCAAATTAGACAAAGTTTTTCAAAATAATTATTCATTTTATTCAGCAAATTAATTTTATTTCAAAATAATAGTTTCTTTTATTCGACAGGTATTTGTTCAGTAACTCCTGGGAGCTACAAATAATTCTGGGTTGTGGGGTGAAAATGCACATGGTAGAAGTTGTACGAAAGGTATCATCTGCCCTCTTGAAGGTCATGGAGTTCTCAGCAAGACGCCCATTAAACAATCACACACAAATGGATAAATGTTTAAATCGATGGTACATACTAAAACTTTAGAGGGAGCTATGAGAGATTACCTGGGAACTCAGTTTAGACCGGGAAGGCCACTTGAAGGGAGTGGCATTTAAGCCTTGAAGTAGGATACAGCTGGGTGAAAGGTTGGGGAGGGGAGGGAAGAGCATTCTAGATGGAGCGAACAAAGTGTGTGCCAAGTGCCTGAGGCAGAGACATTGGGACCTCGAGGAGACGGGAGCAGCCCAGATGTGAAAAGAGCACAGCGGATAATGTATGGTTTTTGAGGCTGCTGAATGTGGGGAGGCCATTAACATTTTTTGAGGAGGGGTACGGTGTATATTTTAAGACCATCATGCCTCCTGCTGGAAAAAGGAGGGGCAAGGAGTTGGAAGAAGGGTTAGGATGGACCTGGAAGAGGAGGACTCCCTCAAAACCATGCCATGAGGGTATTTTAAGAATGAGGGAGCGGTTGAATGTGTTAATTGCCATAAGAAGCTTCCAAACAGCTCTTGGACCTGACAACGCGGGGCCAGTGATGACCCCACAGGGTTTGGGATGGAAACTAGTTGGGGAGAGTTGACATGGAGACCTTACTTGCAGACCTGCTTAATAAGAATGTAGTTGTCAAGGGAACGGGAAAGATGGAGAGGGTATTGCATGGTCTGAATGTTTGTGTGCCTCCTTAACTCATATGTAGAAATCCTAACCCCCAAGGTGATAATATTAAAGGGTGGGGTCTTTGGGAGGTGCTTAGGTCGCAAGGGAAAGCCCTTGAGTGGGACTAGTAACCTTATAAAATAGGCCCAAGGCAACTTGTTCGTCACTTCCACCCTGTGTGCTGGCAGTGAGAAGATGGCGGTCTGTGAACCAGGAAGCAGGTCCTCGCCAGACACCGAGGCGTCCGCTTGTGCCCTGATCTTGGACTTCCCACCCTCCAGAACTGTGAGTTTCTGTTGTTTATAAACCACCCAAGTCTAGGATATTTTGTTTTTTGTTTGTTTGTTTGTTTTGAGATGGAGTTTCCCTCTTGTTGCCCAGGCTGGAGTGTAATGGCACAATCTCTGCTCACTGCAACCTCCGCCCCTTGGGTTCAAGCAATTCTCCTGCCTCAGCCTCCCCAGTAGCTGGGATTACAGGCCCCCGCCACCACGCCTAGCTAATTTTTTTTTTTTTTTTTTTTGTACTTTGAGTAGAGACAGGGTTTCACCATGTTGGCCAGGCTGGTCTCAAACTCCTGACCTCAGGCGATCCACCCGCCTCAGCCTCCCAAAGTACTGGGATTACAGGTGTGAGCCACCACACTCGGCTTTGGGATATTTTGTTATAGCAGCCTGAACAGACTAAAGACGGGGTGTACATAGGGCAGGGAATTGAAGGAAAGTGTTCTGTCATTGTTTTTGTTTTTGTTTTTGTTTTGAGATGAGGTCTCGCTCTGTTGCTCAGACTGGAGTGCAGTGGCACCATCATGGCTCACTGCAGCCTCGACCTCCAGGACTCATGTGATTCTCCCACCTTAGCCTCCTGTGTAGCTGGGAACCCAGGTGTGTGCCACCACACCTGGCTAAGTTTTTGGTTTTATTTATTTTTTGTAGAGACGGGGTCTCCCTGTGTTGCCCAGCCTGACTTTGAACTCCTGGGCTTAAGCCGTCCTCCCACCTCAGCCTCCTAAAGTGTTGGGATTACAGGCCTGAGCCACCATGCCTGGCCTGAAGGGACAATCTTGAAAGTGGAGCATACTAAAGTATCTGCGCACACTAATGAAAGTCATTCATCAGTGAAAGAGAGATTGATGATGGTGGTGGTAGGTAAGAGAAAGAATCTTACAGACATACACTGTCAGCTAATCAAAGAAGGAAAGCCGTGGGCAGTCACAAGAACATGTGGCCTGAATGCATGCGGAGCATTTTATACTGTTTCATGCTGCTCCTGGGATAAGAGAGACACTTCCGTTGTGGTAACAAGACGGAAAGGCGGAGAAGATGGGTTTACAGATTTGGTTTGGGAGGATGAAGACCTTTCATTCCAATTGGTGTTTTTTTCTCCTCCTTTAGGAAGCATGAAGTGGGGTCAGAGTGAAGGGCAAGAGGAGAGCTGGGGTTGGGCAGACTGAGGCTGTCTGGAGAGATGATATGGCCTTAGTGTGGAGACGAAGAGAAAGCTTGCTAGGCAGTGTCGTTGGAAATGGCTGAGGATGATCTTGACACGAGTCCCCGTGCTGGGTATTTTTCCTCAGCAGCATTTAGCTGTGCAGTGTGTGGGGTTCATCTAGTTTTGGAAGACTGTTGGAAGAGTTATTGGTTGATTCAGATGATTAATAACTGAGTTGGGCATGCTTTCCAAAATGCTTACGATTTCTATCAAAATATTCAAAGTGAATATGCTGTCACAAGGGGAACCCCTGAAATCCATGGCGCTTCCACAGCACTGACACGGCCTTCCCAGCTTCTGCATTTCTTTTGTTGGGAGCAAAGGCAGAGATGGAGACAAAGAACTGGAATTCAGACATTGGAGATTTCGTTTCTGGCTGCTACACTCCAGTGCAGTGTTACATGGTTCAGAAGGCTGGTAAGTAAAGTACAGTGAGTCCCATGACCAGTTTAGAAGTGTGCCTCTCTGGAACTCACCGTCATCTCAGAGCACAGAGCTGCAGGAAGCTCACGGAGTCACTTTCAGGTCACTTCTCGGAGTTAAAGTGGAACCATCTGTCCACCCCTTGCCCACACACCTTCCTTCCTTGACCCTGCACCCTTCCGGTTTTCTTATCTCTTTCTTTCCTTCACAGCAGGCCTTCTACTTCTTCAGCCTCTCTCTTTCTTCCCTTTCCATGAACTCTTCGGCGCCTTAAATGCCAGCATCTACCTCTCTGCAGCTGCACTCCCCAGGCTCTCGAATGACCTTCTGGTGGCTACAGCCGGTGGAAACTCTCCAACTGCCATCTTACTTGATTTGTCCTGTATTATTTCCACTGTGCTATCTCCTGCTTAGTGAATTCTATGGGCTTATTCTCTCCTTAGTTTCCCACCTATCTCAATGGCAAATTCTTCTTGGTCTCTTTTGTGGGTTCCTCTTCCTCCTCTCACTCCTAAAACATCATAGGTCCCTCAAAACTTTGTCCTGAGTCAAATTGATGTCTGCAGCCAGGCTGACACTGAGGGCTATTCCTGTCTAACTAGGCAGCTCCATGTGTCTGTGTTCTATAAAGGCCTCAAACTTCATATGTTCAAAGTTGACCTCATCATCTTCTGCTGAACTGTTTTTGCAAATGTCACTGCTGTTCACCAGGTTCCTCAAGTCAGAAACCAATGGATCATTGTCAACTTCTCCTTTTATGTTTTCCTGTACCTCTAATTAATCACAAAGCCTCATCCAGTGTATATCTTAAACACCGCTCTCCTCTGTTTGCTTCCCACAACACAACTGCCATCATTCTAGTACAGGGGCTTCTACCTCTCACCTGAAACATTAGTAACACTCTCCTTTCCTTCCCTCCCGTTTCTAGATACCTCTACATAATCTACCCACAACAATGTCAATAGAATCACCTTTCTAGCATGCAAATTGTCTTGTCACCTCTTTGCAAGGAATTCTTCAGTGACTCTGTCTCACCTACAGCATATAATTTTTACCCTTTTAGAAGGACACAGAGGAATCTTTACAACCAGGCCTACACTTTAGACATAGGTCTTGGAGCCCTTGCCAATGAAGCATTTGAATCTACTTCTCAATAACCACGATCTTGCATGCCTCTTGGTCTCTGCATATGCTGTTCCCTTCCCCCAGCATATCCTCCCATGCTTGTCTGTCACATTTGGTGAAACATGTGCCATTTTCCTGGCTCAGTACCTGGAGGTCCAAAATGGAGGCTAGAGAAACAATAAGTACCAGAAACTGCCTACATTTAGAGCCAGACACTCCATCAAGGATTACTAAAGAGTCTGCACAATTTCCTTACAACCCTCAGCTATGACTCTTATCTTTCCCTGTGTTCCCAAGGATGGTAGAGTGAGGGAATCATTGGAGTCAGTAGTCACTGGCCTGGTGAGGGAATGCATGGCTTTTCCACTTCCTCACCATGGGGTAAGGAGGGCTGTTTCCCTTAAAGCCAAGTGTGTGTGGTGAGCAGCAAGAGAATCACTTGTAGAGATGAATCACAAAAAGTGAAGGCTGGTGTCACATTCCCTGACTGCACGCCCATGAAGCTGGAAACCTATTGGTCCACCCTTGTGCTACCAAAGAGCAGAGGAGAACCTGGGGAAGGGATTCCAGGGGGAGCCTGACATGCGTCCTGGGAGTTTAGGAGTACACATGTATGTAAGTAGAAATGGATGCCTCCTCTGCCTGGAACTCTAGGGCAAGAGCCTTTCTGGAATACCCCTTGCCAGGAGAGGGAGTAAGAAACACACAGTTTAGTGTGCTTTATCAAGCTTGTCCAACCCATGGGCCACATGTGGACTAGGACAGGTTTGCATGTAGCCCAACACAAATTCATAAATTCTCTTAAAACATTATGAGATTTGCTCATCATCTATCGTTAGTGTTAGCATATCTTATGTGTGGCCCAAGACAATTTCTTCCAATGTGGCCCAGGGAAGTCAAAAGATTAGACACCCCTGCTTTAAATGAAGAGGTGATCTCATTTCAATTCTCTTTTTCCTCGGGGTATGTGGAAAAGGACTTTGGTGACTTCTGTGGGTATTGAGCAGAGAAGTTAGGTGAGAAACAGAGAGTAATTAGGAGACATCTGAGGCAAAAGCAGGCCCAACTTCAAGAGGAGATTGAGAGCATGGGCCACTGTCAGAACCAGACACCTGGCTGCCCCTTTCTGAAGGGGTCATCAAGGATGGGGGAGGCAGAGGTGAGCCTGAACTCACCCCCTAAAACCACACATGCTGCGTTGGTAGAGACCACCATATCATTAGAGGGCACCAGCGTCAGATTGAACCAGAGTGGACCAGAGGTGCATCCCATCACCATCACTAGTGGCACAAGGATGCTCAGCATAGCCTCAGGTTTCCTGTATGTTTCCTCCAGTCTTCATTCCTGCCAGAGGCAGACTCAGGAGAGGGAGGAGAAGCAGGTGTTCCAGGACTAGATCACACTCTTCGGTCCAAGTCAAGGTGCTGGCATGGGAGGGTACAGAATGGAAGGAGAGATTTAAATTGCACATGTGTGCGTGTGCCCTACACCCATACAAACACACACAGAGAGTTTTAGGCATCAAGAAAGGACTTGGAAAAATAAAATTAAATGATTCTGGTGCTTCAGAGTCTCTATAGGCCAACCTATCTTAGGTTTTCTTAAATCAGAACATACTGATATGATAAAATGATACAAAATTGGCAAGGACACACAGGATATTTTGCAAACTTGGACTAATGTAGTGAAATATTGGCTCACTGACTAGTTAATTCCTCTAAGAAATCATTCCAAATGTATTCATATTTGTGTTAGTTCTTTCAGGCTGCTATGATAGAATACCATAAACTGGGCAGCTTATAAACAAGAGAAATATATTTCTCAGAGTTCTTGGGACTGGGAATTCCAAGATCAAGGCACCAGCAGATTCTTGTCTAATGAGGGCTTGTGTTTATCTAATGAGGATGATAGACAACACCATCTAGCTGTGTCCTAAATTGGTCCAAGGAGTGAATGAGCTCCCTCGGGCCTATCTTACAAGGCTACTAATCCCATTTATGAGGACTCTGCTTTCATAACTGATCACTTCCCAAAAGGCCTCTCTCCCAATTACCTTGGAGGTTAGGATTTTAACATAAAAATTTGGAGGGAACATGAACATTCAGACCATAACAATATCCATTTAAACATAAGAGATATTAAAGGAAGAATAACCTATCAAAATGGTTGAAATTTTGAACAAGATATGTAATATGAATCAATGATCATCAAATCAAAATCAAGATGTACCTCAAGGCAATAGTAAATTAACAAACATTTATATTCATCAGTAAGCAGATGGAAAGCCATGGATTCGTGCATGAGCCAGTCACTCTCAGTGATTCCCAGTATTTTCTGATGAATCGCAGTTTAAAGCCAGGCTGTCAAGAATTAAGAAACACCAACTTTATAATGCAGTTAAATATTTTTCTTATACTTGTACTTTAAATGCCTTCTAGAGAAAATAAAAATAGCATAAGATTTTTGCTTTGTTTTGGTGGAATTTTGAAAAATAAGGAGCTGTACTATTCTGTGAGATACCCTCTGTGAACCATTGTGTGGTTTAGAGCACTGATTACCCACATTGTGGTCCAAACAATGGGTTTGGGATGTTGCCTCAAAATCTTAGTCAGATGTTTTAATGAAGAAATCAGAGAGTTAAATATTAAATAGTATGGACTTTTAAACTGAAAGTGAGTAGCAACTTACTAAATCTTCCCCAATGTGTTAAGAGACGGAGAATAGGGATTTGAGAGAGAGTACAGTTGAATCCATAGATTGGAGAAAAATATAAAATGATTTACATTTTGACCACCCCCCAAGTTAATACTTCTAAACAAACCAGTTATTTAACACTGTTTGTCAGTAGTTTTTTAGTTAACTGAATTTCTTGTTGTTCAAGATTTCTGTTCTTTGCTTTTTCCTTTATATTAGTTTTCTATCGCTGTGTAACTAATCACCCAAAATTTGGCAGTTTAAAACAACATTATTATCTCATGGTTTCTGAGAGTCAAGAATTTGGATGCAGCTCAGCTGAGATTCTAGGATTCCAGGCCTTGCATGAGTTTATGGTCAAAGTGCCAGGTTGGGCTGCAGTCTTATCTGAAGACTCAAGTGAAGGGAGATCTCTTCCAGGCTCCCTCATATGGTTGTTGGCAGGATTCAGTTCCTCATGGGTTGTTGGGCTGAGGGCCTCAGCTCCAGGCTGACTGTTGGCTAAAGGTCTCCCTCTATAATAAGTGGGCCTCTCTACAGGGCAGCTCACAACACTGTGGCTAGCTTCCTTCAGAATGAGTGAGTGAGAAAGTGTTAAAGAGAGAAGTCACATTTTTTTTATAATCTAATCTCAAAAAGGACATCCCATCACTCCTACCATGTTCTGTTTATTAGAAGTGAGTTAGTACATCCAACCCACACTCAAGGGGAGGAGATTGCACAAATTCATGAATAGCAGGAGGTGGGGATCACTGCAGGTCATCCTAGTGGCTACTAAATCCTCTCTCCCATACCACTCCTTTCCCTCTACTCTTTTCTCCATAACTCCCAGTCTCACCCAGTGAGTGACCTGGCTTCCTATTCTTTAAGAAAATAGATGGTAAGGTTTTCTTTTATCTTTTTCCAACTAAGTTTCAAATCTTCTTCATCTTCAGCCATTATCTTCTTTCCTGCTGTTATCACTGACAAATCGTTCTCCTTCCTGCCCTCCCCTGTCACAAATAAAAATGTCCCTAGGCCTCCTTGTTCTCCGTAAGCTATCATCTCATTATTCTGCTCTCTTGTACGTAAACCTCTTTGAACAAGTTGCCTTTACATGTTCTCTCAACACCTCAATTCTCATTCACTCATTGGCCTTAAACACGCTTCTGCCTCATTACTTCATTGAAATTGTTTTTTTCAAGATCACCAACGATTTCTATGTTGCTATATCCAAAGAGCATTCCTCTGTCCTTGATGACATTCAACATGGTTGGCCATTTCTTTCCTTCTCTCTTGGTTTCCATGATACCACACTTATGTGGTTACATATTTTTTTTCTAACCACTCTGGTCACTCCCTTCTAGGCTCTTTTGTTGGCTTCCCTTCTATCCAGGTTCTAAATGTTGGTATTTTCCAGGGCTCAGCCTGTGTCTTCCCTTTTTCCACAAGTGACCTCATTCATTTCTGGGGTTATAAGAACCACTTAGCTGTGGGTGAACCTGAAGTTAACTTATTCAGCCAATACATCCTCTGAACTATAGAATGGGTTCTTTAACCATTTACTTGATAACTCCATTTGGATATCTGAAAGGGACCTCAGGCTGAATGTGTATAATAGAACTTCTGGGTTTTCTAGCTTCCCTCTCCCTAACTTGTTTCTCTCTAGAATTCCCTGCCTCCATAAATGGAGCTAGCAGCCAACTTGTTTGCTCAAGTATAAATCTTTTGTTCCTCCTCTTCCTCAATCTTCCTTTCCAATCTGTCCACCAAGTCCTGTAATTTCCTTATTTTCTAAATATATGTCCAATATATTCCACTATTTCCATCCTAATCTAAGCCATCTTCTGTCACCTGGCTCACTAGAGTAGCTCTCCATTGACATTCCTCTGCAAAGAAGCCAATTAAAATAATCTATTGACTTATATTTCACTTGGTGAAAACCCTTGGGTGCCATCCCTCTATCCTTTGAAAATCTAAATTTCCCAAGGTCACATATGATATGTCTTTTGCTGATCATCCCAGCCTCAGATCACCCCATTCACCGTGCACTTACTATGTGCTAGCTATATTAGCTTTCAGCAGTTCTGAAGCCCACCAAGTCTCTGTCATTTCCAGGCCTTTGCACATGCTATTCCTTCAGCTCGAAATGCGTTGCCTCATTATTTCCCCATGGCTGGCTCATGCATTTACCAAAATAAGTAATGACAGATTTACTCATTGTCTATTTATTGCTTATTAGACTGTAAAGCCCATAAAGACAGAGACCAAGCCTGCTCTGTTCACACTTGTATACCCAGCAACAAGCACTTAAAAAGTATTCAAAAAATATTTTGGTAAACAAACAATCTCACAGTCTCACATTCATGCTCCAGGTCTCAATTCAAATCTGCCTTTTTAACAACCTTCCCAGCCCATGAAGCCTTCCCAGATTCCTTCAGACTGACCCACGGATTCCCCTCTCCTATATGTTATTTATGTATTTTACATGCCTTCACTGGAGCAGTTGCTGTGGTGTTGAGAGTTCCTTGCACGTCCATCTCCACGATAGCCCATAAACTCATTGAGGTCAGGGACCTTATCTTTTCATCTCTAAAACCCCAAGCCTGCTTTATAGTGCCTGGGGTCCACCCAGCAGGTGCTCCACGCACATTTGCCTAATGGTGTTCTGAGGGTCCTTGACA
Organism: Mandrillus leucophaeus; assembly: GCF_000951045.1. Taxonomy (NCBI): domain Eukaryota; kingdom Metazoa; phylum Chordata; class Mammalia; order Primates; family Cercopithecidae; genus Mandrillus; species Mandrillus leucophaeus. The sequence goes on from NW_012103809.1 coordinate 830,132, forward strand.
GCAGCCCTCTTCTGGCCCTTGGATGAGAAGAAGGAAAGTTTTTTCCTGGCTCAGTCATGAAACCCAGGCCCCTGACTGCTGCCAGCTGCCTCCCTCAGGAACCTGCAGCAACCTGAAGCCAAGTCCAAGCTTCTCTGGGAAGTGCCCCTTTGAGGCCCTGAGATTTTGCTGAGTGAAACATACTTACAGTAGGAAAGAACATAATCTTGCAAAGAATGTTTCTTGAGTGCCTCTGCTAAAAGGTAAGAGAAAATGACCTAGGGCAAAGGTAATTATTGCAAATGGTTAACATGGAGCACACACTTTACTAACCTTCTAAGTGATAATAACATCACTTTATTAATTGGATTCAAGCAGCATCTTTCTTTCCCTTTGGTTCATTTCAGATGACAGGTACAGACCCCACTCTTTCCTTAGCAAAGTGTGCCCTGGTGACGGCAGCCCCATCCTTCTGGCATCGTCTGGAAGAGCTCCCTTTTACCAACGCTGGGGAGTCTGAATTTGAAGCAGGTGTATGAATGCATTTGAAAGAATCTCTTCCAGATGCCAGAAGATTCAGTTCTGGAGAAGGACGTGAAGGAAAATTATGAGAACAAGTGTCCTATTCACATGCTAGGAAAATAAATGTTTTACTAATCCTTAAATAACATTTTACTCTGAGGTGTATTGGCAAATTTTAGTTTTATTTCGGTATGAGAGTCTCATTTTTGGGAGTGTGATTTATACACATTTAAGCAGTAGAGGTGATTGCTAAAATTAGCTTCTGTCATCCCATGCTAATGTCTGTATAGGAAGAGAATAATATAATTTTAAAGTCCTGACATTTTCGTTATATTTAGTGGATAATTTACTATTTATTATCATTGGATACAATGTAGTTTAATCATTAAAAATGCACATACTTTCCTATGTTTCTCAGCCTTCTCGTGGTAGAGAAAGTATGCCATCAGAAAGATGGCCTATGTGTTCTGTTTCTCTACTCAAGGCTTAATGAATAAAATTCCATCATTAAACAAATATTTGTTTAGCACCTTTTCGTGTGCCAGGCACTGTGCTATGTGCTGGGATACAACAGAGCTTACAGTCTGGATTTTTGGCTAGGTGGAAAGTGGGGTGTGGTGGATTCTCACCTGTGCAAATCAGACTGGATATCTGGGGAGTGACTTAAAAGTTAGCTATGTGTTACCTGTTCTACCCCATTCACTTGTTTATAGAGTAAACTCACAAGCCTCTATAGGAAATTTGGGAAAATAATACCATCTAAAAGCCCAAACAGTAGTTTCTATTTATATGGAATATACCATATGGATCTTATTGGAGTAGATTTGGCATATTTAATGCATTTGAATCAAGTAAAAGGAAAAATCAGCATGTACTCATCAGTGCAGAGAAATAGTGACTGCATTCATTACATAGTCATTAGACAAAACTGTCCTGGGACTAAAATTTTACTGCAATTAATAATATGATCTGTAGATAGTAAATTCTCCCTAGACAGTAAATTATCTGGGTATTTAGAAGTTGACTCCAGGGAAGCCCTCTCATCCCTGAGGGCCTGGCTCCCCTCTCCCACCAAGAGACACCTGGGGACCTGGGGAAGGCCCTTCTGTCTCTTCAAGCAGCACAAGTAGGAATCAGTGGGAACCCCAACCACAGCAGAAAAACCAAGCAGACCAAGATAACCACACAAAGCCTCTGGAAGTTAAATTGCCTTTGGAACCATCACCCACAAAATTAGGCCAGGACCTGCATGCTGAACCTAAACAGGACAACTTCCTGATAAAATACAATATGTAAATAGAACTCAGAGACTGTTAGCATAATAGACAAAACATCCAGGATACAATAAAACATCACCTTCATACCAAGAACCAAAACTTCCCAACTTAAATGAGTAAAGACAATCAACTGTCCACATCATTAAGTCATCAAGGAAATGCAAATTAAAACAACAATGAGACACTACTACATCCCTGTTAGAATGGCCAAAATTCAAACAATGACAACGCCAAAAGCTGATGAGGACACGGAGCAACAGGAACTCTTACTTATTGCTGTCAACCGCTTTGGCAGACAGTTTGATAGTTTCTTACAAAACTAAACATTCTCCTACCATGTGATCTAGCAATCACACTTCTTGGTATTTATCCAAAGGTGCTGAAAATGTATATCCACACAAAAACTTGCATACAGATGTTTATAGCAGCTTTATTCATAACTGACAAAACTTGGAGTCAATCAAGATGTCCTTCACTAGATAAATGAATAAATAAACTATGGTACATCCAAACAATGAAATATTACTCAGTGCTAAAAAAAATGAGCTATCAAGCCATGAAAAGACATGGAGGAAACTTAAATGCGTATTACTAAGTGAAAGAAGCCAATCTGAAAAGAATACACACTGTATTGTTCCAACTAGATGACCTTCTGGAAAGGCAAAATTATGGAGACAATAAAAAGATCAGTGGTTGCCAGATGGTGGAGAGGAGGGAAGGGTGAATCGGTGGAGCACAGAGAATTTTTAGAGCAGTGAAACTATTCTGTGTTATACTACGGTGGTGGATACATATCATTACACATTTGTCCAAATCCATAGAATGTCCAACACCAAGAATAAACCCTAATGTAAACTATGGCCATTAGATGATTATGATGTGTCAGTGTAGGTTAATCAGTTGTAACAAATGTACCATTCTGGTGCAGGATGGTGATAATGGAAGAGGGTATACATGTAGGGGAGGCAGGCAGTATGTGGGAACTCTCTGCACTTCCTCTCAGTTTTTCTATAAACATAAATGCTCTAAAGAATACAGTTTAAAAAAAGACAATCAACTGACAGCAACACCAAGAACAATCAGATGTAGGCATTATCCCACATTATCCAAATCATCAGGAATTTTAATGCAGCTGTCATAAAAATGCTTCCACATTTAATTACAAATTGTCTTCAAACAAATGAAAAAGTAGAAAATCTCAGCAAAGAAACAGAAGCGATTAAAAAACAAATGGAAATTATAGAACTGAAAAAAATATAATTACAGAAGGAAAAAAATCTTCTGGATAGGCTGAACCGTAGAGTGGGACAACAAAGAACATAATCAGTGCACTTCAGAACATATCAATAGAATTTGTCCATTCCGAAAAACACAGAGAAAATAGATGGGAGGCGCAGTGTGTGTTGAGGGGAATCAATAGAAACTCAGGAATGTAGAACAATAACACAAGATGTAACAATTTACCATCAGAATCTCAGGAGGAGAGGAGCAAGAGAATCAGACTCAAAAAATATTTGAAGAAATAATGACTGAACACTCTCCACATTTTTTGAAAAAAAACACACGTATATGTTCAGGAAGCTGAGCAAATCCCAAACAAAATACACCCAAAGAAATCCATGTGAAGACATGTCGTAATTAAACTTCTGGGAACTAAAAGTAAAGAAGTCTTGAAAGCAGCCAGGGAGAAACAATTCATTACTTCCCTGGGGAAAAACAATTAGAATGATGGTAGATTCCTCATCTGAAACCATGGAGGCCAAACAAAGTGGCACAACATTTTCAAGAACTGAAAGAAAAGAACTGTCAACTGCAAATTCTATATCCAGTGAAGCTATCCTTCAAGAATGAAGAGAAATAAACTAATTCTTAGACAAAAGAAAATTAAAAGACGTTGTTGCTAGTGTACCTATGCTTAAAGAATGACTAAAGGGAGTTCTTCAACCAGAAAGAAAATGATAAAAGAAAGACTCTTGGAGCATCAGGAAGGAAGGAGGAAGAATTTAAAGAGCAGAAATATTGGTACATACAATCGAATATGAATTTCCTCATGAGTTTTAGAAATCATATTTAGGCCAGGTATGATGGCTCATGCCTGTAATCCCAGTACTTTAGGAAGCCAAGTTTGGGCAAATCACCTGAGCCCAGGAGTTTGAAACCAGCCTGGGCAACATGGCAAAACCCCATCTCTACAACAAATACAAAAATTAGACAGGTGTGGCGGTGCATGCCTGTAGTCTCAGCTAGTAGGGAGGCTGAGGTGGGAGGATAGCTTGAGCCTGGGAGGTTGAGGCTGCAGTGAGCCATGAGCATGCCACTGCACTGCAGCCTGAGCAACAGAGAGAGACCGTATCTCAAAAAAAAAACAACTCATATTTGATGGTTGAAACAAAAATATAATACCATCTTATATGTAAGACAATGAGATAATAATATTTAATAGTGGGAAAGTAAAGGGAACTAAGTGAATTGAACCTCAACTGAAGTAGAAATATGTTGATACCAATAGACTGTGATAAGTCACAAATGTATATTTTAGTAACCTGAGCAACCAGTGTGAAAGCTATACAAAATGATAACTAAAAAATGCTATCAATCAATCAATCAATCAAGGTGGAATCCTAAAAACAACGTGCAAGTAACCTACAGGAAGGCAAGAAAAGTTGACACTAAATTTAACATCTTTATGTAATCCCATAATTTTGAGTTAAAAATGAGTTATGGAAAAACTCAGCACTAAGTGGCATGAGACAATGTATAAGGAAACAGTAAATTGGGAGCTAAGAAGATTGGCTTTAGTAATAATTGATGTAATATAGATTAATAAATTAAATCCTGAGTAAAAACTTAGTGATATAATTTTGTCATTACTAATCTAATTGGAATAAAGGCATGTATTATTATTATTATTGTTTTTTGAGATGGCATCTCACTCTTGTTGCCCAGGCTGGAGTGCAATGGTGCGATCTCAGCTCACTGCAACCTCTGCCTCCCAGGTTTCAGCAATTCTCCTGCCTCAGCCTCCCAGGTAGCTGGGATTACAGGTGCCCACCACCACACCTGGCAAATTTTTTAAATTTTAGTAGAGATGGAGTTTCACCATGTTGGCCAGGCTGGTCTTGAATTCCTGACCTCAGGTGATCTGCCCGCCTCGCTGGTCTTGAATTCCTGACCTCAGGTGATCTGCCCGCCTCAGCCTCCCAAAGTGCTGGTATTACAGGCGTGAGCCACCACGCCTGGCCCAGGCATGTATTACTTTCTACAGCAAAGGAGGTAACTGAGCTTTAATTATTACATCCTAAGATTAAAGATACAAGAATGCTTTTTAAAAAAATTAGCTTTAATTTTAGCATAATTTTAAATCTACAGAGAAATTGCAAAGATAGTACGGAGAGTTCCTGTATATCTTACATCCAGTGTCTCCTATTATTATAACACGACATTTTACGTCATAATTAATGAATCAACATTAACATATTATTACTAAGTAAACTCCATACTTTATTTCAATTCTATAAGCTTTTTCTTAAAGTTCTTATTTTTGCTTCAATAACTCATCCAGGATACCGTATTTATAGGAGTCCTTTGAAAATGAATACTTAATGGCTAAACTTCCTATCTTGGAAGAAATTTTATATTCAGAGATGGAGCTATTATGTTATTACATAGGGAACCTTGTGGGAAGGCTATTAGGGGACTTGTCTTGAAGTTGTTCTTTCCTAGCAAGCCCTCTGAATGTTTATTATGAGTATTATGAGAGGGTTTTGTAGTGTGGCGCTAATGCCAAAGCTTTTCCAGGCCACTTTTTTGGCATGGTCAGCATATTAACCCACAAACATTAGGGCATGAACACGATCTTCCTCAGCCATAGTAAATTCACACTACTACCCCCGGCTTTGTGCAGTGGGAGGGACCTACACAGAGGGAGAATTTGTTGCATGGCTTGTTTTTCCATGCAACGTGCACATCCTCATATCATCTGGGTTCGCCTTCAAATGTGTCCAGAATCCAACTACTTTTCTCTACCTTCACTGTTTCCATATGAGGTCCCCTACGAGCCGTTATCATTTTTTGTCTGAGCATAAACAGTTTCCTGACTAGTGTCCCTGATTCTGCCCTGGCAACTCCATAGTCTGTTCTCAACATGGTGGCCTGAGAGACTTAAAATTTAAGTTGGCTCCTGTCACTTCTCGCTTGAAACCATCTAACAGCCCTCCCATCTCACGCTTGTTTGTTGTTCTCATACTGATTTTTTTAAACCAAAGTTTTTATTGCAAAGTAACATACGTACAGAAAGCATACAGAGTCTCCGTGTAGCACTCATGAAATGATTACAATGGACTACACCTGTCTAACCACCACCCAGGTAAGGAAATAGACCAACTGTTGGGAAACCCCACGTGCTGTCATTCGATCAATTCTCCCACTCTTCTCTCCAAAGGGAACCACTACACTCTCTTCTAGATTAGGTAAGCCTGTTTTTGAATTTTATGCAAACAGAATTACAGTATGTGTTTTTTCTTATTTGGCTTCTTTTCCTCACTGTTATGTTTGTGAGATTTTTCCATGTTGTGCCATCTCACGTTTTTTTAAAAGCTCAAACCTTCTCCAAGGTGTCCAGTGTCCAGAACCCTGCAGCACCTTGGCCCCAATTCCCACCCTCCTTGGCTTTCTGATCCAATTTCCTACTGTTATTCCCGCTCATGTCCTCTGTTCTAGCCTCACTGGCCTTCTTGTTCTTCTCAAACTCACCAGGCATGACCCTGCCACAGAGCCTTTGCACTTACCATTTCTACTGCCGAGAGAGCTCTGTCTGCAGGGATCCCCATGGCTGGCTCCACTGACCTTGTCACGTCTCTGCTCAAGAACCGTCTTCTCTGTCAGGAAGTGATGCCTTACCTGACCATCCACACACTCCCTAGCCCCCTCCCCTCTTTGAATTTTCTCCGCAGCACTTATCACCCTACTATATTTGTGTTAGTTTCCCATTGTTGCCAAAACAAAACATCACACATTTAGTGGCTTAAAACAACACAAGTTCCTTGTCACAGGGTCCCACAGATTGGAAGTCCAGTAGGCTAGGCTCCCTTCTTCATTCTGGGTCTCACCAGGCTGACATCAAGATGTCACCTGCCCTGGCTCTTAACTGGAGGCTCTGAGTGCAAATCTGCTTCTAGGCTTATTCAGGTTGTTGAGAGAATTCAGAATTAAGATTGGGGTTGCTGTTTTCTTGCTGGCTTCCAGAGGTTGCCTGAATTCCCTGGCGTATGGCCTCTTCCCCTTCAAAACCAGGTTCAAAAATCATGAGGACCAACATCCTGCCTACCACAATATACTTTCCTAGTTACTTTGTTTACTATCCATTTCACCATCTAGAATCTATGTGGGCAAGAATTTCTGTTTGGTATCCCAAAACCTAGACCCCTGCCTGGCACATAGGCATGGAAAGATGTGTTGAATGAATGAATGAAGACTGGGTAATTAGCCTTTCTCTTCTTTTCAAAAAGCTGTCAGTGACTTTCATTTTAACCTGATTTTACCACCAGTGTTGTTTTCCCTGGCTCGACGTGCCACTGGTTATGGCTTTGCTAGTTAAGGGGATTGCTAACAGGATAATGTTATATTTTCAGGTTACCTCCTAGTGACACAGAGACACATCCACGACAGGAGGTACAGAGTGGGGTCACAAGATGGACTGAAGCTCAGAGGCCAGCACAGGCCAGGGAGCCTCATGCACCCCAGTTGACCTAAGTGTCCGATCATTTCTTGGAATAAAGCTCTTCAGGGACAGTAAAACTAGTCATGGAAATGTGTTAAGCATTGTTTTGCTCAGAAAAAAAAAAATGAAGACTTAGTCTGCACATGTTAATTACTCAATGAAAATTTCACAAATGATTTAATCATCTGGATGTCTCGAAATATTCCATTGCTTAATATTGTGTAGACAGCCTAAATCCTAGGATCATAGAGATCTGAGCTTGTGTGAAAAGTTTGAAACACGTACAAGTAACAGATTTGCTATTTGGGTTACAGTGTGGAAAAAAATCTCTGGAAACAGATTTATGTATTAGTTTTTCACTTTGCCACCAGATGTCCTTCATGAGTAGGAAAATATGATGACTTGAATGATATTTTGAAGTGTGAATGCCCAGCATTTTTGAGTAGACAGTGAAAGCGGAGTGTGACTGAATGTAAATGTTACCACAGACTTTCGGATGAGACATGGCTTTTGAAGGCTGTCTTACAGGTGTAGCTTTCAGAAGCAATACTTATTTCACTTGCAAATTTTCATTTCTCTTACTCTGCAACCATTTACCTATTTCCACTCAAAACTAAATCGATATTTTAAAAATTTGATCAAATTATTATATTTTGAAATTAACATTAAGAAGTATTCAGGTCCTTATGCTAATAGTAAAGATAAAAAGTTGGTCTTTTGAGTGGAACTTCTCAAGAATTCAAGGAGGCTTGACTTCAGTCTTGTAAACATGACAGCCACACAGTTTAAAAGATTTTTTTTTTTTTTTTGAGACAGGGTCTCACTCTATCACCCAGGCTGGAGTGCAGTGGCGTGATCTGGTGATCTGGGCTCACTGTAACCTCCACCCCCCTGGCTCAAGCGATCCTCCCACCTCAACCTCCTGAGGAGCTGGGACTACAGGCGTGCACCACCATACCCGGCTAATTTTTTTTGTTTGTTTGTTTGTTTGTTTGTTTTTGTAGAAACGACGTCTTACTATGTTGCCCAGGCTGATCTCGAACTCCTGGGCTCAAGTGATCTGCTCACCTCAGCCTCCTAAAGTGTTGCTATTACAGGCGTGAGCCACCATGCCTGGCCAAAATATTTTTATTAAGTTAATTCTGAAAGGAGCAACTTACATCTTCAGGAAGTGCAGTTGAAAGGGGCCAATGTAAAATTTAATATAAAACCCAAGACTGAAGTTGCAGTTTATTGCTAATACTATAATATAGAATATGTGTTTAATATGTCAAATTAATAAACAGCATGTTTACAAAATAGAAACTATTTGGTCAAGTGTGTTATAAATGTATAACAGAAACCCTCATAATATATAAGGAACAAGGACAACTACAGGTTTAAAGGATTTGTTGTGTGAATTACATGGTGCCTTAATAAACACTTGAAGACAAAATTCCCATCCTATTCCCGCTATCACTGGAAGTATGGGATGAACCTGTGCTTTTCGGTGAGGGTTCCTCATTTCTTCATTAAGTGGGGCAGGGAGATGGGACAGGAAACCTATTGCCAGAAAACTGAAGGCCATCTGCATGAAATGTCAGCCAAGCAACCAGATGTTTGATGTGGATTGGCTCCCATATCCGGCTTCTTGATCGAATTCCTCCTCTTTCCACCCAGATGTTTTAGAAACACTCACAGAGAACTTAATGAAGCTTGTCCCAGGCCCACAGAGGAAGGGGCGGTAATATTTTGGCGTCCTGCAGGGGGCGAAGTTACCTCTAATTTTAACAAGTCGGTTCATACATTCCAGCGGACTTCAAAGCCAGATCTGTTTCTGTCCCTCCAACTCCACCCACCACGTCTCCTCCTCTTGAATCACATGTGGACGTTGTCTAGCTCCCTGTCCTGAGGCTTCCAGGGGAGCACTGGGGATGTCTAATGGGGAAGGGTCTCAGAAGCAGGGAGTAGACAAGGTGTACTTTAGGGGATTTTTATCCACCTAGAGATCTAATTGGCTTGGAGAAACAGTAGTCCCAATTTTGAGGCTATTAAAATCCTAGAACTGTATCTCTTTTCCTGTCCCCTTTTTCCCAGTGGATACAAGGGCTTGCCTGCATGTGTTCCGCAAACATGATGTGCACATGTTGCGAGTCATAGTGGAGAGAAGAGGAGCACATCCTTAGTTGGATGTCACTGTCCTTGTGATCATTGTAATGTCTCACTGCACATCTTTTTTGGGGGCTTCTTCTGGCTCTTAAGGGAGATGTGTGTTCTCATGTTCATCACCTGGAAGCACCCTCAACACCTCCTCATTCTAGCCCTATTCGACAGAAACTGAGAGTCCATCTTGGTGGGGTGGGAAGCCCGCGACAGACCTGAATCAGAGTTGCTGCTCAGATGTTTAGTTGATGGTCACTTTAGACTCATGTCATACGAACCCATCTACTTCTGAGTGTCTAAGGAAAGGGAGAGATGGCGTGTGTGTGTGTGTGTGTGTGTGTGTGTGTGTGTTCTGCACTAGGTCTACCCCGTAGATGCATAGACAAGTTGAGTATCCCTTATCCAAAATGCTTGGGACCAGAAGTATTTCAAATTTCAGATTTTTAGATTTTGGAATATTTGCATATACATAATGAGACACCTTAGGGATGGGATCCAAGTCTAAACATGAAATTCATTTATGTTCCATATATATCTCAGATACATGGCCTGAAGGTAATTTAATACAATATTTCAAATAATTTTGTGGATGAAAATTTTGCCTGTGTTTTGACCGCGTCCCATCCTATGAGGTCAGGTGTGGAATTTTCCATCTGAGGCATCATGTCAGCTCTCATAAATCTTTATATTTTGGAGCATTTCGGATGTCAGATTTTTGGGTTACGGATGCTCAACCTCTACAATAGGTCGGTCACACCTTGATTTTGTGTTTTAAATGACATAGCCCCACCAAGGTGCCCTCATCCATGTCTGAAATGTTGAGTTTCCTGTGTCTTCCCCACTGCCCTCATAGGTGGAAAGTCTTTTACTCAGCCTGCATCTCACCAGAAGTCTTATGAAGAAGGTGCAACTAGGCTTTAAAAAAGGAGGCTCTTGGCAGGAAGCCTAGGTGTATTTGCTGGAATTTCAGACCTTCTGAGCAGAGCTCTTGGCTGCTGTGGGGCACTGCAGTGAATTTATGTCCCTAACATGTTCCATACAGAAAAAAGAAGTGACAGGGCTCTTGAATTCTGAGGATCCTGACATCCCAGACGAAGTATCATATTATCTTTTCAGATGGAAGAAATCCCTGTAGAGATGGTTAAAGACTGGCATTCAGGGGTGCTCAGTTTTGTGGCCTGAAATTAATAGCTATCAGATATTTGTAGAAATAAAGACTCTTCTAAATGACCACTTGTGTCTGGGCCAAGACAGAACTAGAAAGAAGGACTCAGTGGGTGGTTGGAGGTAAAGACTTTTACCCATAAGAAATAGATTCTTGGAAATAGGACAGGAATGCTTATAAGATTTGGACCAGCAGAAAGCCTATGATGTCATAAATTCATGAATCCCACAGTCTATAATCTATTTGACTTCACTCCCAAATGCCTAGGACCATTTGGACTAAGGCTGGCAAGTCAGAAAACTGCAGTTTTTATTTTCTACGCCACACGGTTTTCACCAGGTAAAAAACCTTAATGTTTTATGTGAATTTGCTTCCACGATCCATAGACGGCTGGATGTTCTTGGGCGGGTAAAGGCAAATGAATTTGCGTCCTCACTGGCAAATGGTGTTGGTGGTGGTGTTATCTTGCCTAAAGTCCGCAGCAACCTGTGTTTCAGGACCCTATCTATTGTCCTGACTATTCAGAGTGCATGCCAAGCCCCTGCTCTTCCTGGAGTTATCTTTATCACCTCTCCTCAAGTTTTATCTTGCACCATATAAGTCACATTGTATTTCAATATTAAAATGCAACATTAATAGATAAGCTGGAGAAGCACTGAGTCATTTCCAAGAAGACAGGGGACGACTTTTCTAATATATTGTCTGAATACACCCTCTTTCTCTTGGGTGTAGCTTAAGAAGCCAAACCAAAGCCCAAATGAACAGATAAGTCAACACATGCGACCCCAAACCCTCAGGACGCTGGCTTGGGTTACATGTGGCCCTCTCTGTGGTCAGTTTGTGAGTAGCCTTCCCAGAGGGTGTGTCCCAACTTCCAGCAGCTGCCGTGGAAAGCCACGTGTCCGCTAAACGCCTACATTACATCAATAAGAGAAACTAAGTAAGGGATGGAAAAGCTATCATTTTTCTTTTCTTCCTCAATTCTGGCAGTATGGTGATTTAATCGCTGTTATTATTTTTATTTAGTTAAAGCATCAACTTAGGCCTTTTAAACGATGGTAAAAGAGAAAGTTTCAGATCGGGGAGTATTGGTCAGATCATTCTTACTAGCGACGACCTCTTCGCCTTTGGCACCTCGCGGCTCTCCGCTTGCCTCCAAGAATTCCCGGGTCTTGAAACCTACGCGCGGCGGAGGCGACGCCTCTCGGGAGAGGGAGGGTGAAAGAAGGGGCGGGGCTATTTAAATAGCCCGCGAGCTTCGGGTCCCGATTGGCTGCTAGCCTGTCGGTTACCGCGGGGCGGGGAGTCCCGGGGCTGGAGTGCGGTACCTGAGCCCGGCGCGCCGCAGAAAGCCCACGTTGGCCGCTGCGGGGAGCGCGGCGTGGAGAGGCTGGAGACTGCGAATTCCAGCGCCTCCGCCGCGGCTGCTGCTGGGTGCACTGGCCCCCTTCCTTCCCATCCCTTCTGCGAGCGGGTTTGCTGGGCAGCCGGGCGAGCGCCGAACGGAAAGCAAGATCCTCGCCGCCTCCACTTGAGGCGTGCAGCGCGCGGAGATTTTGAGGGGGAGCGACGGTGACCGAGGGCTCAGGGGCGCGGAGTTCGTGAGCAAGAACGAAGTTAAACCTCACGGAATAGACTGGCATTTGGGGACGCCTTGTCGCCGCAGCGTGGGCCCTGCGCCGGGGTAAACTTCACAGTGGCCCTGCAATCCGGGGAGGGGCGTGCGCCACGGTGATGCCGGGCATCCCCCGCAGCTCGTGAGCCG
>NW_012103809.1:844131-928845 GCF_000951045.1 Mandrillus leucophaeus
CGCTGTCCCCAGCGGGCGTGTCTTTGCGGACTCCCTGAGCACGTTCCGCGCTTTTTTTTTTTTTCACTCTTGCCCAGCTCTGATCAGGTTAACTCAACTGCAGCAGAAAAGTCCAGCCTGAGTGTGGCCATCCTGGTAAGAGGGCTCTTCAGTACGATTATTCCCTCTAAACTGACTTCTTTTGCCCCTTACCTCAGAATGCAGTTTTCCCACCGAGACTTTTAGGGAATCCGACAGCGGTTGGGAACTTTGAAAACTTGGCATGAGTATGTTTAGAGGTATCCACGGCACTGGGAGAGGTTGCAGAGGAAAGTCCCGAAAGCACCGCAGAAGGCGCTCGGATCCCGCCCGGGCGGGGCTCGCTCCTATTTGGGGCGGGATGAAAGCTCAGCTGGGGTAATCCATCCTGTGCCCCCGCTCACATGCCCTTGGCCATTGTCCCCAAAGGCTGAACCTTTGATCGATGCAGCCCAAGCTGCACGGGCAGAGAAAGGGTGCGGGGTAGGGGCCGGGGTTGGGCGCTGAGCTCCTCTGAACCGGTTGCCAGGCAACAGAATGGAAATTCAAGGGCGGCTAAATCGAGCTCCGCCACAAATGTTCTGTGGCAAACCCGGACCGAGTCACATCGCCCTTTCTCCCCCCTCCCACCCCCTTGAGTTTTCTCATCTGTAAATGAGAAGGGTGCGAAGAACACTCTTTTCTTCGGAGTCAGCGCCTCCGGTTTGCACTGCTTTTCATTCATAAGCTGACTTAGTTTAGCGCAGACATAGGATGGAGGGACGCGCTGTCGGCGGGCAGACCAGGGGTGCAGTGGCTACGCCCGGGATGGGTGCAGCTGCGTGGCGGGGTGGGTATTCGCGGGCCTCCTTCCCATGTGAGACAGTGGCTGTGCCCAGGCCCTGGAGTGGGTGAGCAGACACTCGCCAAAGGAGCACATGCGTCTCCCAGCCACGTCAAAGACGCTCGTCTTTTAACGGCATTACTTACCGGAATGATTCCCGCTTAGACTATCTGGGTGATTTCTTTACCAGCCTATCTATGATTCCCAACTCCGCTGAGCTTTGAGGGAGAGAACGTGGGGGGTAAGAGCCAAGGGGGGGAGGGGAGGATGTGGAGGCAGGACGATTGGCATCCAAGTGGTGCAGAAATCCTCCTGGGAAATTCGTGAAACAGAATCTCACAGGGAGTCCAGGCTCAGGGCCTGCCAATCTGGCAGCTTGCGCTGCCCGAGGTTCTGATTGGACAAGAATTTTCACAATTTATTGGAACCAAATCCAAGGTTGAGCCACCTCCAGGAAGCATTCTAAGGAAATTCTCATGCCAGTCAATAAAATTTGTAGTGGGTGGGGGCCAGGGTGGCAGAGGACCAGCGCTGTTCCTTATTCTAACTTTTCTGCTGCTTCTGACTCAGTAAATTCCTCCCCTTGCCCTCTTCCTCTCCTCTCCTTCCACCCCCCTCCCCCGCCCCCAGGTTTCCTGGCAGCTTTGGGGAAATGTTTTATTGCCTTTTGGGGGTAGTCCTAACCTGGACAAAGGGGAGGAAGACTGGCACTCCTGGGTACTTCACAGAGAATCGTGTTACAGTCCCTGGGAAAACAATTCCTGGGCTTGGACCGAGGTTCTCAGGATTAGCTGCCCTGTAGCATCACCCAGGGGACTTAGAGATCTAGGGTTATTAGGGTCACTACATAGACCCAGATCAGTTACGTCAGAATGTTTTGAGGATGGGGCACAGGCATCATTTTTTTTTAAGTACCTTAGGTTTTTCTAACATGCTACCATGGTCAAGAAACACTGGCACAGGAGATCCTCGTGTCTGAAGGAAATGGATACATTATCCCAGTAAGAGATGAAGAGCAAAACTTTCAAACATTGCTACACAGTAGAATCACCTGGGTGTTACGTGGGAGGTGGGGGGGGAACACCTTAAAAAAATCCAGATGCCCAGGTGTCACTCCATGTCAAATCAGAATGTGTGGAGGTGGAAACCAGGTAGCAGTATTTTTTGTACAAAAATAAAGAGTATCTCCTAACGTTGCCCAGGCTGGATTCAAACTCCTGGCCTCGAGCAATCCCCCTTCCTCAGCCTCCTGAGTTGCTGGGAAGATAGGAGTGTGCCACCATGCCCAGCAGTGTCAGTGTTTTGTCAAGATCTCAGGTGATGTCAGTGTTTGGAAACCACTGCCTTAGATGGTATTTGAAATTTCAAGAGCTGGGCCTAAGGCGAGTTTGTAAAGTACAGTCACATTTACTGTATTTAGTGACCCCCAAATTCCCCTTATTCCTTTGCTTCTCTGACACACTGCCTCTGAGTCATACTGCTTAAAGCTGGCCGTCAACTAATCCTGCTAGGGTGATGTTTTAACATATTATCTCCTTAGGGATATTAACATTTTTTATAAAGGATTTTGAAAGATATAAAAAATAGCTCCTGAAAAATTTCAAGAGAACTCACCCAGTAGTGCAATTCCGGGCCCCAGGACAGGCTGACATGGAACTGAAAGAGTTCTAGGATGGGAATTCTACCCCAAGCCCCTCATATCCCATCACTGGGCTCCTTGTACAAGTTATAGCTACTGTA
Source organism: Mandrillus leucophaeus (assembly GCF_000951045.1). NCBI lineage: Eukaryota > Metazoa > Chordata > Mammalia > Primates > Cercopithecidae > Mandrillus > Mandrillus leucophaeus. Next base: position 846,713 of record NW_012103809.1, read on the forward strand.
GGTTCAGTTCTGGACTCTATACTGATAGTATGAAGAGAAGACCTTTTGCAGGTAAGTAGAATCCAAGCAGCAAGCCATGCCACCTGCCAATGAAGCAATTCTATTTCATCTTAATCCATTTAGCAGTAGGAAAGGGGTATTGCATCATGAGAGGCTAGAATGGGGTAAAATCTGATTGTCATGACTCTGAACATAAGAAGGACAGTCATTTGAAAAAAGTTATTGCGTACCAATGTTGGATTCTCTATATAGGGATGCTGGAGAATTACAGATTTCCTAATTGGTGTCAATGCCATGTTAACTGCCATATTACCTGACTCATCTATTAAAGAATCTACAGAAAGATAAACATTACAGCGCTGTGTTTTAAAGTACTCTTATACCTACTAGGTTAAGTAAATTACAAACTGGAAGTACAAGGGAAAGTATTACATAGTTGTAAACATCCGACTTCCCTGGGACTGGGGGAATAATTTACTCATGAAATACATTTGAAACACCCTGAGCCTTGTAAGCCAGCCAGCCAATCAGGAAGTATGAATCAACAGGATAAATTTCTCTCTCATAGCGCAAGTGCTGGTCATCCAACCAGCTCATTGTTGTTTATGTTGACTGTTTCAAACTCTTTCTGGGTGAATAGACTGGGATGTGTCACCTTCTAAATACTAACCGTCTGCTGCCTGGGTTGCTGGTGTGCAGAGTGCCTGGGTGAGCTCGTGAACTTGCATTCACTCAGGGCCACAGATGCCATTTTCTATTTGTTTTCTAATGCTAAAAATGTCTTGGCAGCCTGATCAGCATCCCTGCCAATTTGGTGACCTTGGAGAGGTATCCTTCAGGTCTTAGCTTAAAATTCACCTAAGAGAGACCTTCTCTGCCATTCTGTATTTTTAAACTGGTCATGCCTCCATCCCACCCACTTCTGTACCATGACAGCGCTCTGCTTATTTCCTTCCTGGTACTTATCACAAGTTTTTTTTTTTTTTCTTGTTAAATTTGCTTACTCATTTGTTTGTCTCCCCCATAGGATGTCAGCCTCTAAAGGCGGAAACCATTCTAACCTACCACAGTAGCCCAAGTGCCTAACATAATGCTGACCCCATGGAAGGTGCTTTGAAAAGACTGAATTAGTGAAAATATAGACATAGCCCATACTTCAAATTCATATTTCACTGATCTGGAAGATTTGATTATTTAGAAAGGTATACCTGATTTTTGTTGAGGAAAAAGTTTAAAGTGAAGACATTTAGGACAGGGACGTTCACAGTATTTGAGGTAAATCATCCTGCTTTATTAACATACCTTTTTTATTAGTCACCTATAAGTATGTTAATTTGTAATATGCATTACATTTGAGAGTAGTAAAAACATTTAATTAAATATCTGCATTTCAGATTTCACTTGTTTATTTGAATTCACGAGGTATTGATCTCCAAATGCTAGGATTAAATGGAAATTTTAAAAAACTCAAATGATGCTCAGAAAAGGGAATCAGTATATATTAGTACAAGCAGCAAGAAATTTGTGCTAAAAATAGTGGCAATCTTCTGAACAAAATTACTCTTGGGAAACATAAATGAGAAGAAAAATGGAATACTCCCTACTTGTATTTGTAACTAGATATGCTGCACTATCTCTTTCTCCTAAACATAGCATCAGTAGTACTGTTTTTCGTTTAAGCTACCTGTACTTATGAAGATTTTTGTTAGCAGAAAATAAATCCATGCCTGCAAGCTACTCACAGCAAAAACAGTTTGGAGAATTTGGTTGCAAGAGTGTGATTCAAAGAAGCAGTGGATGTTCTTCTAAAGAGATTACAAAGAGTAAATCTGAAATTCAGTGGCATTTCAACAAAAAAAAAAGTTGTACAAAGTGTTCTTAAACTAAGATCAAAGGGCAAGCAGATACCATTGTTCAGACCTCAGATGGTGTTTCCTCTGGGTGTCCTTCTAAGAATGGGTATAAATCCTTTTTAAATGTGCTGAATCATGGTTTGTTCCTCTATTTGAGAGCTTACCTCTGATCAGCTTGGAGGAGGGCTACCCTGGGATAAGAATCTGTTTAAGTACAAAAACAATGTTCAGCGCTTTATTTAGCATGTAATAATTTGTTGCCTCCCTGTGTCTTCGGAGAGTTAACTACTTTATATGTTGGATTTCAAATTGATATTTTACTTGACTGTGAATATTGGCTATCAAATGTAGTATAGTATAGCAAACTAAAAGATAGCAGGTCTGCTATCTTTGCCTCATTCTTGTCTATTTATGAAGGTGAGTTAGACAAGGAGAATGAAGAGGGTACAATGTCTTGCATCATTAAGCAGCTTTCTGTAACTTTTTCACAAACCAGTCCTTCACTTTCTGCCTCCCATCTTATATCAAAAATGAATTATTCTAGGGAATGACTTTTTTTTTTTAATTTTTGAGACAGAGTCTTGTTCTGTCACCCAGGCTGGAGTGCAGTGGCGAGATCTTGGCTCACTGCAACCTCTCTGTCTCCTGGGCTCAATCAATTCTCCTGCTTAGCCTCTCAAGTAGCTGGGATTACAGGTGTCTGCCACCACACCTGGCTAATTTTTTTTTTTTTTGTATTTTTAATGGAGCTGGGGTTTCACCATGATGGCCAGGCTGGTCTCAAACTCCTGACATCAAATGATCTGCCTGCCTCGGCCACCCAAAGTGCTGGGATTACAGGCTTATGCCACTGCGTCCGGCCAGGAATGACTATTGTTTAACTTAGCACAACGTCATTACAGTTTTAATTTTTCTACTTTGATCTTTATCCTATTTTTCTTTCTCTTCTGATCAGAATTTTAGTCATTTTGCCATCTTTGGTTCTTCTAGTAGTGGGAAGAAAAGTAGACAATATTTTAATTAGACAATTTTGTTTTTTGCTAGGAGTTTTAATAAATATCTGAGTAAAAGGAATAGAAATCACTACAGAAACTCCCTAAGGTAGGAGTAGACAATTTACCAAGTCCACATTCACGCAAACAGCTGTTACACATTAACCATCCTGTCCCACCCTCCCGAGGCCCACAGCACAACACAGCCACGTGCCCAGCAGCTGGGCTGCTCCAGCCATAGGCTGTCACCTGGGGGGCAGATATAGGGGATGGCTGGCATCTTCTCTTGTCTTCCCCACAAGGAACCAGTGCGTTGTGTTGTTCTTATTTCCCTGTTTTCATCATGACAGTGGAGTTAACTTTGTTCAAATACACTTTCTTTTCTGATCATGCTCTTACCTTCTCTTCAACACCCTCACTCCCATCTCTGATCCAGCTTTTACCCACTGGAAATGTGTGAGTCAGAAAACAGCACCAGTCTCTCCTGGAATATATGAAAGTGGTGATAGTTGCATGAAGGGGAAGGAAAGCCATCACCACTTTAGTGAAAATTAGAGTTAACTCTAGTTTTTCAGTGCCATTAACCTCTGAAATTTTGAGAGTACCAGAAGTTCTCAGAACCTGCATTCCCCCTGTTCACCTTTTGCTACAAGCATTAGAAATCAGTAACACATTGTGGGTCACTGAAGTTTATCAGATTTTTTGTTCAGTCACTAGTGTTTTGAAGATTTTGTTCTCTATACTTTTTTTCCAATGTGACTATATAGTATTTCCATACCCTATGCATAAAGTTAGAGTCTGAAGCCAGGCTGGGAACACAGCTACCATCCCTAACATGGTTTTTCTGGGGACACAGATGCCCCAGCAACAGAAAACCCATTGGGGTTTATTGGTTAAATGAGTTTGGGATGACTGGTGAATGTATGTTCGTCATAGATCATAGAATTTAGAGCTTAAAAAGTTCTTGGATATCATCTAATCTGTTTGTTTGCAGTTAAATCTGTTAGATGTTTTCACCATTTTCTCTTTACTGCTGTTACCTCTTAAGGTTGAGGGACAATCCATGGAAACACACAGAGATCCTAGTGCATCAGAGCAATAGGGCTGTTGGCCAGGCCGGAGTGGATAATGAAGGAGAAATTACAAAAGCAGGCAAGAGCCGAGGAAGCCCAAATCTGGAATTGTTGGGGTTTTCTCTTAGTGGATAGCATCTTCTCCAAGAACTCTACTTTTAGAAAAGAAAATGCTATGCATATCTATAAATATCCTCTTGTTTGGTATGCCAAAGGACTGTTGACCCCAAAGAATTGTTTTCTGCTCTGAAATTGAGTTGAAAACCACGTTGCTTTGAGCGGCATTGTTCCACTGATATCCACTGATTCTCTTCCTGCCCTTCCCATCTCCATTATTAAAGAGATCAGGTCCATAATAGAGATGATATCTAAATTACATCAGGTAATTCCTTGATGGGTCCCCACGGTCTCGTTATCTCAAACACAGTCCCAGATGACTGGGTCGAAGAATCTCCTTCAAACATTTTTGCAGGATGAGGTTCTGGTTCCAAGTGGGAGAGCCTTCCTGACTCTCAGATTCATAGGCATACGCCCTTGATGGCTGATCCTCCTGCTGGCCAGGTCAGGATTGTCCTAGGCCTGAACCGTCCTTGCCACACAGTGCCGATTATATGTTCAGATTGTTTTCTCATCACTAAAGAGCTCAGTTGGCGACCAGGAGGAGTGGAGTGGAGTGGATTCACAGCGGGCGGAAAACAGCGCCCCTCGGAGGCAGAGTCCAGGAGCCCGCTCCGCCCTGACCTCCGATATCCGCCGCAGGCCTTATTATCACTCTCCTGCCACTTGCCCTTTCACCGTCCAGAACATCTGCGTTTGTTGATTGTTGTTCCTGTGTTTACAGTCCTGTTGGTTTCCTGTACATGAACATGGGCTGGAAAAAAAATTCTGATTTGTGTCTCAGCAGAGCCTGAGTGAACCATATCATTGGTGAGAGTTGTTTTAAGTGCTGATTAGGCCAGGCGATGTTTTATAATATTAGCCTTGCTTATTCTCTGAGACCAGTTATTTTCCGTCCCTCCTTTTAAATCTATGAATTACATTTAAATAGTCCAAAGACGGAGTTTTGTAAACTACAAAATTAAGGACTAAAAGTTTTTACTTGACTTTGATTTTTATTCAGATTTTATTTGTAGACTCCCATATCAGAATAAGTTACCAACGGAGAAGCTGTACACTTTTTATAAAGAGAGGGTTTTTTTTAAAAGATCGGTTTGAGGTTCACAGCAAAATTGAGCAACATTTTGCAGAGATGTCCCATTTACCCCCTGCCGCACAGGTGTACGGCTCTCCCGTTATCGCCCAGCAGAGTTTGGTATCTTTGTTGCAATTGGATGAACTTATGTGGACACATCATTGTCACCTAAAGTCTATAGTTATATCCAAGTTCACTCTTAGTGTTGCAGATACTGTGGATTGGGACAAATGTGTAATGACATTATCCACCACTACAGTACCATGCCGAGGAAACTCCTCTGCCCTACAGATCCTCTGTGGAGAAGCTGTACATGAAGCAAGGAAAAACAAGTCAATGAAAGTATAAAAATTCAAAATACGCAGAGTTTGGAGAAAGAATTATAAAATACCTCAGTTGAAGAATAGTCTGTTTCTGGGGTTTTACTAAAGGGGTCCCTAAAGAAGTAATTTTGATTGTCTATGACCATGTGGGATTTATTTTATAGTGCTTCTATGTGTTGACAACAAATCCATCAGAAATCTTTCTTCTTTTCTTTCTTTCTTTTTAAGTCTAGGAGTTTAAAAATCTTTTTTCCTCCACATAGTTTCACTGAGGTGTCTGTCACCATAGTACCTAGACAACCCCTTAGGCAGAGATATGAGTGATTAAATTTCTCCCTGGCTTGTGCCCTGTTTGATCCATGCTAGGCAGGATTTGGGGGAGTAAAATAAAGAAGGCTGAAGAATGAACAAGAATTATAGGAATTCTGTGCTTGTGAATTATGAAAATTTGGGGGGTTATTAGGGGAGAGGTTAAATACTTTTCCTTCCTTTCTGAAAACTTATATTAAAACTTAATATGACTTTAGAATTGAGAAACTGACAAAAATCTCTTCCTGGCCCCAGAGGCAGGATCAGGGGACTTTAAAAGGCTTCCTCAGGAGAGGCTATTTAGATCAGAGTAAAACTAAATTAATAGAGACGCCATCGATTCAGAGGTCTTTGTAAGTGATATATCGAATAGGCTTATTTGCCTTTAGACTGTTTTCTACGAAAAAGAGCTACACAGGTTAATGGTAAATAAATATGAGAAGACAATAATGGAAACAAGAAATGTGGTAAATGAGGAGCAATTCATTTGAGGGCGATTAGGGGTTTGTGTTTATTCCTTTACAAATATTGTGCAGGTGAGACATTTAGTGAATTCTCTCCATCTCTCTTCACGTCAGTTACTCATTGTAGTGGGGTATTACTGAATTCTAGCTATATTGCCCACCCCTTATCTCCCACCCTAGTCTGCTCCCTTACAGAGGAAACCTCTTAAAAATAGGGAAGAGGGCTGGGCACGGTGGCTCACACCTGTAATCCCAGCACTTTGGGAGGCCGAGGCAGGTAGATCACTTGAGGTCAGGAGTTCAAGACCAGTCTAGCTAACATGGCAAAACCCTGTCTCTACTAAAAATACAAAAATTAGCCAGGTGTGGGCGCACACCTGTAATCCCAGCTACTTGGGAGGCTGAGGCGGGAGAATCGCTCGAACCCAGGAGGCAGAGGTTGCAGTGAACGAAGATGGCACCACTGCACTCTAGCCTGGGTGACAAAGCGAGACTCCACCTCAAAAAAAAAAAAAAAAAAAGGTAAGAGCTTGGGGCCGTGGCAATGTCAATGGGCTTGAGAAATTCAGCCTTGTCTCATAACATCTGACTTAGGATGTGCTGTGGTTTAATACTTCTCTGTGGGAGTTTAATGGAGCAGAAATAGAGGTGATATCTATAGGCAGGACTAAGGTATGAAGGGAAGAGTAAGAAGGCCATAGGTGCCTGGAGCCAAAGATATCTGGAGAGTTGCCTTTCTCCCCAAGGGCCACGGAGCCGGCCTTTGCATTTTTATGGGGTCTGTTTAGGGCAGAGCCTCCTAACACCAACTCTGATTAGTTGAGATCGTTTGACCCTGTCATTATGCATGCACATTCCTGTCATCATTGTAGATGATCCCGCAGGGCTGCAGGGGTGAAGGTGGTACCCAGTGGATGTTAGCGTCCCTTTCGGTCTTGCTTTCCCTTTTTTTTGCCTTCTCTTCTTTTCCTCCCGTTAATAAAATTGGCAACTCCATTGCACGCATTTCCACTTTCATATGTGCTCTTACCCATAGTTTTGGAGCCTTTATTATGGATCTAGCAGAGCAGATTATACACGTGCACGGAGTCTGGGAGTTTTCTACCACAGAAACGACTCGTTTTCGCCCACTACAATGGTTAAATAGCTGGTTTCCTTGACGGTCCTGGAACATGCTTGTGATCGGTTTGTTATAGAGGAATGAGAACTGGATTAAGATCCAGGAGGCTTGATTTTGGCCTCTAGTTCTCAGTATTATTCTTTTTTGGTAATATCTTCTTCTTTTTTTTTTTTTCTTTTTTGTAATATCTTGTTCAAACCACTTAATCAAATTTCTACGTCTCTTTCCTTGTCTGGAAACTGTATTGGCTAGATCTGCATTTTCCAAAAAGTTACTACCTTTCCAAAATGTTCTGCAAGAAAAGACTGTAGAAGCACTTTCTATTCTATTCCTCTCTTTGAGGTTTACAAATCTTTCTCCTGTTAATGCCCTGACAAGGCCAGAAGTAAAGACGCCTGCTAACTTGGTTCAACAGAGTTTTGTTTGAACTGACTTTTACTGTTTAATCCCTTTTGGCTGAAACCCCCTTGAGTCAGACCCAGGCCTCTGTGCCCCTACACCCACTCCTGAACCTTCTCCTGTTGTCCTCATAGATCAAGGGAGGGACCCAGGAGGCTGCGTTTCCAGCTGCTTTGCTCTTCTGTGGCTCCAGCTCTCTCTGAATGGGTCTCCTTTTTCCACCTTATGCTAGGGACCCCTGGGCTCTCCTCTCTCCTTCATGAGAGGGAACGTGGCTTCCTGCAGTTGACAATCCATGGGCTGCCTCACCATGACCTGCTTGGCCGCGTAGCACTCCCGCTTCTGTGCCACCAGATCCCCGTGTTAAATCCCCTCTGTTGTAAACTCTTGCAGAAGGTTCTGTTCCTGGTTGTACTCTAAGAGCTAAGGGCTCTTCATTCCCTGGATCACAGTTGAGAAATCCCAGACTAGGTAATTCCCCAGATGATACTTAAAAAAATTTTTGGTAATACAGCTTAATTTGACACATTGACATACAAGGAACTGCTTCAAGTGTACAGTTTGATAAACTTAGACATAGGTAGGCACGGCTGCAACTGTCACTGCAGGGAAAATAGTGAATACATTCTGAGCTACACTTGAAAGAATCTCCTATGCTAGGGAATGAAATCATCACTCCTAATACACAGGAAGTGCTGTGCAAAGTCCCATCTTTCATTGACATTATGGCTCTTCTTGCTTTTCTCCTATGGGCTTTCAACATCCTTAAGAATGGAATTTCCTAAAGATCCTCATGGCTTGTGTTCTTGGATCAGAGAACCATGGGGTCAAATCTTCTTAGGGTCAAGTCTGTTCTTGGCAGCTGGCCTTTACCCTGTATCTCACTTTCCACATTGATTTTGGGAAATAATAATACAAATAGGCAGACCTCTTTTCTAATTTTGAAAGCAAGTGTCTGGGAGTAGTTTTGTGTTGTGGTGACGCTGTCAGCATTTTGTCTCTAAAGACTGAAATTTAAAAGATTTGATCCTGCCGGAACACAACACAAAGATGCTTCCCTGTGTTTCTCTGTTTCTGTTTTAAATTTGGGCAATTTGGGTAGGGCACAAATCCAAGAACTCTAGGAAAGTAGACTCCAGTTTACCCCTGACATTTTCCCTATCCTCATCCTTCTGCAAATGTTCTGGAAGCTTAAATAGAAATTGCATTTTTTTTTTTCTGCACAAAAATACAAGTATTGTATTTCTTTATGGCCTTTTGCCTTAAAGAATGGCTGATGTCACTTGTTATCTTATTATCTCAGCAAGGCAAATACACTTTTATGGCTGCAAATATGCAGTAAGAACTAGTAAATAGTAAGATAGGGGAGAATTTGGAGGTTTTTGGAGAAAATTGATATTTAGAGTAATGTTAACTGAATATTCCAAATAGCACCCAGTCACGCAATAGAACAGTTTTGGGAAATAACTTAACTGTCCCCTACCGGCCCACCATTTGGGGATGTTACTCTTTCCTTCCCACTGTCTCCTCTGCTCTTGTGGTCTGACTTCCATCCCCACCCCTCGGCTGCAAGTGTTTCGTTGAAGGCAGCTAATGACTGTGTCCTGAGTCCTCATCCTCCTTTCCAAAAGCCTTGATCATGTTGACTATGCATTTTTCCCTACTGGGCTATTTTCTAGCTCTTCTAAAAAATCATCTCCTTAGTTTCTACAATATGGCCTGCTCACTCTTGGTTCCTTTCCTGTCTCGAAGATGCTGCTATATTTGGGGATATTTTCTGAAATACAACGAAAGGTTCAGAAGGGTTGGCATGTGGCAGAGACCTGCACACTGGGCTGAGACAGGACACAGGCAGGGAGCTGGGCGTAGGGAGGAGGTCACACCCAGCTGCAGGAGTAAAAAGATAACATGTGGCCAAAGGTCAGGATGATGGGCATGTACCAGGCTCCCAGGTGACCTGCCACCGAGGCTCGGTGGCCTGGTGGTAGCCGTTGTGTTCAGAAAGTGAGATGGATACAGCTGCAGAGATGTCCCCCCGCTGTGAGTGCCTCCTCATGTGTCTGCCTTCTCTCTTATGACCCATCTGTTCAGAGCATGCCCCAAGTGTGGTCCCATCCCAGACCCATGCAGCGCAGCTTTTCTCAAACTTTGTGCAAGAACCACTTGGTTTTTCAAATTTTCAAATTTTTGTTTTAATTTAAATTTTGTGGACCCATACTTTTGCTAGAAAAATGACATGAAAAAACCCCGAAATATGTTCAAAATCAAGCCTCGACTTTTAATCATTAGGTTCCATTTGTAGAAAGTTGTCAGTCAACTTGCTATTAAACTGTCTAAACACTCCATTTCTGTACTCTCGTTGCAAGCTGGTAACAAAGTTTGTGGATCAGCACAGATCTATTAACAAACAGCTTCTTGGACCCCACCCCTGACTTGGGGGATTTGGGTGTGGGAATCTGCATTTTAACAAGCAGTGGCTGAGGTTTGGGAACCACAGTGCTAGTTACTCAGGCTTAACTTCAATCTTTGCCCTCATGCCCACATCAAGTCAGTTGCCAGGCTCAGTGATCCTGCTTTTGAAATCTCTTACTCCTGCCTTCCCATCTTCTTTTCCATCTGTCCCTAAGTTCCCTGCACAAGGTCTTTATAATCGTTGGCCTTGACTGTTGCAGTGGTCTCTCTGCTGCGAATCCAACCCTGCATCCCTGCTAGGTTGGCTTTTCTGTGGTGCAGGTGTGATCTATTAGTCCTCCTCCATCACCTTCTCTGGCTCCTGTGGCCGCTAGATTAAGCTGATGTCTCTGAGGTCCACCCTGTCCGTCTCCTCTACTCATCTTTTCATATACTGTTATCTAGCCAGCACACTCTGCTCTGTGATTTTGCCTGTTTACCTAGTGAAACTACCCATTGCCACGTTCTCAATTTTGTTTCTTAAGCCCCAGCTCAAATGCCATCTCGTCAAGAAAGGCTTTCTGAAATTTGCTTACCCTCGTGCCATGACTCCTTGGAAGAACATTTGGGGCCAAATGACAGGGGACTTGTCCTATGCAGAGAGGCATAGAGCAGCATTCTATTTTATTTTTATTTTTAGTGGAGACAGGGTCTGTCTCTCACCCAGGGTGGGATGCAGTGGTGCAATTATAGGTCACTGCAACCTTGAACTCTTGGGCTCCAGTGATCCTCCCACCTCAGCCTCTTGAGTAGCTGGGCTACTAGGCATGTACCACCATGCCTGGCTAGTTGTTTTAATTTTTTGTAGAGACGGGTCTCATTATGTTGCCCAGGCTAGTCTCAAACTCCTGGGCTCAAGTGATCTTCCTGCTTTGGCCTCCAAACGTGCTGGGCTTACAGGCATGAGCCCCCAGACCCAGCCTAGAGCAGCATTCTAATTTCTGATGACTGTTTGCAGCTGAGCTCCATGTGGCTTCAACGAAGGAGTTGGGAGCCTGAAGTTCCAGTGTTGGCTCTGCTACCCCTCAGCTGTGGGATTCGTTGAATCACCTTCAACACTGACTTCTCTGATTCCTATTCTATTAAAACGTTTTATTTATCTTTGACACATCCCCCCTCCCCCCAAGTGCCTAACGTGGTGCCTTTCCTTAGTTGATACTCGATAGGTGCACACTGGGTAAATGTAGGTCGTTTCTCAAAAATAAAACCGGTGTATGCCGTCTCCTTCCATTCTCTCATTACAAATAACATCAAGCATTTGAATGAGAGAATTATACACTGTGAAGCATGTGTGCCGTTATAAGAGATGCTCATCAAGTTCCGTATGCGGCAGTGGTTATAAAAAGGGAAAAGAGAAGTTACCTTCCTCTCGCAGGGTGTATGTTCTGTGACTTTCTAACATTTTTTAAAAGGCTTCGGGAAGAAGAAATATTATTTTCCTTCTATCTGATGTCATTATGACTTTAATAAGCATGAATACAAGTCAGAAAGACATGCTACTGAGTCTAAATTTAAATTTCCTGGCTGTGCCAGGCAGAAAGCTTCGCGCTTTCGTGCATGCGAGGAGGCACGACTCTTCGCGCAGGTGCCGCTGCAAAACACTTATCTTGTCAACCTCCACTTCAGGCTGGCAGGCTTGGCATACATTGTGAAGGTGTTAGACATTCCGTTTACATAAGGACTGAGGGGTGACATAATGTCTATTGAAGCAAAGTCACTTAGCTCCCCACTAGGCAACAGGGAGCATTTAAAAACTGAAAACTGATCAAAGCTGTGGGCAGGATTGAGATACCTTTACCCAGGGGGCGGGTGGTCTCTTGGTTCGTTGCCCGAAACAGATGTGCATTATTGCCTCACTGTATTTCCAGACTATTGGTGAAAGGAATCAGGCAGAATTAAACCCTGAGTGGCCAATCCGGAGAGCCTGCTTAAGTGGGCACAAGTGCGTCCAAATAGGTTGGAAAAAATGTCAAATCAGAGTAGGCACATACAAGATGTGATGTTTCTCTTTTTATAGACTGCTATAAAAGTTGTTTAAAATTAAACAACTCTTCAGTACTTAAATTATGTATAATGAGACAGGTAGGTCCTGGAACAGAGACCTTTCCCTCCCTCTTCTTATCCCACTTAAATTTTGCACTCCCTACCAGAGTATGTGAGATATAAACACTTTCATTTCCAGGAGATAGTGGAGTCTTAGGATGGAGCAAAGGGAGAGAGAGAGATGGCTTGACACAGACCACAGAAGTAGCAAATATCTTTCACGTTTTATTCCATGAACTTCAAGGATGTAGCAAGGGGAAAATGAAAATAATTTCAGATGCATCTGTCCTATCAAGTGGTAATCTTCTGTATTTTTACACTTCCAAAATATTTGTAGATATAGAGGAAAGTGTATTCTATAGTGTATACTCCCTCCCCCCCTCCCAAATAAGTAGTTTATTGTTGTTTTGCTTTTTATTTTGGGGGGCTGTATTTAGGAACAAGAGATGGTATGTAATGTTGCATTATTCAGGATTGACAAGGTTAATGCGTTTTGACAATTGAAATATCTGTGCCCTCTTTTTCCATTTGGCTGGCTTCTGTGAGAATCATTTATCTTGTGCCTGTAGGATGCAATCTAACTAGGGCACTGCTATTCTCCTCTCAGTGTTGGATGACATGAGATGCTCTTTTCTGAAGTCAATGGATTGGGCATCTCTGATTTCTTGTTCACCTAGAGGACTTTGTTTTCAGGGCAGGATAAATGCTTGTTTCTTCTCATGCATGCTCTCCCTCCCTCTCTCATTGAGTGTGACGTTTTCGTGGCCGCTTGGTGCTTGAGACCTGGCTCATAGGAAGCTGAACTCAGAATCACAACTTCTCCTGAGGTGCCACCTAGCATCGCTAACCCCAGAGATGACCGGGGTGGCCCCGTTAACACTACACAAATAAAATATGTCACCAGAACATTTCACTGAGATGAGGAATTTCTTTCCATGATTCTCTAAGGTTCAACTGTAGTACATGCTGCTTTTTCCTACTGGGCAGCAAACATGTTTTACTATACTCTTACCTAAGTGCTTTCTGTTTACAGTTCCACAATGAATTCCTGGCTTCCTTCATGTTGATTTCTACAAATATGGTGATTTACTTCCACACCTTTTTGAGGAAGCAAATTCCAAGTTGTGATGCATCTTTTAACTTTTACCAGCATTTTATTGTGAACAAAATTTCAACATATGGAAAAAGGGGAAGATTGTATAGCAAATATCTGTATCCTCCACTTAGATTCTGTGATTAACATTTACTGTATCTGCTTTATCAGGTATCTATTCTGTTTATCCATCCGTTTTCCCATTCAGCTGTCCATCTTTTTTTTTTTTTTTTGATACAATTCAAACTAAAGTTGCAGACATCACCAGACACGTTTGCTCATGCTTGTAATCCCAGCACTTTGGGAGGCCAAGGTGGGCGGATCACCTGAGGTCAGGAGTTTGGTGTCAAATGTGAAGCCCTGTCTCTACTAAAAATACAAAAATTAGCCTGGTGTGGTGACGTATGCCTGTAGTCCCAGCTACTCAGGAGGCCGAGGCAGGAGAATCACTTGAACCCAGGAGGCTAAGGTTGCAGTGAGCCGAGATTGCACCACTGCACTTCACTCTGGGCAACAGAGTGAGACTCCATCTCAAAAAAAAAGAAAAAAAAAAGTTGCATACATCAGTACACTGCTTTCTAAATAATTCTGCTTGCCTGCCATTAAAGTTCAATGTTTACAGTTTTTTGAGGTAAAATTTCTATACAATGAAATGTACATTTCTTAAGCATACCATTTGATGAGTTTTGATGTGTGTATACACCAGTGTAACCCACACCTCTGTCAAGATACAGAACATTACTAGAAAGTTCCCTCAGGCTGCTTGTTATCTGCCCTAAGCATGGGTGGTCCAGGAGTCACCCAGAATGTAGGACCATGCCTCTCTTCATCTTTCCTTTCCGAGGTTCCCTTCCTTTCTGGGATGCCCCAAATCTGTTCTCTGATTCTCCAGGCAGAAAGACTGCTGGTTTCCTGTTGGCATTCCTGCTGGCCAGCCTGGTGCAGACCAGGCCCTCCCTTTAAGCCAGAAGTCATGAAATTGGGAAATATATCCCGTGCTGTTTCCTGCTTCCAGTGTCAGTGCCCAGATGTGCCTGGTTTTGGTCAATCTCCAGCATCTTCAGGTAGCCGGGTGTTATTTTTTAAAAATCGTTTTTGCCAGAGTTTATGTTTCTAATCTGTGGGCAGGTCAGTCCAATAGGATCTTATTGGCCATTGCCAGACATGGAACTCTGTTCATGGTTTTAATAATGTTTTGTGTGTGGAATGCCCAAAAGATCTATTTATAAAAGGATTTCAAATAGCCTATGAAGGAAAAAGTGTATAGGTCCTGTTGCTGCATTGTGTTATGTTCTGGGAGATGCAGTGACAGTGTGTCTCTAACCAAATGGCATCTGAGGACTCCCTGAACGAAAGGGTTTTTGTTTTGTTTTGTTTGGAGTCAGAGTCTCCATCTGTCACCCAGGTTGGAGTGCAGTGGTGCAATCATGGCTCAAGGCAGCCTCAAACTCCCGGGCTCAAGCGATCCTCCCACCCTAGCCTCCCAAGTAGCTGGGACTACAGGCATATACCACCACACTCAACTGTTTCTTTTTTTTTTTTATAGACATGGGGTCTCACTCTGTTGCCCAGGCTGGTGTCAGATTCCTGGCCTCAAGTGATCCTCCTACCTTGTCTTTCCAAGGCACTGAGATTACAGGCGTGAGCCACCATGCCCAGGCTTAAATAAAAGGTTTTTTAAACTCAGGCAGTGTCTTCAGTGTTAGACATGACAGAGTTAATTTGGTTGTCCAGTGTTTATTGATCCCTTTCAAGGCACTGCAGTGAGCACTGACTATAGTAGGGAGGGGGCAGGATGAGGATACAAATAACAGGAAGATGTTGCAGCTGACTTGAGGGAAGGGGATGCACAGATGGCTGGCCCAAACAGAGCATGATTGTGTCTATGATAGAGGTAAAAAACAAAAGAGGCCAGGTGCGGTGGTGCACACCTGTAATCCCAGCTACTTGGGAGGCTGAGGCAGGAGAATCACTTGAACCCGGGAGGCGGAGGTTGCAGTGAGCCGAGATTGTGTCACTACCCTCCAGCCTAGGTGACAAGAGTGAAACTGTCTTAAGAAAAAAAAAGAGAGAGAGAGAGAGAATATTGACGGAGCACCAAGGAAGGTATGGTTAAGTTCAGGGTATGTGACATTCAGGCTGAGTGTGGAAAGAGAAATTGGATTTCCCTTGGTAGGTATAGAGGCAAAGCCTTTCCCGCCCGAGGAATGCACCAGGGGCAGGGTTGATTCGATGGTGCTCTGGGAGCCGTGAGAGGTCTGAGGTGCCTGGATCCAAGCGTGAGTGGCTACTGGTGGTGGCACAGGACTCGTCAGGGGAAGAGATTGCAAAGGTAGGCTGACGCCAGATGGTGAGGGATAATGAAGCCAGTCTAAGGAGTTTGGACTTTATTTTGTAGGCAATGAGGAACTATTTACAACTTTTTAGTAAGACTGTTGAATGACTGATGTGTGCTGTGGGAGATATTCCTGGCTGCAGTGTGGAAAAGGCCTGAAATGGGAGACCAACTGGGGCATTTTTGCAATTGTCTAGGTAACAACCCCCCTCTCCGGCCATTTAATCTGTATTTATAGCATTCGAGGGTCTTTTTGAAATTTTAAAATAGTTTACATTTTTTTTCCTTCCTGCAATTAAATGTAGACTGTTTAATCAAGAGGAGCAATTAGGTGACAAATTCGTGAATTGCACCTAAGAGATTAAAACTTGTGGAAAAAGTACTAATTCCAGTAACTAAAATCGGAGAGGTTACAATTTAAATAGACATTTAAATAGACTTAACCTGGTCCTCCTGGAACTCTTTCCCTCATTCCTCCTTACAGTTAAAAACACACATTTGTGAGCTGGTTGCTTAGAATTAGGAGCGTCATCTGCCGTCAGGGTGCAGACAGTATTCCCGTCTTTGAAGCTAGTTGGCCCACGGGGAAACTTCGTCAGCGAGCTGGGCCTTGTTCACAGGTGCTCAGCCACTTGAAATGACCAGATTGAAATCCAGCTTCATTTTCCACCTGGTTTGTCTCTACTCTGTTGGCCAACTCACACCTGTTCCAGGTAGCATGTGAGAGCGCTGTCATCTCCTGGGGGTGGGGATTAGTCAGTGCCAGTTCAAACCGGTGGCACTCTCCTCCTTTCTACCTCCTGAATGAATCCCATAAGTCCTGACTCTTAAGAAGTTTTATTTACCAAGTACAATCCACAAAACTTCATTACCTCGGTTCACAAAAACAAGGGCAGCCCTGTGTATGGGAGATGATTTAGAGAAGTTTAGATGTTCGATGTCAGTGTTTGCGGTAGGCGGGATTCCAGCCCTGTGAGCTTTGCCTCCTGATGTTGCATCCATGAATATACCACCGTATATAGCAAAAGGGAATTATGGTTGCTGAGCAGCTGGCCTTAAAATAGGGAGATTATCCTGGATTATTAATCACATAGCCCCTTATAAATGGAGAAGAGGAAGGCAGAAGAATCAGAGGGATTTGATGGAAGAAGAGGCAAGAGGGACCTGAAACATGAGCACCTTTGAAGATGGAGGAAGGGGTCCCAGGCTGAGGAATGCAGTGACCTCTGGAAGCTGGGAATGGCCCTGAGCTGACAGCCAGCAAAGAAATGGGGAGCCCAGCTGTGTACTTGTGAGGAGCTGGATTCTGCCAACAACCTGAATGAGCAAAGGAAACATATCCTCCCTCTTCTCTCCAGATAGGAGCACAGTCCTGCTGACACCTGGATTTTAGCACAGGGAGAACCCTGTTGGACGTTTTTTTCTTTTTCAGACAAGGTCTTGCTCTTTTGCCCAGACCGAAGTGCAGTGGTACAATAATGGCTCACTGTAGCCTCAGCGCCCCGGGCTCAAGCGATCCTCTCAGCCTCCCCAGTAGCTGAGAGTACAGGCATGCACTACCTTGCCTAGCTAATTTAATTTAATTTTATTTTATTTTATTATTATTATTTTTTTAGAGATGGAGTTTCTCCATGTTGTCCAGGTTGGTCATGAACTCCTGGCCTCAAGCGATCCTCCTGCCTCAGCCTCCCAAAGTGCTGGGATTACAGGCATGAGCCACTGTGCCAGGCTATGGACTTCTAACCTGCGGGCCTGTGAGAGAATACATTTGTGTTGTTCCGAGCTGCTCAGTTTCTGAAGGCAGCAATAAGAAATGAGTACAGTGTTATTCATGCAGGGCTTTGTTCCCTTGGAACCTTTTAAATTGGAGTGATCTGGGATGCTGGCAGTTGATTGGCAGGTGTTGGAGTCAGACTGTGTTTGAATATGGGCCTTACCCCTTGGAGAGTGTTTGGTTTTAGGTGAGTTTTCCTCTCTGTGCTCCAGTTTAGCACTGTGAAATGGAAATAATAACTGCATTGAGTTCTCAGGGTGGTTGGGAGGATTGAGATGATACATGTAAAGAGCCTAGCCCAGTGGTTGGTACCTCTTAAGTACTCAGTAGTTATAAGCTTTTATTAGAATTGTTTGCAATAAGGGGCCATTAAAAAGATCTTCATGTTCCATACCTGTCACACTATTTCAGACATCATCCTCTTATGCTAAGAGCAGGAAACCATCAAAAAGAAAACTGGAACACTTTAGGCAGCACTTATTGGGTTTCTAAGTTCTAGAAAGCACTTATATATGATGGACCCTCTGGCACTTGAGCAAATCATGCTTATGAGAGAAATGTATGAAGCTGAAGCATTATGTCAATGCAGGGTAAAATGAAGTAGGACCCTTGGGGGCTATACCAGTTTGGAGGACCACAAATACCCCATGAATAAGCTCAGTTCCTACAGTCAACTTCTGATTGGGGTGGAGATGTTTCCGGTTATTAGGCTTACCAAGGTGAACAATCAAGATTCATTGACAATGTCCAGATAATCATCATGTCCTGAGAAACATTTCCAATTCCTTAGTCGTACAATTTCAGAAGTTCATACTCCCATAATTTCCAGAGTCCTCTAATGTTCTTGCATCTCACGATACCCCCATCTCTAGGATTGTGAATTTCCTGCTGTGATATGATGATGTCCTAATCCTGGAATCAGTAGAGGATGAATCTGTCAAAGCAAAAAATCTGGAAATCCTGTATTATTTAGCTACATGAGGTGTCTTGGTAAAAGAGGCAAGATCTGTAGTATCACCATTTTGATCTTCCACATTGATGCTACTGGTATTCTACCCTTCAGGACAAGAGCTTAGCACTTTCCTGCAGATTTCCATTGTCCACAGTGTGTTTCATCTACAAAAGGCAATCACTGATGAACCCTTGTACCTCCACTGGGGAGGGATGGAGATCAGGATTCCACGTCACCAATATGCTTTGCAGAGTATGAAGCTGTGCTTAGCTCAGATGGCCAGTATCAGGAAAATTCAGCATTTTTCTAACCAACTGTTGTTTTATCTTATGAATATTGAGACTCTTGTAAATGATCATGTTTCTATATTCTTTGGCCACTATGAAACTCAGAGCAACCTCTCTTTATCATATGATATTTATTATCCTATATTAACAGTATCTTATTTTCTTGCCCCATTTTCCCTTCATTCCTATTTCCACATATGTTCAATGTTTATTCCATAAAATGCTATTTCTATAAGTTGTCTTAGATCTATTTTCAGAACGAGGCAGGGGCAAAACAAATTACTGCTCCAAATCAATAATAAATGGTCAAAGGAACTATAGCCTGCTGTCATGGGATCCAGTAGGTCCCACACCTATCTCTATGGTCGTGCCTTTGGGATCTCCTCTGAGGATGAGCCTACACCCTGTATTATGTCACCATGTGTGTGGGACTGGTGTCTTTTGCCAAGTGGTTTTGTGTCATGCACAGCCCTGAGTGCAGATGGGACACCGTGACATCGCCTGGTTGATTCATTGTGAAGGCATCACTACCAGGTTTGACTTGACATTAAACTTTCTTAAAGTATGGTTTGTGGATAATGGGCATCAGAATCAATGGAAGGGCTTACTCCCAGAGATTTCAATTCAGTTTGTCTGATCTGGGACCAAGGAATCTGCATTTTAAGAAGCATCCCACATGGTTTTTAATCAAGTGGTTCATGGGCCAGAGTTTGAGAAGTACTGCCTTAAAGGGTGGGTAGGATTTAAAGAGGAAGGGGTATGCACTTCAGAGGATGGAACTGGTGGAAACAGAGGCACAGATTCTGGCCATGTGCACAGAGGGTGAGACAGGATGCTTAAGGGTGGGTGCCGTGAACACTGAGGGTTCTTTTATTCACTGTCAATGCCATTTGTAGATCTACATCAACATTGAAACATTCAACATCAACATTTGAGTGTGCTAGCTCAAACGTTTTACATGCTGTGTGCCCTTGAACATCTGGGTGCCTACTGTGTGCTGGCTGATTTGCCAGGTGCCAAGGATCCTGAAATACTAAGGCCACATTCGTCTAAGAGCATGCTGTTCCGAAGGAGAGGCTGATGTGTAGATACATGGAACTTCCGAACTACAGAGGTACTATGATAGAGATATGTTTGGGAGAGTATCAATGAGGAAATGATAAGGGCAGGATGAGGAAGCAGAGGAGATCTGAAACTGAAAGCTGAGCAGATATTTTTATTCTTTGGAGTTTCTGAAATTGTGCAGTGCAGTGTTTTAGCTTGACATTCTCACAGTGACTTTTGCCATAACAATAACTTTTATTTTTATTGGATGGCTTGCTTGTGTTTTACCTGTCTTTTGGCTGCTTAATTAAATGACCTATATAAATGTAGCAGCCATGACTAGGTGTATCTTGAGATTTTTCCAGCTGGTTTTGGAACTTGAAATTTTTTAAAAAAAATTTAAAGTCCTCTTTGACTTTTTATTTCCTATTCTTAAAAAACAAAATGACCTTTATTTGAAAGACTTAAAATGGTAAGATTTTAAATAACTTGGCTATTTTTCATTTCTTTTTAAGTCAGGTTTCCATGGTCATCAAACACTTTATGACTAAATATAAGATAACCTCCTCACACTTGTCCACTTCTGCCCATTCTGAGATGTTTGAGCTGTAATTCTGCCCACCTCGCTTCTTGTCCTGAACTGTATTGGCAGTGATGTTGGATGGATCCATCTCAGGATACAGCTTAAGTGACTCTAATTTAGAGTGAGAGCTAAAATTCTCAACCTACTTATCCTTGGCTACAACCCAAAGCTTCAAATGTTGTTGGATTACTCTCTTCCCGGCCATATTAAGCTCAGAGCCTTTGATGTAGCTTGAAGGCAGACTTGACCAAGTGGTATTGCCTCCCGCTGATATTTAGGTGGAAGCCAACACCATAAAAATGAACATTTTACTGAGAGTGCTCGCTCTACTACCTGCAAACCCAGCCAGTTGCTCTGCCAAATTGGTCAAAGAAAGAACTGGCTTGAGAATTGCAAAGTGTGTTCCTCTGGCAAGGAAATGGAGCTCACATCAATCTCATGGGGCTCCCTAACTAAAATGTAGTAGACATGTCAAACACTTTAATTGGAAACTTCCAAAAAATACCCATCCCAAACCTTAGTTTATTTTAAAAGCAATTTTGTTAAGAAATGAATAACAAGGATGAATCTTTGACATCTTTTTAAGCCTTACTTTATTCTTCCACTAGCCCATCCACCTGAATTTCTAGAATACAATATCTAACCGTGCAGCAGATATTTCAGAGTATATAATTGGGTTGACACATATATTTTCTGCCTCGGCATTCTCTGTAAGGTTGCAGAAAGATCTGGCAATCTGGATTACATAGAAACATCATTAAATTATATTTACAGATCTCTGTGGAACAACCATAGCAAGTTAAGACTTATAATGGCCACAGAATTAGACATGGCTGCTGTCCAGTGGAGTCACTGCATTGGGCCAATTACAGATGAACTGGCAATCAGAAGATACCCAGGGATCTCCTTAGCGAGCTTAATTTTCTTAGTTAGAATGTAAGATGTTTTCTTTGTTAGTCAAGTGACTATTTTTCAAGAAGTCTAATCTGGACCTCTGAGTAATTGATGACATAAAATGCTGCAGAATCTCAGAAGTGATTTAATGGTGTACCTTTGAATGGTGCATACATCTCCTTCAGCACAGTTCTAAGCCGGGAGTCCTTTCAGAGCTGCTTAAACACTTCCAGCTACAGGAAACTCACTACTTCGCAAAGACACTTCATTTGAATTTTGTACTGTGATCATTGATAGCTTTCTGCTCAGTGGAATAATTTTCTACCTCCTTAAAACTTCTTAGTCCTTGGTTATCCTTCTAGAGCAAGGTTTGGAACATTTATCTTAAAGGGCCAAATGGTAAACATTTTCAGCTTTGCAGGTGTGATCTTTGTCTCAGCTACTCAACTCTGTCGTGGCAGTGCGGAAGCAATACTTCAACAGACAGACATGGCTGTATTCTATTGAAACTTTATTTATAAAACTAGGTGACTGGCGCATGAGCTGTATGTAGCTTGGTGACTCTCATTTTAGACCTGTGTAATCTAGGTCCTGAAAATGAATTACTCAAACTCTTAATTCCAGGTTGGTTCCCTGACATTTAAGAGGCATTTGCTCTCCCTTTGTATGGGCCTGATGAGTGAACTAAGAAAGTTTATCTAATGCCATTCAACTAATCTTATCAAAGTTTTTAAAGTCCTATAGAAATGAATTTGTAACTGGAATTATCTGCGGTTCTAAATATGCACATATTATTATGGAGTTCAATTTTTTGTTTGTTTGTTTTGCTTTTTAAAAGGAGGTCATTTTAATGCTATGTAATTTTTTGTGTGTGTGCCAGAAAGCCATGCCTTCAGGAAGGTGCTTTTAGTGTTCCATCATTGAGCTTTCTGGGATGGGAGGTGGCCATTTGGAGGTGAGAAAGATACAGGTGAACAAAAATCTTTGCTCTAAAAGTGTAGACTATTTTTATGGTTCTGAATGCAACCCTCCTTTCAGAGCTGTGGATTATCATTTAGATGTCTGCACAGAATAGCTACCTGAAGCATTGCCCATG
The DNA here is from genome assembly GCF_000951045.1 of Mandrillus leucophaeus. Classification (NCBI taxonomy): domain Eukaryota; kingdom Metazoa; phylum Chordata; class Mammalia; order Primates; family Cercopithecidae; genus Mandrillus; species Mandrillus leucophaeus. The sequence goes on from NW_012103809.1 coordinate 868,990, forward strand.
TGTTTCCCCCCTTTTCTCTTGGCTCTTCTATAGGGCTGTGGTAGTGCCAGCATATTATCTGCTGGGCATAATAAACACCTACACCTAGCTCCAGGGATCAAGAAACTGGGTCAGCCAGGAGTCAGCCTATCATGCTGCAGAAACTGGTAATATTAAGCCCAGAACCAGCCTCATTTTAAGATTTTACATTATATATGGTAAGAGCCCTGCTGATGTTAAAAAAAAAAAAAACTGGTTGGAGTCCAAAGTAATTTTAGACATTAAAGAAAGGTTTCAGAACATTTTAAGTCATGTGTATTAAAGCTAGCCCTGACCTCAATCAAGCACCTGCTACTTAAATTGATCAAATGGTCACTGGTGAGCCCTGTCTCTTCTATAGTGACTTCACCCCAGTCACCCACTGACCTTTGCTCAGCACTTTCTCCAGAGAGGGGAGAGTGAAATGAAAAACCAGATTTGGTGGGAATTGTTGTTCCTGGTTAAAATGAAATGTGTGTATCCCTGCTACTCAAATGTGGTCTGTGGACCAGCAGCAGCTGCCTCACTAGGGAATGTGTCAGAAATGCAGCATCCCAGGCACCTTTAGATCAGAGACCTGCATTTACAAGACCCCTAGGTGATTCATAGGCACAGTAAGGTTCGAGAAGCACTGATCCAACCCCACAGCCTTCCTCCTGCACGGAGGTAACCCAGCAGGGCCATCTTTGTTTCAGAAGCACCCATATTACAAAGAGCTTGAGTTATTTTGGGGAGATAAGGTAAAGGAGAGATGTCGTACTTCCAATGGCTGTGAAACTTTGCCCAGAAATCTACAAAATGAAATTATTCTGAGTGCTAGAACTGTAAGTACTTTCCTCACTCTGCTATACAGACTTTTCTAAGTAAGCATTAAAGGATATACATTTTCGTCTAACATCAATTTTTTTGATATGTTGTGCTTTCTATTTGCATTGAGTTCAAAATATTTTTTAAATTCCCCTCGTGATTTCTTCTTTGACCTGTGGATTATTTAGAAGTATGCTGTTTAATTTCGAAATATTTGGGGATTTACTGATTTCTGGTTTAATTCCGTTGTAGTGAGAGAACACTGTATGACATCAATCATTTTAAATTTCAGTCTTATTTTAAGGCCATAATATGGTTGATCTTGGTGGATGTTTCCTGTGCCCGTCAAAAGAATATGTGCTCTATTGTCATTGGGTAGAGTGTTCAATAAATGGCAGTTAGGTCAAGTTAGTTGATAGTGTTATTCTTTATTGCCTGCCTTCCTTTCTTCCTTCCTTCCTTCTTTCCTTCCTTCTTTCCTTCCTTCCTTCCTTCCTTCCTTCCTTCCTTCCTTCCTTCCTTCCTTCCTTCCTTTTCCTTCCTTCCTTCCTTCCTTCCTTCCTTCCTTCCTTCCTTCCTTCCTCCCTTCCTTCCTTCCTTCCTTTTCCTTTCTTTTCTTTTTTCTCTTTTCTTTTCTTTCTCAGCGTCTTAATGTGTCACCCAGGCTGCAGTGCAGTGGTGCACTCATGGCTCACTGCAGTTTCTCCCTCCTGGGCTCAAGCGATCCTCCCACCTCAGCCTCCCAAGTGGCTGGGGCTACAGGTATGTGCCACCATGCCCGATTAATTTTTGTGTCTTTGGAAAGATCGGATCTCTCTATGTTGCCTAGGTCTCAAACTCCTGAGCTCAAGTGATCTACCCTCCTCGGCCTCCCAAACCGCTGGGATTAGAAGCATGAGCCACCATGCCCAGCCCAAGTCTGTATTGGCTTTCTTTGTACTTGCTCTATCAATTACTGAATGTTGAAATCTCCAACTATAATTCAGGATTTGTCTACTCTCTTCAGCTCTATCACTTTTTTTTCCTTCCTGTGTTTTGAAGCCCTATTCATGGGCTTCAAAACAATCCACATTTAGGGCTGTTATGTCTCTGGATGAACTTGATTATTCAGCACTACATAGTGTCCCTCTTTGTCCTTGATAATAGTCTTTGTTCAGTAGTCATCTTTGTCTGAAATTAATATGACTACTCTAGCTTTCTTTTGATTTGTGTGCACATGGCATAATTTTCTAACCTTTTTAACTTTTAACTTATCTGTGTCTTTAGTCTTTATAAAGTGGGTTTCTCATAAATAACATAGAGTTAGGTCTTGTTTATTTCTTGAAGCAATCTAATAATTTCTGCCTTTTAATTGGTGTGTTTAGAATATTTACATTTAATGTGATTATTGATGTATCTGTGTGTAAATCTACCATCTTGCTATTTGTTTTCTGTTTGTCCCATCTGTTCTTTGTTCCCTTCCCCCACCTTTTTCTGCCTTCTTTTGATTGTGTATTTTTTATGATTTTATTTTATTTCCACTACTGGTTTACACCTTTATGTTTTATTTATTTTTAGTAGTTGCTCTAAGGTTTATAGTATATGTGCTTAACTTACCACAGTCTGTTTGTAAATATTTTACCACTTCGTGTATAGTGTAAGAATTTTACAACAGTATACTTCAATTTCCTTCTTCTGTTCTTTGTACTACTGTTTTCATACATTTTATTTCTGTTTATGTTACAAACCTCATATTATATCAAGTAGTCAATCACATTTTAAATAAATTAAAAATGAGAAAAAAATCTCTTACGTCTAACCACCTATTTATCATCTCTCACACTCTTTATTCCTTTTTGTAGATCAACATTTTTTTAATCTAGAATCATGCTCCTTCTGCTTGAAGAACTTCTGTTAACTTTTCATGTAAGACTGGTCTACTGGTGATAAATCCCCTCAGCTTTTATTTATCTGAAAAAATTCTCTGTCTATATTGTGGAAAGATTTTCACTGGGTCTATAGTTCGAGATTGACAGTATTTATTTTCCTTTCAGCACTTTAAAGATAGTGTTTTACTGACTTCCACCCTGGATGGCCTGATGACATCTTGGTTCCTCTGTACATAAATTATCTTCTGGTATCTGGCTGATTTTTAAGATTTTCTCTTTATACTGGTTTTCAGAAATGGTTTTTTCATGTGCCTTGGTGTTGTTTTATTTAGGTTTATTCTGCTTGAGGCTCTTTGAGTTTCTATCTGTGAGTTTATAGTTTTATTTAAATTCAGAAAAATTTGGTCATTACTTCTTCAAGTCACTTTTTGACTTTCCCCTTTTGTCACCTCCTTCTGGGTTTCAAATTACCCGTATGCTGGGCTCCTTTATATCTCATGCTTCAGTGTTTTATTTTGTTTTGTTTTGTTTTGTTTCCTCTCTGTGTTGTCTCATTTGGGCAAGTTTCTATTGCTATGACATCAAGTTCACTAATATTTTCTTTTTCAGTATCTAAACTGCTGTTAATCCCACCTAATGCATTTTTCATTCGACTAAAAGTTTCATTTGCTTGTTTTGTATGTCTTGTATTTCCGTCTCATGCTCATGTTTTTCTTTGTATTCTTGAGCATATATTTGTGATTTATAATAGCAATTGTAAGGTCCTTGCCTTACTCATTCCATTACCTCTTATTTCTGAGTCTGTTTTTATTGATTGATTTTTCTTTTAGTTATGAGCTATTTTCCTACATCTTCAAATGCTCACTAATTTTTGAGCATGCAAAGATGCTGTGTGCTGGATTTTGTTATATTCCTTTTTAAAAAGTCAGATTTTATTCTTTTGTGCAACGAAGTAACTTGCAGATCAATTCGATCCTTTTGAACTTTGCTTTTAAGCTTTGTTGTGGTGGATTCAGACAGGTCTTTATTTTAGGATTAATTTATCCCCTCCTAAGAGACATTCTTTTAAGAACTCTACCTAATACTCCATATATTATGAGGTGGCTACATTCTGGTTCTCTAGCACACAAACTTTCTCCAGTCTTCTGTAAACTCTGGTAATTTTTTTTTCTACTGTTTTCCCATAGTTCTTTCCCTGCCTTGGAGGTTTTCTTTGTACACAAGCAGTTCAGAACTCAGCCAAAGGTTAGAGAAGACCCCTCTGTAGATCTTTGGCGCTCTCTATGTAGCACTCTCTTTTCCAGTAGTTAGCCCTGAAAATTTAGATGACTTGACCTCCCCAAACTCCAATCTCTGTCTTCTAAAATCGATGAGATTATTGGACCCTATTTGGTAGCCCTCTCCCTGGGCTGCCACATAAACATATAAGTATCCTTCCATTTGTGAAATACATAGCATGGTGTGTTAGTTTCCTAAATCTGCCACAAGTGGATGACTTTAAACAACAAAGTTTACTCTCTCATAGTTTGGGAGGCTAGAAGTCTGAAATCAAGGTGTCAGCAGGCTGTGCTCCCCCTGAAGACTCCAGGAAGGATTTTGTTCATGCCTTTCTCTTAGCTTCTGGTGTTGCTGGCAATCCTTGGCATTCCTTGTCTTGTAGAAGCATCACTTCCATCTCTACCTCGGTAGGACATTCTCTCTATGCCTGCTTATATGTCTCTTTTTCTTCCCTTGTAAGGACATCAGTCAGATGGGATTATGACCTCATTTTAATTATATCCACAGGGATGCTGTTTCCAAATAATGTCACATTCTGAGGTTCTGAGAAGGACATGAATTTTGGGGGGACACTATTCAACCTAGTATGTATGACAACTGTGAGTCCCAAAGTTGCTTTGATCCCTTGATAAGGAAATTCTTTATGCTGAGATAAGACTAGTTTCAGATATGCTGCCTGCATCACTTCCAGACTGCTCCGTCTACGTCTCTGCACCCTACCTGGTAATCTGTCAGTGTTCTTTCATAATTATACAATGTATCCACAGCTTCATCTTCATAGATCAGGAATGCCCGTTTCCTTGCAGGTTCCCTGTCTATTTCTGAACTGCAGGGCGGTGAGAAAATTCCATCCAGTGTGCCTCTGAATGCCCTTCGTAGCTTCAGTCATAACTGTTCATCATCACTCTCTGACCCTGCTAAAATGACCACTCTGAGAGTTTGCGTATTTTAGAATCCTGCCTCTAATTATCTTCACAAGTTTCCTTCGTGGTGCACTTCCCTAGAAGTGGCTCCTTTTCCAGATCGAAGTTCTGCAGATGAGAAACAGAATTACAGTAGATTACTCTTGCTGGTAGAGAAGAATGCCCCTGCATGGGGAAGATGCCAATCAAATATAACATTTTCCGCAAACGTTTTGCATATTGCCTTATGTTAATAGCCCAGCTTCTTTCTGGAAAGATGACAGTCCATGCAGGCCCCAGCATCTTTGTGAATTCGTACTGAGAATGTGAATGCAGACTGAGTAGCCACCAGACTTAGACAAGTGATCTCCCAGCTATCCAGGCAAGGAGCTGGATAAAGAGACGATGATGGTCACTCAAGGTTAGAAATAACTGGCAGAATCAGGAATAGATTCCGTGAGTTTTGGCTCAAAACTCACCGCCAGGCATTTTTTTTTCCAAGACAAAGAAATCCATCTGGGTTTCTGTTGGGTCCTTGCAGGACCTTACTAGATTTGTGTTTGGAAAATTGCCATACCAACAACTACGGTTTGCAACCAAGCCTATTTAAAACAAGATCAACAAAACCCCTCTCTTCCCTACAGTACCTTGTGGTATTTGAGTGTTAATTTTGACTTCTTTTGAATAGCTGTGGTGGCAGTGGCTAAAGGGTGAAGCTTCAAGATGCCTTAGAGGGTCAGTCATAGAAGGCGGCTTGCCAAGCCTGACACCGAAGAAAAACGCAGCCCTTGGGTCCAGCTGTGCCTCGCAATTCTGGCATCCAGTCTTTTCTCTGACCCAACCACAAACCCCTTCACCCTCTCTCCACCCCCTTCCACATGCTCACATGCACACGAGGTGGAGCCACTGTCCCCTTCTCTGTGTGCTCCCTTGTCCACGGATGCATTTGTGGTTGGAGGGGAATCAGTGCAGCCGTGGGAGAATACAGGTCCTCATGTAAGACTAACATGAGTGGTCTGTTTACTCATCTGTGCTTCCCACTAGACCAAGAGCTCCTAAGAGCAGAGATTGTCTTATTCTTCTTTATATCTTCAGTGTCCAGCACAGTGCCTGCCCAGGACAGCCATTGAATGATCCCCTGAATGGTTACATGGTACAAGGAAGGCTTCCCTTAAAGAATGTCTTGCTACTGTCTTTGGGATTTGACATGCAGTGAATCAGGAGATGATTCTTGAAGTTTCATATCCTTTAAGTTCCTCATTACCATGTATAAGTATGTATGCTTGATACTAGTAATGTCATCAATCTTACCAGGAACCTGGTGTCCCCAGGAAGGTCATACATTGCCACAGAATCTTGCCAAATGGTTCCTTGAGCAGTTCTAGGTGGAAGGGACCTCTGCACACATGAGTGGATAAAAAATGCAAGCAATGCTGTTGAAAGTTAGAACTCAGCTTTTTTTTCCCTTGAGGTCCTCAGCCACCACCCAGCTGCTGAAATTCAGAACACTTTGGTTCTAGTCCTGGTTCTAATGCGCTGGTGACCTTCGATTCACTTAACCTTTTGCAGACCCTAGTTTTGCCTCATCAGCAAAACACATGCTCTTTAAAGCCCTTATAACTCTAAACTCTTGCCTTGAACCTGCTTTGAGTTTTAAGTAATGAACACACGAGACTAAACAAATCAGATTTTAAAAGCTTGAGTGAAATAAAATAATTTTTTTTAAAAAAGGAAGTGAATTTTAAAGACTGATTTCTTTCTTTTTTTTCCTCTTTTTCTTTTGAGACAGAGTCTCGCTCTGTCACCCAGGCTAGAGTGCAGTGGTGCAATCTCGGTTCACTGCAGCCTCCACCTCCTAGGTTCAAGCAATTCCCCCACCTCAGCCTCCCAAGTAGCTGGGATTACAGGTGCCAGCCACCATACCTGGCTAATTTTTGTATTTTTAGTAGAGATGGCATTTCACCATGTTGGCCAGGCTAGTCTCAAACTCCTGACCTCTGGTCTGGAACTCCTGACCTCAGGTGATCTGCCCACCTCAGCCTCCCAAAGAGCTGGGATTATAGGCGTGAGCCACCATGCCTGGCCTCTTTCTCAATTTTATCTAAGAAACCAGAACTTCACATCTTAATTTTTATTTTTTAACTTTTTTTTTTTTTTAGATACAGGATCTTGCTGTCACCCAGGCTAGAGTGTAGTGATTATAGCTTACTGTAGCCTTGAACTCCTGACTTCAAGTAATCCTCCCACCCCAGTCTCCCAAAGTGCTGCGATTACAGGAATGAGCCAGTGTACCTGGCCTTCAAATATATTCTTTGAGGTGGTATGATAGACTAGTGAAATTGAAACAGGAAATATGAAATTATAATTTATTTGTTCCTTTTCCTGAGTATCTTTGTCAGTCCTCATGTGAATTAAAGTAAATAAATCAGAGTAGAGCGAGGAACACCATCTCTCCACCTTGACTTTGCTGCTCTGGGTGACTTTGGGCAAGTAGTTTAACTCTCTTGGACCATAGTTTTATTTATTTATTTATTTATTTGTTTGAGACAGAGTCTCACTCTGTCACCTAGGCTGGAATGCAGTGGTGCAATCTCAGCTCTCTCCAACCTTTGCCTCCCGGGTTCAAGTGATTCTCCTGCCTCAGCCTCCCAAGTAACTGGGATTACAGATGCCTGCCACCACGCTCGGCTAATTTCTGTATTTTTAGTAGAGACGGGGTTTCGCCATGTTGGCCAGGCTGGTCTCAAACTCCTGACCTCAGGTGATCTGCCCGCCTTGGCCTCCCAAAGTGCTGGGATTACAGGCATGAGCCACTGTGCCTGGCCAGACCATAGTGTTTTAACGTGTGAAAAGTAGATGTCTGGTGAATAAAAGTCAAAGGAAAGTTTTGAATGCATCACAAACGTCTCTGTGAAATAAGTGTTGTTATCACGCGGGGCCTCCAAAGTGAGTTTTCTTCGCCTCGTGCTGTAATTAGTGAGTAGAAAGTCTCCAGTTAATTTTGTAAAATATAAGCCATTACAGACATAGTGCTTTCTCCCTGGATTAACAACTTCAGCAGATCTGAATGGCAGTAGCACATGTTATTTGAACGAGGGTCAATTTGGCCTTTGCCTTATATTCGGCATTATCGTTACAATGCAATACAATATCCTCTTCAAGATTCAAGCTTTTTTCTCTTATTTTATGCTTTTCTATGTCACAGTTCTCCAAGACTATCTTTGGATTACTTATACACACAGCTGTTTTATGAGACTCTGTTGGAGCTTATGAGTCAGATTACTGTTACCAAAATGTTTGTGAAATCACTTCTTAAGTCATATATTTGCATCATGTACAACCTGTTTGACAATCAAAACATTATGCCCTTCAGCACTTGGCTGGTTATGATAGTAAGTTTTCCAGCAGAGTGTTCCAGCATAATATAATTGGGCAGTAGACAGAAGGAGCACAGTATATTATTTTAACATAGAATTCCAAGTGCATTTCTCTTCTTGTAAGATTGAGAAGGACACATAATATTCTGTAATAGACTCAGGGTGATCAATTAATAGCATAGAAAAATTCCAGTGCAGCTGGGGCATTACCAAGTGCAGCCCTGGAGCCAACAGGGGTGGATGGAAGGATGGACTGGCCGCAACACAAGACACAGATGTGGCCACTGACACAGCACTGCCTGTCTGTGTTAGTCAGTATCTCAGGCACCTGCTGGCACTGGCTGTTCTTTACTTGCTCTTGGCCAACCTTTAAGGCCCATCTTAAATGGTGGCTCCTTCAAAAAAGCTTCGTTGACATCTTCAGAGTAGACTCAGAGACTCCCTTTCCTCAAAGTCTTCACAGCATTTTCTTTGTACTTTCTGATCGCTCAGTTGTCATTTGTCATTTGTTATCGTCTCATTGCCCCCACTTGTTGTTACTCCTCTTGGATTTATTTTATTTATGTATTTATTTTTGAGATGGAGTCTGGCTCTGTTGCCCAGGCTGGAGTGCAGTGGCGTGATCTCAGCTCACTGCAACCTTCACCTCCTGGGCTCAAGCAATTCTCCTGCCTCAGCCTCCCAAGTAGCTGGGATTACAGGCACCTGCCACCATGTCTGGCTAATTTTTGTATTTTTAGTAGAAATGGGGTTTCACCATGTTGGCCAGGCTGGTCTCGAACTCCTGACCTCAAATGATCCACCTACCTCAGCCTCCCAAAGTGCTGGGATTACAGGTCTGAGCCACCGCACCTGGCCCACCTTGGATTTCCTAAAAGGAAGGAGTTGTATCTTGATTAAAGTGTGAGTGGTCAAGTGTCAATGCAGCTATTATATGTTATTTTTCAAAGGAGACATCCAAATTCAGCCAGTGACTTCCTGGGTTGACACTTGAAGGTCTGCTTTAATGATCTTGAAGGTTTGCTTTAATAGTCTTTCACAATAGTACTGGGCACTGACTTTTTGCTAAGGCATGACGTGGAGGAATTCAAAACTTTTTTGCAGTCAGCCTTGCCCTCTTGGAGTTTATGACATTATAGAAATATATATAACATATATACATAGGTCTTAAGTGCTAGCTGAGTAAAACAGCAAATAAATTCTATAGAAATATAAGCTTCATCCCCAGCTTACTAAATATTCTTTCTAGCTCTGAACATGATTGCATCTGTAACAATGCTTATATTCTGATTTAGTAAAAAGATGCAACTCAGTGTGCATGTCTGAGTGTGTGTCCAAACATTTTAAGTGTTTTTCCAGTGGCCATAATATGTCTTATCAACACATTGTTTTTCTATCCATATTCTCGCAGTTCTTCTCCAGGGGATAGGAGTATGTTGCTAGAGGGGATCTTAATAGTTGGCTTGATGTTTAAGCTGCCGGGCGATGCAGATGTGCAGCCAGCTGAAGTCCGTTTTGCAATGACGGTATCCTGGGAGTCTGGAGGAGAAGCCTCTTAACGACTGTGAGATGTAGCCCTACCCCATAAAACGTGGCCGTGCGGCAGGGGCCCAGCTTTACACCTGACCTCTAAACTCCTATGCGCCTTTGCATCCTCACACTCTTCTTTGCAGATACTCCTATGAATTCTGCAAATCTTGGTAAATAGGTCAGCTTTTAGAAACCCGTGTTTTAAAGTACAAAGCATGCATCTCAGGAGTGAGTTTAGAACTTGGAGAAAGTTCGCCAGTGTTTTCAGCCTCCACTGTCTACAGCCAACCCCAGGGGAGGAATAATAAAAAGAGAACTCAAAGAAACGAAAGCACAAGATACCCCTTTACTTTGAAACAAGAGGCCTGTAAGTACTCATGTAAAAAGTCACGGTAAAATTCTGTGTTCTTACAGAATGATGATCCTCTTACTTTAAAAGTTATGGGGAGGCACTCTTATGGGAATAAAAAGACACCAAAAACAAAACAAGAAGAAAAAGTGTTTTTCTAAACAAGAAAACTTCAAGAAAACATCCCATTGCCTTTTATGTCCTAGCCTTTTATCCTATTCTTTTAAAACACCAATTAAAAAGAAAGAGGCTGGCGGGTTTCATGCTAAAAGCTATTTGCTACAGGGGACAATTTGCCAGATATGAAAGTATGGTTTGTGGGTGTTGACATTCAGGTTTGTCCTATCAGGGCTGGGCAGAACCTCTGATGGATTCCACTGGGCTATTTACTGGGCTGACCCCTCTGAGAAGTGGGGACACTGTCCCTCCATTTTAAGGAAATGGCAGGCTCAGATGGTGAATGCAGGTGCGGTCCTTGGCCCCGCTAAAAGGAAAGAAAAAAAAATCTGTCTATAGAATGTGGAGCAAATAATACAAGTTTGCCCTCCATGGTGACCTTCTCTCTACCCACCCTCTTGGCTCACACCGATGGCAAGTTATAATTGGACTACAAGGACCAATATATTGTGTAGTCTAGAGGGGAAAATGCCAAAAGAAAAACTCTGTTGGATCAAGCGTATGTGTCCTGCGTTCATTTCTAGGTCTGTAAACAAACACAGCTGTTGAGTGAAGGATCTGTCTTCAGAAATGGTGAAAAAACAGCCATGCCCTGCCAGTGAGAGCGCAGCAGGGGAGAGTTGTTCCAGGGCTTGGGAGGAGCAGGCGGGGCGCAGCAGGGCTGGGACCGTGTGTCTCCTCCGTATTCCAGGAGAGGCCATTCTGTGTTTTCAGCTGAGGCTGGTGGAGCATGGAGAATGATGAGTGTGGGAAGGTTGGGAGGGAAGAGGATTCTGAAATTTCATCTGCTTTCCTCAAATGAAACCTTTGTTTAACATACAAGACCTTGGCTGCCTTTTTCTGGAGGTGGTGGAAGGGAACTTGTATCTTTTTCTCGACTAATTTTAAAATAATCTGCAACTTGGAGTAAAAGACATTGGAAACTCACGGGTCCAGCAGCTTGTATTTATATAAATCACTGCTAATTTATATCAATTACTGCTAAGATGAAGTCTTGGGCCTCACTCCTGTCTCTTTTCTCTCTCTACAGCTAAAACTTAGGTAGTATCTATATTGTGTAGAGAACGTCCTATTGCGATGGACCTGCCATTTGCACATCAGATGTTCGTTCCGATGGTGTTATATGGAGGTCAGATTTCTGCACCATGATGGACCTCCGGCGTTGGTTGCCTCCCAGTCCCCGATTCTTTTTATTAAAAAAATTTTTTTAGAGGCAGGGTCTCACTGTGTTGCCCTTGCTGGATTCAAACTCTTGGACTCAAGACATCCTCCCATCTCAGCCTCTGGAGTAGCTGGGACACAGGTATGAGCCCCCACGCCCGGCTGCCCTTCACATTTTTATTGCCGGAAGTGCAGGTCCCTCAGCAGTAGCTGATGCAGGAGGAGGCCCAAGGGAGAGTAGGGGAGTGAGGTCAAGGAGGGATTTACTCTATGCATGGAGATCTTGGCTTGGCAGTTGATGGCTTGAGGGTTTCCTTCATGCCTTCATTTATATAGTAGACATTTACTAAATACTTACAGAGTGCAGGTAATTCATTGACTTCCTGGCCAAATTTTTTCTCAATAGTGGGAGACTGGTCGTAAGTTTGAACTCTGGCTTATTTGCAGTTGTATTCCTCCCTGCTCCCACTTGCAGTGTCGTTTTCAACGAATCACTGCCCAGGCATGGACCATTCCCGAGACTTGTAGGCCTCGAGTTTCCCAATGATTGGTTGATACTTCTGCCTTCTGATTGGTTGGGTGAGTTGGCTGGTGCAGGGATGCTAATGAGCCCAGGATTGTGGATGTATTCCCCCAAAAGTTTAAATTAGTTTCCCAGAGAGGGGGAAACCCCAGTTTGACCACATTTATTATTTTATTTGCTGCCTCAGGATTGTAGGAGGGACAATGTAATAATGTAATAATCTAATAATTGGAGCAACTCTCAGCAGTACAGGTAAAGAAAAAAAGACTCCCCTCAAAAACAAAGCAATACAAAGCTGGGTCAATTATTGCTTAGTGCAGTTAGGTTACCTTGCCCCGTGACCACACCTGATATTAATAAGGGGTGTGTAAGTGCATCAAGAACACACATTAACCAAGGTACATTTCTCACCATGTCAGCAGCATCATCTCCCAGGGGGAGGGACCACCCCGAATCCTCCTCTGATTATCACTCATGGGCTTGACCCTCTTTTAGCACATGCTGCTAGACGGCAAGCATGTTTCCTGTGGCTGCTGTCATGAATTACCACAAACCTAGTGGCTTACAACAATGCGCAGTTACTCTCGCACAGCTCTGTAGAGCAGAGGTCCGGCATGAGCCTCACTGGATTAAGATCAAGGTGCTGGCAGGGCTGTGTTCCTTCTGGAGGCTCTAGGGGAGAATCAATTTCCTGGCTGTTTCCAGTTCCTAGGAACCGCTTGCATTCCTTGGCTTGTGACACCCTCCTTCAAGTTCAGATTTCTCTCGGTTACTCCCACTTCCATCACCACATTTCCTTCTCTGACTCTCCTGCCTCCCGTGTTCCCTTTTTGGGCCCATCTGGATAATTCAGGATCCTTTCTTCATCTCAAAATTCTTACCTTAAGCATTCCTGGAACATAGTCACAGCTTCCAGGGATTAGGATGAGGACGTCTTTTTTTGAGGGGTGGGGAAATGGCATTTTTCCATTGGCCACAATAAACGTAATGTCTTTACAATGACTCACAATTTTTAAATGGGAGATTCTTTCTGCATTTAGTGTGCGCTTCCGGTTGTTTTTTGTTTGTTTGTTTTTTATTTGGCAGATGGAAGAAAGACCCTATGAATGTTGAGGACTGTATCTTGTCTTCTGATTTTCTGAGTGGCTTTGCAATCTACCTCTAATAATGAGCTAAATAAAGTGGATTAAAATACATCACTAGGCTGGGTGTGGTGGCTCACACCTGTAAACCCAACATTTTGGGAGGCTGAAGTGGAAGGATTGCTTGAGACCAGGAGTTTGAAAACCAGCCTGGGCAACATAGTAGGACCCTGTCTCTACAAAAAATGTTTTAAAAAAGTTAGTCAGATGTGGTGGTGCACACCTGTAGTCCTAGCTACTTGGGAGGCTGAGGCAGGAGAATCACTTGAGCCTGGAAGATCAAGGCTGCAGTGAGCCAAGATCGCACCACTGCACTCCAGCCTGGGCAACAGAGTGAGATCTTGTCTCATAAAAAATAAAATAAATAAATAAAAAGAAATCACTAATTAGAAGGTATATAATTCATAGACTATTTCCTTGCTCCTAAGTGTAGACTTGTTTTGAAGAATAGCCTACATAATTAAATAAAATCAGTTATATGTTTTGAAGGCATATCTTTTATGTCTTCATGGTACATGTGAAGACATTTTAGCTATCATCCCTATCCTATTGGTGAATTTATTGCTCCATTTCAAAGACTATTTTTTAAAAAGTCAAACAAAATAAAAAAGCATCAAATACCTTCAGACTTAGGATTGGCCCAGTAAGGTATAAATCAAATGGATATGGAATAGTGTAACATTTTTAAGATGTTTTATGCTTATTGTGCTTTTTATAAAAGATAGCAACAGTCTTCCAATGAAGTCGTTCATTTCTGTTGGTACAGTTAGAATGTGTGTCTCTGGATTGGTCTCTTTGAGTTTCTTTTGGCATAGAGCAGTATTCTCACCCTGCATGATCATCGGAGCACCTAAGGTGTTTTGTAAAGTGTAGGTCTGAGCCCCACCACAGAGATTTGAATGCAGAATGCAGTAGGTTGTGGAGGTGCGGGGGGAGCGTCAAGCTTCTCAGGGAGCCTAGTTCTCAGCTGTTTTTCTCCAGATACAAATCTGTAACGTTTTGTATTTATCTTAGGGTGAAGATTTCATACTGTGAGCTCATTCAAGCCAGAGATAATTTCTTATCCAGGAACCAGTTGGCAAATCTTTTGTACCTGCTTATTTTAATTTCCTACTTATTTAGTCCTACTTATTTTAATTTCCTGATTTGATCATTCCAACAGCCCCACTACATCTGAGTCTGCTTTTGGTGCTTGCTCTGTCTCTTGTGTTTTTTGCTTTTAGTGTGCCTTGTAATTTTTGTTGAGAGCTGGACATGATGTCCTTGGTGAAAGGAACGGCTGTAGCTAGGCCTTTGGTCAAGTGGAGGTAATGTGTTGGGGAGGGGAAGCCCTCTGTGGTCTATGATTAGGTCTGGGCCTCTTTAATGAGCCTGTGCCCTGGGCTCAGGTTTTTTCTTTAATGAGCCTGTGCCAGAGACTGAACCTTAACCAACTGCTGTTACTTCCAGTGCAAGAAATGATATATTACAGTCAATAAATGTTGCATAACAGCTCATGCTCAGTGGGTCTTGGGTGGGACAGGATGGCTGGAGGTAGGTATTTTCCTTCTCTTCCGGGGAGGCACGAGCAGGCAGGAAGTGCGCATGTCCCTTCCCCCAGGTGGTTTGGGCTCCGGTTTATTAGTTTCTCCTGAGGGCAGGCCTTGTTAAGAAGAACAGAGCATTCTGGCATATTGCAAACCATTCCTTTTCCTCTCCCGTTGTGAAGTATGAAAGGATTTTTCTCCCACATTCACTCTGAGGACCTGGTCCAGCTCTTGCAAGTAAAACCTGTGAAAGCATGCCCCTCCCATGACTGGGTGCCCTGGAGTTTTTCACTCTCAGACTTGTCCACGCTGAGCCTCCAGCAATTCGTCACTTAGGATTCAGGGTTTCCCTGGCGTTGGTTCCTATGGAGGTTTCTACTCTGGTAAGTTTGCGTCTCTGTTCGGCCCTGGGCAGAGCTGGGTCCTCTGGGTGTTTCCAGGCCATGGGTTCTGGTCTCTTTGCATCTATGTCCCAAGGCTGTCTTCTGGTATTTGCCACCTGCTTCTGAGCATGGGTCTCGAGACTCGAAATGGCCTCACCTCAGCTTCCTCAACGTATGTGCTCACCATTCTTTTCCCCCCGTTCTTACTGATTCTAGTAGTGGTTCCTCTGAAAAAACAGTCATTCCACCCAGCCTGGCATCTTTTTGTCACTTCTGCCCAGTCTCACAGGGATGTGAGGGGTTTCTGTTTATTTCAACAGCTTTCTAAGAGTGCCGATTTAATCCTGCGTCATTATTTTGAGCGGTAAAGGAATATTTCTCCCTCTCTTAAATTCCCCTAATACTTTGTGTCTTTCTTGTGCTCATCACAGCTTACCATGATCTCTCATATATTATAGTTATTTGTGTCCTTTTCTACCACTTTATAAACTATAAAACCAAGAGGCCAGAGACTGAACCTTAACCAATTGCTGTTACTTCCAGTGCCAGAAATGATATATTGCAGTCAATAAATATTGCATAACAGCTTTACTGTACTGACTAGACACAACAGTTCAAAAGGAATATACACTTCTCCCCAAAACTAAACATATTCATTGCGTATGTGACGTGTTAATATGCTAATGCAGGTAGGAAAAACAAAACCCAAACCAAACAAGTTTTGCAAATGTCCCAGGTAATTTCTAAATGAGACTGGCTAAAGGTAGGGGAATTGAGCTAGCTGTTGAGAAGGACAAAGCGGAACTGCACTGATCAGCTCTTCAGAGCCCAGACTTGCCGGAATGATGAGCAACCTGAGAATTGTTTCAGCTAGTGGCTCCCAAACTTTATGTTAGAATCACCTGGAGAGTTTTTAAAAGCCTGATGCCCAGGTTGCACCCCATCCAAATCAGGATGCCTAGGGGGTGGGAGCTTGGCATCAGCACGTTTAAAAAGCTCCCCAGGTGATTCTAGCATGCAGCAGAGTTTGCTGTCGCCTGACTTTTGCATCAGATGCATTGAGTGGGGGTCAAGTTCTGCACAGGTGTATTTGACCTTACACCCTTGTTAACAAGACCTCTGCAAGGTTTTTGTTTTTCAGCATTTTCTGGCCTTTGGATTTAAAACTTGAAAGACTTAACTGGAAGGATCACGGGTAAATCAAGCATGGAAAAACCCTTATGGTAGTTGCCTTAGGGTTTTGGAATTTCAGGGAGATGAAACCGTTTAGAAAAACAATTCTTGTTACAATGTGTAAATTGTAATTTCACAATTACTTTTAAAAGTCAAACAAGACAGTCTATGATGCAAAGAGGTTGATCTTGAATTTTTGAGTCCTAGCGCATATTTGCAAATGCAGATAGTTTTTCTTTCCATTATTCATAACTCTTGTCTTTCACTGTCTAGGACCTTGTCAAATAGATCATAATGACAACAGGCATCCTTGAAAACCAGTGACTTGTGTAAACAGATTTTCTAATGTTGAATCATTCTTGCATCAATAAACCCTTAGTCATCATATATGATTATTTTAATAGACTACTATTTTAGCATCTTTGGATGTAGTCAAATGAGGTTGCCTATGTCCCCTCCTCTGACATCCCCCCACCCCCTTTTTAAATGCTGCTTGTCGGGTTTTCGTATCACGGTTATATAACCACTTGTAAACTTCAAGAGTGAGCTTGGAAACTGCCTTTTTCCTTTTTTAAAAAAATGCTGTGGAGCAGTTTAAATAATACAGTATAAGATTTATTTAAATAGGAAAATAAGCCACATCCTGTTTTTAAGCGGTTGAACATACTTTCAAGAGAATTGATATCTAAATGCTTCTTCAGTGATGTGACTACAGCTTACATCATTGTTAACTACTAGGTCCTGGTGGTTTGGTTCAAATAATAGTGAAAGAAAAATCCCTTAAGGAATGACTGGAACCACATGTAACAATTGGTTCTGTCTCTGGGCCTTGTGACCTAGTCGGTAAAGATTGCATAGTCTCGGAACTGGGAATTTTTTTCACGCTTTGTCTTCATCTGAGTCCTAGACAGAGGTTGGGACTGGAACAAAACCTCAGAGGGAGGGATTCTGGATTAATGGATGTGAATGTGTGTACTTGGAGTCATTGCTGTCAATTTAACATCCCTGTTGGTTTTATCGTATTACCCACACCCTATCCTAAAAGTGCTCCTTGTTTTCTGAATCTCTTTGATTCTGTACATCACCTGGGGTGCCCGTAAGGCTTCCTGAGCTCCTTTCCAGATTTACTAACTCAGAAGTTCTAGGGAAGGGGGCTGGGGAAATCTGTGCAGTCAGCAGTTATACCAGGTGATCCCTATTATTTGAAATTCATCACAGCAGTGACTCCTAACCTTGCCTTGCATTACAATCTCTGTGGAGCATTAAGAATCTTGATGCCCAGGCCTCCCTTATTGAGTGAATCCATCTCTGTAGGTGGGGCCTGGGCATCAGGATTTTGCAAACATTCTGCCAGCATTGAGAGTCATTAAGTTTCAGCATTCTTAGGAACTGAGTGGTATTATTTGAGATCATTGTCAATTCTTTGGCTCGTTGGAAATTCAAGACTGGGTATAACTGAGTAGACTCTGTTTTTGCATAACAGAAATGAGACTGAGATTCTCTTTCTGCTCTGATTTTTATTTTTTACCTCCTCCTCTCTCTTGAATTTAATTCTGCTTAAAATCATACTGGTCACCCAGTTAAGCTGCTGCAGAAAAACAGATGTGTACCTGACACATAGTAAATGTTTGATAAACGTTACTTACTGTTACTGGAATCCAGATGTCAGCTGGGCTTGTCCAGCTCCTTAAGCTGATTGCATTGAATCTCCAGTCCATGTCCTCAGAACATCTGCTAAGTTGGGCCAATAAGTGGGACTCTACTGGCCTCTGCGTGGTGTGTCTGCTGCTGTGCCCACAGTTCTGCACTGAGTTGACCCAGGTGTGAAATCACCCCTCCTTCACACAAAACCCTCATAATAATACCATATGTATATAGCACCCACAGGTAACTGCTGTCATCCCCACTTTGCAGATGAGGACACTGAGGCAGAGAAGTTACATAACATTTTCCTAGATTATTCAGTAAGTGTGTGGTGGAGCGGACATTGAGCCCAGGCATCTTGGCCCCACAGCCTGTGTTGAGGTTTTGTCGTCATGTTTGCTGGCCTCTCAGCAGCATTCTACTGAAGACGTTGGCAGGGCATGGAGGGGTGTTCCACAGAGAGTGGTGGAGGGCAGGCTGTACAGCAGAAACCCAAAACTGCACACCAGTTGTTCCTTTCCTCAGAAGTCCTTTTAGGTCAGATGCGGTGGCTCATGCCTGTAATCCCAGCACTTTGGGAGGCCGAGGCGGGTGGATCACCTGAGGTCAGGAGTTCGAGACCAGCCTGGCCAACATGGCGAAACCCTGTCTCTACTAAAAATACAAACATTAGCCGGGCTTGGTGGTGGGTGCCTGTAATCCCAGCACTTTGGGAGGCCGAGGCGGGTGGATTACCTGAGGTCAGGAGTTCGAGACCAGCCTGGCCAACATGGCGAAACCCTGTCTCTACCAAAAATACAAACATTAGCTGGGCTTGGTGGTGGGTGCCTGTAATCCCAGCTACTTGGGAGGCTGAGGCAGAGAGAATTGCTTGAATCTGGGAGGTGGAGGTTGGAGTGAGCCGAGACTGCACCATGGCACTCCAGCCTGGGCGACAGAGCGAGACTCTGTCTCAAAAAAACAGTTTTTAGCTATCATGCCTCACCCTCTTAGGGTCACCCCTGGGAACCCCACACTCCCCTCCCTCTATTTTACAGACCACTCTGCTCTCAATGTGGATAACCAAACTCATCCAGGTCCTCAGCCAACAGAGTGACCTCCAGTTAATGAGACACCCTGTATCGTCTTGTCATTGTTCACAGCGAAGGCATGGTCCTGTTCGTTACTTGTCTTGCTTTCTCACATACAGAATTGTACCTGTTGAAATCTTTTCCTTGGTGACTTTAGAACCTGTCTTAAAGGCCCACAGCCCGATCTGTCAGTAATGAATTTATTTATGATGAAATTATAAGGACTGAGGGGACCAGACCACTCTAGTCAAACAGCCAGAACATTCTCTCCCTGTAGATGGGGCCAAAGCAAGCCAACTCCCAAACTCAGTGCCAGTTTGTTGATTTACAATGAGGATGACAACTGCCAATGGGACCGAGCACCATGCCTTTCTGCCAGTGCGTCCTCTCCCTCCGGGCCAGTGCCATGGGGCTAAAATTATAACCAAGAACTGGTTAGGCAAAACCAGAACCAGGATGCGAGAAGCAATGAGACTTCCAAAATTTGGATTTCTTCTCAGAATCCATGAGGCTAAGTCTCCTCTCCCTCTGGACACTGCTTGGGGAGAACGTGTCCTGTCTTTGTCTCTGGACCCTTCTATCTAAGGTCCCATGGCTGGCAGGTGACAGATTCCCCTTCCCTAGTTGGTGTTCCCATTCTCACATTTCTTCTTTAGCTATTTTACTGAACATTTGATCTGATTACTCTCATGCTTGACAGGCCTGGGAACCACTCTATCTCCTTGTGGTGGTTTAATTTGTCTTAATTGAATTCATTATGGGTTGATTTTAAAATGCAGTTTTCTGAAGGCAATTTTCTCTTATTTCCAGAGTCTTGCAGGGGACTCTTCCAAGGCCCTCCAAGGGCCCTGTGTGCCGTTAACAATCAGGAAAATGGCAGAAGAAAAATGCTTAGATGAATGTAGCAGATGCTCTGTTATGAAATTTTGCCCAACTGATGCCTGATGCTGTTTCTGTGGTGCTGTTTCTTGTACCTGCTCCCGAATGGTGCACCTAACACCCCAGTGTGACCCTCCCTCTGCCCTTTATCTCCATGTACACACATGTATACAGCCCAGGAGAACTAGTTCTGTAGATTACGCCATTTTAGGCAAAGCCAGATGAGTTCCCATGTTCCAAAAGGAATTAGGGAAGGGCCGGAAGAGCAGAGAAGACCTGTTGTTAAGTGTTTATTCGCCATGGTGCGTTTTCCTAGTGAAGGTGGTTAGGCAGGGTTCTAGGGAGAGACTGGAAGGCAGAGGTCACTGTGGAGAGTATCCTACAGACCAGATCAGAAATAGGGGAAGGGATGAGTAAGCCAATCTACATCATGCATAAACATAGGCTCAGAAAGGATATGCAAATGACTCATACAGTAGCAGAATGTGCACAGCAGCTCTGTTTCCATTCAGTGTATTTTCTTTCGGAAAAAGCATCCAAAAGTTTTAAAAGGAATAGCAATAAAGAGACATTTGAACAATGGTTAAATTTAAGCATAGGATTTAAACATTTAAATATTCTAAGGGAAGCCTTCTAGTTTAACTGAACTATGTTCATGGGACCTTTTCAGAAGCAGTTCACTAGATTGCTTGGGATTTCCACGCATTTACTACCTGACTTTTGGTCATCTTGTGTAGGCTAGGGTTAATGGGACAGGTTCTCCCCTTCATTTCTCTCTCTTCTGGGCGATACTGTTTTCCTAGGCTGTTTGGAATTTTTAGATAATGGCATTTTATCCAGTTGGTCGTTGTTCCTTGGGAATGTATGAAAGGGCTGGGAGCCCCCAACATCTTTGAACATCACCTCTGTTATTTCCAGGGAGACGTGGTCATTCCAGCCTCACCTGTTGGAGGAGGTAGAGTCCTGGGCCAAGGTGGGAGTGGACTGCAGTTAGCAGTGGCACCTGGACTTCACGGAATGGGTCTTAGAGGCTAGAACAAGATGTTTTTTGATGAAGAGAGACACATGGTGCTCAATCCACGGCAGGATTTGGGTGGCTCCCTCAGCCTGGGGGCAGAGAAAATTCTCAGCTTGCTTGCTCTCATTCCAGCTCTCTACCTTCCACCCAAGAGAGCATAGCAGGCTGGGTGCGGTGGCTCACACCTATAATCCCAGCACTTTGGGAGGCCAAAGTGGGCAGATCACCTGGGGCCAGGAGTTCCAGACCAGCCTGGTCAACATGGTGAAACCCCATCTCTACTAAAAATACAAAAAATAGGCCAGATGTGGTGGCAGGCACCTGTAATCCCAGCTAATCAGGAGGTTGAGGCAAGAGAAACTCTGGAACCCGGGAGTCTGAGGTTGCAATGA
Organism: Mandrillus leucophaeus; assembly: GCF_000951045.1. NCBI lineage: Eukaryota > Metazoa > Chordata > Mammalia > Primates > Cercopithecidae > Mandrillus > Mandrillus leucophaeus. The sequence goes on from NW_012103809.1 coordinate 890,207, forward strand.
GCTGAAATTCCACCACTGCACTCCAGCCTGGGAGATAGAGCAAGACTTCGTCTCAAAAAAACCAAAACAAACAAAAAACGAAAGCATAGCAAAATGCTAGTAGGTGAGTAAGACTGGTGCTAACACAGAATCAGCCTTGAATTCATCTCATTTCTAAAAAAAAAAAAAAAGTAAGTCTTTTGCAAACTCCAGTGTTTTATTCCACCTGGTTATGACTCACCGTAGTTGAAAACCACCAGGCTCAAAAGAGGCCCTCAGAAGGGACTGTGAGCTGGGCCATTGCTCAGTAGCAGGCAATCAGAAGCCCAGAGAGGGAGGCAGTTGATGTCAGGGTGGTCACTGGGCATCACCAAGTAAGAGGGGCTGGGAGAAAGCAACAAGCAGCCAACAAGACCCCGTCAAAGGATGCAGGGATATTTGAGATATTTGAGTGCTTGTCATGAACCTGGTCCACCAGGCACTCTGGGGCATCTCCTCTCATTTCATCCTGTAACATCCCTGGGTGGTACTAGAATCAACAGGGCACATGGCAGAAAACTAAAGCTCAGTGTGCTAAAAAACCTCATGTAGATTCATTCAGCTGTCAATGGCCCAGCTGGGATTTAAACCCATTCCTTTTGACTGGAATTCCAGCATTCTTTCCGTCACAGCAGAGCTACCTACTTCCCTGGCGGCAGGGGCAGGAATCCAGCTAAAGGAAGGAAGAATGATGGTTCCCAGGAGTTCTGGAAAGGGAGAGTAGAGGAGGATCTGTCTCAAAAACAATATCAGGGAGGGGCGTGTCTCTGGAAGGGTGTGGGCGTGGCCAGAGGACATGGAGAGAGTGCTTGCTAGTGCTGTCACCAGCCTTCCCCCGGGCAGGAAGTGGGGTAGATGGGCATCCGGCCTTCAGTCCTCAGCTGAGCAGCACACTGCTGCTGTGCCCGTCATTTCTGTGGAGGCTGGGGTGTCTGGGAAGAGGGCTTCTTGGGCTTGCCCTGGGATTCTGTAGGATGAGGGTGATTCAGAAGGAGACTGGAGCTCCTGCTCCCTGCCTGCCAAGGTGTTTGCCTTGTGGACAGAACTTCCTCTGGTCGCTGGAGGCAGCACGCGCAGTAGGCCTGGTGTGCCTTGCTGTGCTGCAGAGGTGGCGAGCTAACAACTCCATCCCCCACGCCCCGCCACAGCCAGCCCCAGCTCTGGATTCGATTTGCATTTCCCCAATCAGATGTACTAGTGGAAGATTTGAAGTTGGAACCAACTTGGGGGCGGAGAGAGGCAGGTGCTTTTACTGGTTGGTGCTAATCTTGCAAGCCCACTGAGACTCTGGGGCCCATAGGTCCAGCAGTGGCTGCCTGTTTCCCTGGTTGTGCCCTGTGTGGTTCTGGGACCAGTGCTGGGGAGTGCCTTCCAGAGGGTACAGGTAACAATTCCTTTGGCAGGCCAGTTCCTGAGTGGTTCTAAGCATTATAACTGGAGGACCAGCCTAGAGTCTGCCCTTTCAGCCCTTCTTCTGATCTCGTAGCCACCTAATTGCCTAAATTAAGATTCATTTTGCTTCAAGTTGCTAGGTTGGGTTTTATCTGCTACTGAACCCTGACTAATACAGATGCTGCTGCATGATGGTGCCCAAATGTTCTCCCTGCTTGGATCGCAAAGCGAGCAGGGCATTGGTGCTCCTGTGAGGATCTCCCCTTCCCCTCTCCCTCCTCTCCTCCTTCCTCCATTATTATTTTATTTTTTTAAAACTTTTTACTTTGAAATAAGTTTCGACTTTTAGAAAAGCTTAGAAGCCATGTCGTTAAATAGTTTGAACTCTTTGGATGAAAGACTTTATGGCAACAGACATGTTTTGCAACAGCAAAACCCGAAATCTCCACCTTCCTTTCCATCTCTCCCATCATAAGGTGGGAGTCTGCCCCTCACCTTCTCCCATAACAATAGCTCTAGGGTTATAAAAACTAGAGAGAAGGAGCAAAATATGTGCAATAAGTCAATGCCAGTTACTCTCAGACTTTGGGCAGGAGAGAGGGACACTAGGAAGCATTGAATGTCTCAGCAAACTATCACAGGAACAGAAAACCAAACCCCGCATGTTCTCACTCATAGGTGGGAACTGAACAATGAGATCACTTGGACTCAGGAAGGGGAGCATCACATACCGGGGCCTATTATGGGGAGGGGGGAAGGGGGAGGGACTGCATTGGGAGTTATACCTGATGTAAAGGACAAGTTAATGGGTGCTGACGAGTTGATGGGTGCAGCACACTAACATGGCACAAGTATACATACGTAACAAACCTGCACGTTATGCACATGTACCCTAGAACTTAAAGTATAATAGAAAAAAAAAAAGCATTGAATGTGTCAGTCTAATTATACTACTCTGGAGGTGGTAGAGATTTGGGGCTCATCGGGTCCAAAAAGGTAGTGACTGGCCTAAGGTCCACAGCTGGCTAGTAGTAGGAACTGGGATAGACCCCAGATCTTCCAACTTCCAGTCTAGGGTTCTTTCCACCTGCTGCCACATGGGAACATATCCTTGAGAGGTTCCTAAGGCATAAAGGATCAACATAGTACATTTGGCAGGGCGTGGTGGCTCACACCTGTAATTCTAGCACTTTGGGAGGCTGAGGCAGGCGGATCACCTGAGGTCAGGAGTTTGAGACCAGCCTGGCCAACACAGCGAAACCCCATCTGTACCAAAAATAGAAAAATTAGCCCTGGTGTGGTGGCTCACACCTGTAATCCCAACACTCTGGGAGGCTGAGGGTGGATCACTTGAGATCAGGAATTTGAGACCATCCTGACCAACGTGTTGTAAGCCCCGTCTCTACTAAAAATACAAAAAGTAGCCGGGCATGGTGCCGGGCACCTGTAATCCCAGGTACTCAGAAGGCTGAGGCAGGAGAATTGCTTGAACCCCTGGGAGGCAGAGGTTGCAGTGAGCTGAGATCGTGCCACTGCACTCCAGCCTGGGTGACAGAGGGTAGACTCTGTTTCAAAACAAAACAAAACAAAAATTAGCCAGGCATGGTGGCACATTCCTTAGTCCCAGCTACTCAAGAACTTGAAGCCTCTCTTGAACTCAAGAGGCGGAGTTTGCGGTGAGCCCAGATCATGCCACTGCACTCCAGCCTGAGTGACAGAGTGAGACTCCATCAAAAAAAGAGATAAACACAGTACATTTTCGTGGACCCTCAGTTTTCTTTCCTTATTGAAACAAACATGCATATTGCCTTAGTTCGTTTTTTGTTGCTATAACAGAATGCCACAGGCTTGGCAATTATAAAGAAAAGAAAATTGTTTGACTTACAATTCTGGGGGCTGGGATGTTCAAGGGCATGGCACCATCGTCTGCTTGGCATCTGATGAGGGCCTTCTTGTTGCGTTATTTCATGGCAGAAGGTGGAATGGCAAGAGAGCACTCAAAGGAGAAACAGAGGAAGGGGGCTGAACTTATTCTTTTATCAAGAACGTACTCCTGAGTTCACTAACCTACTCCCACAATAATGGCATTAATCCATTCATGAGGGCAGATCCCTTGTGACCTTATCACCTCTTAAAGGTCCTACGTCTCAACAGTGTTGCATTGGGGATTCAGTTTCCAACACAGGAACTTTGAGGGGATACCTTCAAACCATAGCAGCTATATGGAGGAATATAATGGAAATTAACATGAATGTTTGAGATAAGGCACAAGGTGTTAACAAAATTGTGAACTTCAAGCTAAACTGGAGATCTCTAGGACATATAAGTTCTCTCTCCCTTGCTCCAAGGATGATGACCTTGGTAGTGAATGTTGAGGGTCTCAGAGCTGCTGAAGTGGCCCTGAATGGCTGTGGAGACCAAACTTTGATTCTGGAAAGATACAGAACACCCATGGTGTTCCCCATGAGCTTGGGATTTAAAAAATAATCTCCCACGTGCTCTCAAAGCATCAAGCAGATTTTGATTTTTATCCATAACACATCCCTGTTTATTGTAATGTAAAAATAATGTTTGTGATTATCTCCTAGTGATTAAAATAGGAGGAAGATGGGCTCATTAGTCTGTGTCTGCCTGCCTGTTGTCAAGTAATCAAGGGACCAGGTTCATGTCCGCAGTTGTAGGAATGTGGCAAGGTCAGCTCTCTGATTCTGTTACCCTATCCCTTGCTCCCTTCCCAAGTCAAAAATCTCTTTATCTACTTGGCATCTGGGGTCAGGTTCTTCTTGATTGTTGGAGATAAATTTGCTAATGTTCTTCATCAACTCCAATGACTTAGGTCAGTATTTATAATCTGTTTTCTGTGATTCCAAAACTAAACATTTGGGGTAGCAAAGAATATACCAATCTCTGTCTTTTCTTTTTTTGTTTGAGACGGAGTCTCGCTCTGTCGCCCAGGCTGGAGTGCAGTGGCACGATCTCCGCTCACTGCAAGCTCCACTGCCTCCCAGATTCATGCCGTTCCCCTGCCTCAGCCTCCCGAGTAGCTGGGACTACAGGCATCCGCCACCACACCCAGCTAATTTTTTTGTATTTTTAGTAGAGACGGGGTTTCACCGTGTTCACCAGGATGGTCTCGATCTCCTGACCTTGTGATCGCCCGCCTTGGCCTCCCAAAGTGCTGGGATTACAGGCGTGAGCCACCGTGCCTGGCCCATTCTCTGTCTTTTAAGAAGAAATTATATATTTTTTCAAATAACTTTACTTTGCACTCGTTCTACTTACATTAGAATGAAACAGCACTTAATCTACGTCCATACCACCCTGAATGCACCTGATCTTGTTAGAATGAAACAGCACTTCAAGTACATTTTCTGTGCTTTTCTTTAATTAAAACAATTAACTAAAACACTAGATGATGTTTGTTTTATAAGCAAGAGAGAGAATAGAAGGTAAATTTTGCAATGCTTGGAAGTTGTTTGACTTCTTAGGGGCAGTTACCTAAGTTGAAGCAGAATTTAGAGCTGAGTTAAAGAATTTAGTCACTGAGATAGTTGCCCAAGTTATACATGCAGACACTGAGCTCAGAACTTCCACCACTGCCTCCCTTCCTTCATTTTCTCACTTTGGCCCAAGGGCTTTATCTAGCTGATCCTGGACTGGAACATTTAAAGGAGATTTTATAGAGACTTTGATGATATAATAAAAGATGAATCAACAGTAACATGAAGCAAAGTTGTCTGGCTTAGATGTATAGCTTCTTTCATGGGTCCTCAGTAAAAATGATGGTGCCCAACAAACCTTTATTTAGTTGGCAAGTCGTGTGCCCATTTCCCGTCTCCCAGGAGGAAGAACCTCATGGTGTCAACCATCTAGTCATTAGGGTGACTTCCTCGGAGTCACTGCTTCTCTAAAACTTGTTCCTATGTGTCATTCCCCAACTTTACTATTGGTAGTTGTCAAATTAGAGTATTAGGTACAAATACTGTGTGTGTGTGTGTGTGTGTGTGTGTGTATGTGTGTGTGTGTGTGTGTGTGTTTTAGAGACAGGGTCTTGCTCTATCACCTAGGCTTGAGTGCAGTGGTACAATCATGGTTCACTGCAACCTTGAACTCCTGGGCTCAAGCAATTTTCCCACCTCAGTGCCCCAACCAGCTGGGATCACAGGCAGGTAGTATATTTTAACATTTTTATTGATATTGGAAGCCACTTAGGTATGTACCCCAGTTTACCTTACAATAATAGCAAAGAAGAGAAGGGGAGAAGATATAAAAGAAGGCATATAGTAGGGTGAGAATTGGATTCTTAGAAATACTGCTCAGTGTGGCTACAACTCAACTATCTACACCCAAATGTTTTATTTGAAGATCAAGCACTTACATTACTACAATATGGGGAGGACATAATGAGAAACTTTGTGGTATAGAGCTGAGAATGGCTCCTAAGCCTTCTAAATCACAGCCTTTAGGGCTCCCATGGGGAAGTAGAGTTCATATGCCATGATCTAGAAAGGATATCTTCCGCCTGAGAAGGTCATCCTTGGAACTGGCAGGTGCCTTCTGGATCTGTGCATGTGGTGAGGGGAAGGAGGTCAGAGGTGCTGGCTGAGTCACTCGGATTAGCCCTAGTGGTGGCAGGTGGCCTTCATGTGTGTTTCAGCTGCCAGACATGCACATTCAGGCACATACTTTAAACAGGCAGCCTTCAAGGCAAGGGAGAGGGGACTGGATGCAATTTTATGTGCTGTGGTTTTGAAAATGATACAAGTAATACATGAATACTTTCTTCCAAGTGTTCTAAAGCTCCCTCAGAGTGCATCTGTGTCAATGGAATGCCCCCTCTCTGGTTCCAGTATGAGGACTGGGGAATCGCAGGTACAGAGGAAATTGAACTCCCCGGAGGCCAGTTGGGTAAGAAGGAAGTGCCATGTTTCTTAGAAGACTTCTGGTGTTTGCAGATTTGAGAAGGGAGGTGGGAGAGGACCTTAGGTGAATATAAACACATAAACCAGATGAAGACCTCTGTCTTTCCAGCATCACTAGTTTAAAAACAGGGGGAGAAAAAGCTGAAAGTAAAGCATAAAACCCCAGTAAACACATCAGAACTACCAAATTAGTCCTCTGCACAAACACACCTTTATATTTAGAGCTGGAACCACTTTGGGAGTGACCTTTCTCGGAGGTTGCTGGCTTGGGCGGCAGTGGGACTCTCCCAAGTGACAAACACTCTTTAGAGCCCCCGTCCGGGACACCACTGTATACATTAGTTCATGTTTTCTTTGGCTTAAGGAATGTGAAATAGTGATGGCATTGCCCTTCTGTTTTTCCCCCTTTCCCAAAATGAGTGCTAATAACTTTTATATAAGGAACATTACCTGTTAGCTCAGAAGTCTGGTTACATTCTCCCAGGCAGAAGTGCATCTCCCTGGAGAGGGAGACTGTGCCATTTGGAAATTATTTTAAATTACTGTTTACTGACTGTCGGCGACCATCAGAGCACAGTAGGAAACTTTGTAGGGAGAGGTGTGTAATAAAAGGGGTGACATATCTTTTAGACACCCTCCTCTCAAAGCAGTGGGAGTACACAGGATAAATACACGTTGTAGAGAAAGAAGTGTGTATGGGTGCAGAACTTTAAAACACAAATATTACTAACAGCTCACATGTATTGAGTGTACTCTGTTCCAAACATCGTACTCTGTTCTTTAAAAGTGCTTTCTCATTGGATTTCCTCAATCCTTGAGGTAGTTGCTGTTATTCCTATTTTAGAGATCAGGAGACTGAGGCTTTAAAAAAGTTCAGTGCCTTGCCCAAAGTCACACAACCAGCAGTGGCAGAGTCCACGTGTGTCTGACTCCAAATCCCATCCCTTGGTCACAAGAAGATTCTGCCTCTTTGCAACTAAGCATATGTAGGGAGCAGCTTCCCAGACATTGTTTCTGTGGCGGTAAACTTTTAAGTTTCATAAACTGAGGCACAGGGTAAACTTGAAGGAGAAATTGGAACTGTGTCATAATTTTAGGGTTTCAGACCTAGAAAAGAGTTTGGGATTATCTTGTCTTCACCATTCACTGTTTCTGCTGGAGTCTGTATGAAGTGACTTCTGCAAAGTCGCTAAATGAGTCAGCGGCAGAACTTGAATCGCGTCTGGACACCAGACTCCATCTTTCTGCCATTTGGCCTTCATCCTTCCCGTTCCAGGAGGGCACCGTCTGTCATTTCTGTTACCTCTTTTCATCATTTGGTGTTTACTCATCTTCCGGCCTCACTGATTATTTTCTCCTGTATTCCTATCTTATTTCTCCAACAAGATTTCTCCACCTATACACTGAGGACAGGTGTGCAACTTCTTTTTCTCCAAGCTCATAGTCCACTGCCTGAAACAGGTAGGCACTCAAATACGGTGATTTTAGTGTTGCATTAGGTGTGCCATACAACCATGCCCTTCGGGAAGCAGAGTTTCCAGACTCAGCTCTGGATCCTGAGGGTCTCCCTAAGGAGCCGAGTAGGAGGATCCATTCTTGCCCTGTGGCCCAGGCTATAGCCTAGCAAATATTTGTGGTGAGTGCCCAAGAAATCCAATACTTTATTGAAGTGTCCCCAGTGCTAGGCAACCATGGTGCCCTCTGGGGGATGCTCAAGTTACTACCTCCACTCTACACCTGGGTGGATTTAAGCTCTAGTAAGATTTTAATTTGTAAATAGTATACTTATTTTCTTTAAATTTTTATTTATTGAGGTGGAGTCTCGCTCTGTCTAGACTGCCCAGGCTGGAGTGCAGTGGCGTGATCTTGGCTCACTGCAACCTCTGCCTCCCAGGTTCAAGTGATTCTCCTACCTCAGCCTCCTGAGTAGCTGGGATTACAGGTGCCCACCACCATGCCTGGCTAATTTTTATATTTTTGGTAGAGATGGAGTTTCACCACATTGGCCAGGTTGGTCTCGAACTCCTGGCCTCACATGGTCTGCCTGCCTTGGTCTCCCAAAGTGCTGGGATTACAGGCGTGAGCCACTGCGCCCGGCCAATAATGCGCTTACTAAGAACGTTAATAAAGTGCCATTACTCTTACATAGAATGTTCTCTTTGCCCAAGTGTTTTCAGGTGCACGATTTCATTTCATCTGTACTGAGCTCTCATGAGGCCATTATCCTTATTTTAGAGACAAGAAAACCAAAGTGAAGAGGGAGAGGGGTACTCAAATAGCAAAGAGATGCCATCCGAGGTCAGGAAGGGATTGATGAGAAACAGCGTTTTCCTGGTACCTCCTTGGGGCTTGCTATGTCTTTTTGTGGTGTCTGGTGAGTGTGTTTGGGTGTGTATGGGTTTTCTTCCCTGAAACCACAGGCCACCTTTGGGAAACCAGTTTACAGCTCTGGTTCACCTCACTCTACCTTACTTCATGGGTTGTGTGGTTGAGCATGTGTTTGAGTTAAGTAGGCTCTAGATAGCACACACACTCATTTATTTCTGTGCTTCCTTCGCTTCACTGTAGTGCTCATTTGTCCAGGCTTATTCTAGGGAAGCAGGAATAAATGTTCTTGCATTTGTGTTGTGTTTCTGTGACCAGTTTAATTCTGCATCTCCTAGTGGGTGTTAGACTGTTCGTTCACCACAGTGGCACTTCTAATTCTTTTAAAAGAGCGAGGGAGGCCGGGCACAGTGGCTCATGCATGTAATCCCAGAACTTTGGAAGGCCAAGGCGGGTGTATTGCCTGAGGTCAGGAGTTCAAGACCAGCCTAGCCAATATGGTGAAACCCCGTCTCTACTAAAAATACAAAAAATTAGCCGGGTGTGGTGGCTGGCCCCTGTAATCCCAGCTACTCAGAAGGCTGAGGCACAAGAATTGCTTGAACCCAGGAGGGAGGCAGAGGTTGTAGTGAGCCGAGATCGCACCATTGCACTCCAGCCTGGGCAACAAAAGTGAAATCCCTTCTCAAAAAAAAAAAAAAAAAAACAAGGGAGACTCTTCAAGCTTAGTTTCTTTTAATCCTTGACTTAATATACTTTTTTTTTTTTAATGTCCCCCAGACAGCTTCTAATTCAGTAAGGGATCAATATATATTTGTTAAATGTGACATAGATAATTCTACTAAAAGTAGAATTTTATTGTTTATTATTATTATTTATCATTATTATTTTGAGACGGTCTCACTCTGTTGCCCAGACTGGATCTCCAGGGCTCAAGCCATCCTCCCCGCTCAGCCTCCCAGCTAGCTGGGACTACAGGCACCCCCCCACCACACCTGGCTAATTTTTGTATTTTTTGTAGGGATGGGGTTTCAACATGTTGCCCAGGCTGGTCTCAAACTCCTGAGCTCAAGCAATCCTCCTGCCTTGGCCTCCCAAAGTGCTGGGATTACAGGTGTGAGCCACCGCGCCCGGCCAACAACTCTTTTTTCAATCTGTACCTCTTAACAACTTCCTAGTCCGAACAGTACAGTGCATCATGTTCCTGTCTTTTATTTGCCCTAACACTATCATTAAAGCTATGTCCATGGTTACTTCTTGTCCCCTCTTATTGAATATTTAGTATTCAGTAGTCAAGAGACTGTTTACATTCTGCTTAATCCTCACCAAATGTCTGCAAAATAAGTAGTATCATTACTTTTATTACCACTTTACAGATGAGGAAGCTGAGGCACAGAAAGATTGAGTAATGGGCTAAAGTTCACATGGCCAGTAAATGGCAAAACCCATGCTCCTTCACACGTACCATACCACTGTCTCTGTCAGCTTCAAGGTGTGCTCCTTGGGGATGTGGGCTGAGGCTTAGTGAGCTCGTCTGTTTTTGCTGTATTTGTACAGATTCAGCCTTAAGCACACAGCAGGCCTGACTGTGGGAGGCAGTGTGGTTTAGAGCAAAGAGTATGGCCTTTAGCATTTGTGAGATCTGGCTTTGGATTGTACTCTGTCACCCACCGCCTCACCACATTATTTAACTGAGCCTCTCCATTCATTCATTCATTCATTCATTCATTCATCTCAGTGTTCACTGAGTGCCTATTGAATGTCAGAAACTATGCCCAGTGATACAGTTAAATAAAAAACAGACATGGTTATCAATCAAGGAATCATAGTACTGAGTATAATGACAAACTGAGTGAAGTTCCCTGAATGAGCAAAAGCCATTAAGGAAGACTGAGAGGTCTGGGAAGGTTTCCTGGAACAAATGGCACTTGGTCAGAGGCCCCATGTCAGTGGGGGAATATGAAACTCTTGGAGAACTGAAAAGATGGGTGGGAAGTGCGAGGTCTTTCAGTCCATATTCAGGGTCTCCACCTTCTTTCCAAGAGCTGTGAGTAGTCATGAAAGTGTTTTAAGCAACTGTAGTGAGGATGGTAGGAGCTGCCTTGGTCACACTTGGAAGGGATGGAGTGGACAGGGGGCCAATTTAGGAAGCTTTTTAGAAGCTGGATTGAGAAATGGTGGTGGCTTGAATGGCAGAGGAGGTGGAGAGAAGCAGATGAACTTGAGAGGTTCACGGGGCTAACTGCCAACAAGACATGGTGATGGATAAGATGTGAAGGAGTGCCAGAGGGAGGCAAGATGCACAGGCTTCCAGCTCGCCAACCTAGAAGGAAGGCACCTTCTTCATTGAGATAGGGAACTAGATCTAGGAAGGCCCCCACAGGTTGGTGGAGGGAGATTGTAATTGGGGCATGCTCGTGTTGAGTTTGAGGTGTTTTTGAGACATCAGGGGGATTGTTGAGTACACTTTGGTTGATAGAGTTCTGGAGGTGGAAAGAGAGGTGGGGTAGGGATAGGACTTGGTGCTGTGTATGTACAAAGTAACTGAAGCAGGCCAGGCACGGTGGCAAACGCCTGTAATCCCAGCACTTTGGAAGACTGAGGCGGGCAGATTACCTGAGGTTAGAAGTTTGAGATCTGCCTGGTCAACATGGTGTGACTCTGTCTTTACTAGCAATACAAAACACGCCAGGTGAGGTGGCACATGCCTGTAGTCCCAGCTACCTGGGAGGCTGAGGCAGGAGAATCGCTTGAACCAGGAGGCAGAGGTTGATTGTGCCACTGTACTCTAGCCTGGGTGACAGAACAAGATTCCATCTCAAAAAAAAAAAAAAAAAAAAACCAAAGTAACTGAAGCAGTGGGCATAGATGAACTTGCCCAGGAAAGGAGTATAGAGTAGATGAGACAGCCCAGGACTGAGTTTTCAGAAGAAACTAAAAGGGAGTAGCCAGGGAGGCAAGAGGAAAATGAGGAGTTCTGAGAAAGGCCATGTCAAGAGGAAAGGCAATTAACAGTTTAAAATACTGCTGCTGAGATCTCAGTAAATGAGATCCTAAAATATGAGAACTTGAACTTGGCCATTGAACTTTGCAACGTGGTGGTCACTGACCATCGAGATCAATTTGATAGAGAGATCTAGGCAAGAGTCAAATAGGAATGGGTCAGAGTAAAAATAAGAGATAGGGAAATGCAGACATAGGGTCAAGACAGCTTTTAGGAAATCTGGCTGTGAAGGGGAGGAGAGAGAAAATGTCTGCACTGGAGAGGATGCACAGCAAAGAAGCATTTGTGGCATTCGTATGATTAGAGAAGGAGAGATCTGAGTGTATGTAAATATTCTCCGGGAAGGATCCAGTGGAGACAGAGGAGCTCACTCTCCAGGAGAGAGAATGGATGATTGAAAATGTAAAATGGAACTATCTTCTTCATAAGACTGTTGTGAAAATGAAATGAGATGCCATGTAAAGTGTCCAGAGCAGTTGCTGTTCCTGTCCTCTATGACGCTGTATATTTTTACTGGGTCCTTTCTAAGGTTCCATCTTTCTGGGTCTGAAAAGTCTTAATTATTTTTTATTCCTCTTTGCCACTTAATTTCTTTATATAGAAACATGGTTTCTATTTCTTTTCATTTAATTAGGTCCATTTTAATAAAGGGTATAGGAGTTTACAACTCAAAACAATTCATAAAAACTATTAGATACGTACGATAAATCAAGGTGCAAGGGTGCAATAACATAAATCCAGTGGTCTGCAAATAAGAGGCATTGCAAAAATTGTGAAGATGAACTGTGATGTTTTCCCCCTCCTTTCTCTTGTTCACAGCCTGAGATTATGTACATATTGTTTTCTGAGGCCTGATGACCTCAATACTCCTTCTGACTGGGGAGACCTCCTCATTCAGTCCATTGCAAATAGTCAGCAGAGGGAGTTCACCTCTTCTTCACGGAATGAGCATGGTCCTTGTCCTTTATTATTTGGTTTCTGTCTCCTAACAAATGACATTAAATATTCCCTCATTCAAAACATCTTGCAGGCCTTGTGGAATTCTGGTCACTGTTGCCCTCCGAATGCCACACATGAGCCCTCAGGATGAGCCCTACAGAGTTTCATCCTTGTGGATAAGAAGATGTGTATTTGGGAATGAGGCTAAAGCCATGGCTGATTTCCCCCAACATGCTTTCTATTTCTATTTTTGTTAATCTTTTTAAGTTCAATTTTTAAAATTATACTTTAAGTTCTAGGGTACATGTGCACAACATGCAGGTTTGTTACATATGTATACATGTGCCATGTTGGTGTGCTGTACCCATCAACTCGTCAGCACCCATCAACTCGTCATTTACATCAGGTATAACTCCCAATACCATCCCTCCCTCTTACCCCCTCCCCCACAATAGGCCCTGGTGTGTGATGTCCCCCTTCCCGTGTCCAGGTGATCTCATTATTCAATTCCCACCTATGAGTGAGAACATGCGGTGTTTGGTTTTCTGTTCTTGTGATAGTTTGCTGAGAATGATGGTTTCCAGCTGCATCCATGTCCCTACAAAGGGCACGAACTCATCCTTTTTTTATGGCTGCATAGTATTCCATGGTGTATATGTGCCACATTTTCTTAATCCAGTCTGTCACTGATGGACATTTGGGTTGATTCCAAGTCTTTGCTATTGTGAATAGTGCCGCAATAAACATACGTGGGCATGTGTCTTTATAGCAGCATGATTTATAATCCTTTGGGTATATACCCAGTAATGGGATCACTGGGTCATATGGTATTTCTAGTTCTAGATCCTTGAGATCTCTAGAACTAGAAATCGCCATACTGTTTTCCACAATGGTTGAACTAGTTTACACTCCCACCAACAGTGTAAAAGTGTTCCTATTTCTCCACATCCTCTCCAGCACCTGTTGTTTCCTGACTTTTTAATGATTGCTATTCTAACTGGTGTGAGATGGTATCTCATTGTGGTTTTGATTTGCATTTCTCTGATGGCGAGTGATGATGAGAATTTTTTCATGTGTCTGTTGGCTGTATGAATGTCTTAAGTTCAATTTTTTAAATAATCTAAATGGATCTAAACATTAGCAATTTGCTTAAGTCATCTTGTATATTATATAGAAGTGTTAGATGCATTTATTTCTAGCCTGCTTACTCTGTATTTCACATAGGAACCAAAAATAGTCTTTCCTTCCTCCCAGTTTCCTTTTGTGCTTGTTGACATTTTTTTACATTTCATCATTAAATTTATGACTTATCTTCTTGTACCTCTGCCCTGCTTATTATCTAAGTCCATCCTATCTATTTGTAAGGAATATGAAAGTATGAAAGTCATCGTTAGTGCCAGTTCTTTCCAAATGAATTGACTATCTTTTCAAAGTGCTCGATGGGACTGTGTGTGCGTCTGAATGTGTGTATGTGTCTGAGTGTGTGTTCGGATCACGTGATAATAAAGTGTTCAGAGTGTTATCACAAGTGTTATTGCAAAATAAAGCTTCTCTATGCCAGGATAAATTTTTAAAAAATTCATGTCTTAATTCAGATATGTTTTCCAGAGTTGCTTTAAAAAAAAAAACACATTTGGCAAAATTCACTTTTTCTTGCAAACTCCTTTGAACTTTAAATGACAATGTTTTATATGAGCAAGGGGGAAGATCAAACACAAAAGAGAAGGAAGTGTAGTAAGTTGATCTTGGACCATACTTTGAAGTGGTCTGTTTTCTCAGTAGGATGCTAACCTACAGCTAATAGGAGCAGCTGAGGGAAGGAGGGACCAGTTGTCCTCATGGAGCTTGGCAGCTTTCTACCTTGGGATTACACAGTCACCTCCTCCTTGATGGGGCTGCAGAGTTTATGTTGAGGAAGTGAAAGAAGGTTTGGTGTTTATTACAGTTTGAGGTGCACTTTTCACTCCAGGAAGGGGAAGCCCCTAGAACTTTTCCCATGTAGCAAAGGGTAACCAATGCTTGCAAACCGAGAAGTGTAGTCATGGAGATAAGAAAGTTTAGATGAATTCTGATCTCCCAGCCCCAAGCACCTGTTCCAGGTAGCTAGAGGCAGGGGGCCCCTCAAGGTTGAAGGTGTGTGGAAGTACACCAGATAGCTTTTATGGTGGTCTGCTTTTAGCACTTTATAAAAAGTGACTAGTACTTGTCTTCTACCCACTAGTGTCATAAGAAGTAAAGAAGATAGCAGGTCTACTAAGTTGGGTGTTCTTCAAATAGATGATGTTTAAAAATGCAAGGAATTATTGCTGTAATTAATCAATACAGCTGGGAGTGTGGTGGCTAATTTGCTTGTTTCTCTTAATTTCTTTTCATGTGTCATAACTGAGTGCTTGTTTGTAGCTTCCTTTGTAAATCAGAAGAGTTATTTGGTGTTAGAAACTCAGAATTGTCAGACACAGTAAGATTAGTTGTGTTTGATTAGTTGTGTTATATTGTAGGATTTAATGTTAAGCCTGTCATTCTGAGTGATGAGAAACTGGGAAAGGCGTCCTTCACTGACAGTAAGAGAAGGAGGCACTTTTGTTTTCAACTCCAATTTGTTCTGAAGCTATTAAAGGAATAAATGGAGGTCGTGCAACATGATGACTTTAGACTCTTCCCGTGTCTGCTGCTGGAAGGAGAGTGAGGAGCAGCTTAGTATTTTGTTGTGTCTTGCAGACTTCTTTTGCCTTAAAAAAAAAAAGTCTGTTTATGGAGGGGGAGGACATGGCTGAAAAAACACTTGTACATAAAACAGCTGTTAAGCGAATCTCCACACACTGAGATCAAGAGAACGTGAAGAAATATGTCCTTCCGAGGACCCTTTTGCCAACTTGGAGCCTCCCTCAGAAAATAAATACAGCCACGCTACAAGTTTCTGGTAACTTAGTTACTGAAAAATAAATTGAGCTACTTAGACCCTTGAACCTTTATTTAAAAAAAAAAATCTCTGAATTCTATTGCAGTGATGCAAATGAAGCCAGAGAAACTGCAGAATGTTTCTTTGCCCTTTTATTAACGAATGTGCCCCTAAAGAGTCCTGAAAATGCAGGAGGCCGAAGCCCCGGCCTCCTAGTAGAGGGAGAGCAGGTACACGCGTCTTTGCTCTCTAAGCTCCATCTGCAATAAGGAAAGATTGCCTGATGGCAAAGTTTTCTCTGGATTTTTTTTTTCCTTCTTTGTGACTTGCTGTGGTGAAGGACAGTTGTGCTCAGTGGCTTCCAGAAAACCTGGATGTCCCATCATGATGGCACATCTGGGCACACCATACCTCTTCTTCACACTACTGGGAACACTGGAGAGGACTGACTGCCTGTGGCATATGCTCTGTGCTTGGAGTGTTGTTTGTGAAAGATGAGGTCCCTTTAAAACCTCATACTCACACTTAGAGAATTCTGGTCGTGTGCTACAGATGTTTTACAGTTTATTTCCAAACAGCTGCTTTTCCCTTCTTTAGTCTGTTTTGTGTGTGTGTGTGTGTGTGTGTGTGTGTGTTTTAAATAAAATCCCTCTGGAAACCTTTCAGCTCACATCCTTGGCAATGCTTCCTTAGTAAAAGTCCTTGCATTCTATGCCATGACATTCTCCCAACCAGCACCTGTTACTATAGGCAGGTCATCAATTTAGCAGGTTGCTGTTCTGTGAGTTAGAAGTAATATTGTGTATGTGGATCAGAACTGTAGATTCAATCAGCCTAGAACAGACAGCCCCCAGTGACAAGCAAGCCCTCCCTAGCATTTCGCGAGAATACACAGAAAGCAGAAGGGAAAACTTGACTTATAATGTATGAGTCTCACTCGGAACATCAGGTAGAAACGTCCCAGGCAGGTGATTCAATCCAGGGTCAAAGCAGGGAGGGTTTCCCTGAGGGCACAGCAATTTGACACGTTTGTCCCATTTCAAACTTCCCCAGCAGCCAGCTGTCAATAATATCTTTGACCTTCAAAGGTAGGAAGAGCAGGAATAATGAAGATCCACAGATGATCCCCAAATCATGGTAGTGATTTTCACATCCTTCTTTCTCGTCCTTTTCCTGAGAGCTGCCTTTTCTCCAAACTAAAGTGACAAGTTTAAGTTCAGCCTCCTTTTGTTTCTTTCCCAATAATCCTCTGATAAAGATATTAGGAAGAAGCGAAAGTCCCATCGAAGAGGGTAATATCAGGGAGGGAACAGAAATAGAGTTTGGGAGATCATTCCTTGAATAACTAAGTGTTGATCAGCTCTTAGGAAAATGTGTTGATTTGTCTTCTGGCCAGTTGTACATATGCAGATACACCATCTGTACTGAAAAATGTGCATGAATTTCTCTGGAAGCGCCTGAGTGAGTCAGTGTCTGAAAAGAAGCTACACCTCTAAAACAGTTATCAAGTATTTAGGGATGAGGTGCTGCAAAGCCAAGAGAGTGAAAACAATCCTTCAAGGCGTGTTTGGCCAGCTCTCAAAAATCTTAGACAGTTGCAACACAGTCCTTGGCTCGGACACTGGATTTTTCCCATTCATGTACTTTTTTGACAGATGAATTGTTGCAGGCTGCAAAAAAAGCTCTAAGAGGAATCTGTTAGACTCCTCACTCAGAGCAGGGATCTATTTGCTCGCAATTCTGTTAGCAAACCAAGGTGCCATTTGCTTTGTGTGGTGTGCTACTTGGCCACTTTTTCTTAGCCGTGGCTGCTCTGTCTGAAAGGGTCATGTTCTCATTCAGCTCTAGCATATTTGCATGTTAGGTTGGAATGAAGATTCTCAATTTAGTAAATACTAGACCCTAGTATAACTTCCCTGAATTCCTGCCTCTCAACTCCCATGGAATGTTTGCGGCTTTCATTATATTAATAACAAGATTTCTTGCACAAAAACTCACTTGATCTTGGCACTTTCTTGCTGGAGCCATCCTTCCTTTTTGCTGATTGGTGGGTTCACATTTATTTTTGGCATGATTTTTTCATCTTCTGGATTGCTGACTATGGTAGATTGATTTTTTTCTTTTAAAGAGAAGCAAGTCATTTTGGTGAAATGATCAACCCAGCCTCATATAACTTTAAGTATAATTTCACACCACATGTAATAAATGTGACCCTTTAGAGATACTAGAAACTGATGATGAATGTTTACTTATAAGAATAGTTTAGACTCTCAGGTATGGGCAGTCTTTGCACAACTCTGGAATATATTTTTTGAATCACTTAAGAAGATGGAGTCCTTGGAAACACCTTGTCAGGGGCTCAATCAATTACCTTTCCACCTGTAAGTGTTCTTGGCCAAAGTCTGTGTACTAATTATTTGAGGGCATTAGTGATAGACCACATGTTAAGTCTGTAGCTCAAACCAGGAGTCATCATAAGCATCCAATCAATATGGAAAGAACTGGGGATCATACTTCAGTCTTTCCAGTCAAACTGTGTGTACCATCAGTAACTTAAGAAAAACAGTGTATGCTATTGTGTGCTGGTACACAATGGGGAAAATGACTGGCTGCCTTCAAATACTGTCTTCTGTGTCTAGGCTCAACAACGGTGAAGCCCTTCATATGTTTTTATGCTAAGAACTAAAGAATTTTAAAAATAAACTTGGATAGTTTTAAAAGGTATAATATCCTATGAATTGTAACACTGTATATAAGCTTTAAGTGTATTATCATCAAAGAGTCAAAGTTATGGACTTTTCTCCATACTTGGAAAATGTTCATCATTGTAAAACAAATGGCAGCAAAAGCAGTCCTTATGATGAAGCAAATCAGAAAGGTGACTTTGTTTTTAAAATTTAAGTAAATATGTTAACATGTCTTTTCAAATAATCATCTTGCTTCTGAATTTAGATTCCTAAGATATGTAGATAGAAAAGGCAAGGGCTTTGCGGTGAGTTTGTCACCTGGTAGAAATAAGATCCCTCCCCACCCCTTATTCCCTCCTATCTCTATTTTTTTTTTTTTTTTGAGATGGAGTCTCGCTCTGTTGCCCAGGCTGGAGTGCAGTGGCCGGATCTCAGCTCACTGCAAGCTCCGCCTCCCGGGTTTACACCATTCTCCTGCCTCAGCTTCCCGAGTAGGTGGGACTACAGGCGCCCGCCACCTCGCACAGCTAGTTTTTTGTGTTTTTTTAGTAGAGACAGGGTTTCACCGTGTTAGCCAGGCTGGTGTCGATCTCCTGACCTCATGATCTGCCCGTCTCGGCCTCCCAAACTGCTGGGATTACAGGCTTGAGCCACCGCGCCCGGCCTTTTTTTTTTTTTTAAAGTGTTCTGTGCTTTGCTCTTCAAGGCTCTTTCTCAGGAATGCATTCTCAAATTACTCCTTGTATTTGGCAACCCAAGGAGCTTTTTCCTCCAGCTTTATTGAAGTATAGTTGACAACTAATTGTATATGTTTAAGGTATACAAGTTGATGATTTGTTGTATGTATACATTGTAAAATATCCAGTACAATCAAGTAACATATCCATCACCTCGGTGTTGTTAACCATAGTCAGCATGCTGTATGCTAGACCTTCAGAACTCATTCATCTTGCACAGCAGGGACTCTGTACCCCTAGCCCTAGGTCTCCCGCAAGGCTTTACTACACTGGTCAGCGAGCTCCAAGATTTGGAAGGGGAAGAGGAAAGGAGAACTGAACAAGCAATCTCAGGCTAATCTGTTTCAGGAAAGAGTTCTTATGGAAACAGAGGTTCTGGAAATGTAATCTACTTTTAAGAATCAACCATACCTGTGCCTCCTCCAGAAAATCTTTGTAGTGTGTGACTCTTACCAGGCATATATGTGGAGGAAAAGGTCAAAGAAAAACATTTCCAAAGATACTGTGAGAAATAAAATTGTATTTTATCATAGAATTCTAAAAGGTATAACTGGGGAAGTTTAAATGGGTAGAAAAATGGAAAGAAGAATGAGACCCATGAGATGGTAATTCACGTGGATCGTTGATGTGAAAATATGTGGATGATATTGAGGGGCAGAGAGACGGACAGACAGGCTGGCAGGTGCTCCTGGAGTCTCATGGAGAAGGGGTCGCTTGCTCCCCAGCAGCCAGTTCCAAAGTGTCGTGACAGCTTCATTTCTGGAAGTAGTCTGGGCTGGTTAGTAGTCATTTCCCAGCTTATGGGATTTCTGAGACTCTCCCTGGCTGGCCTTTTAAAAATGTATGACCCTCCTATCCTTTCAAGATGAAGCAGGCTCTTTGGGCCCTCTGATGCCCCTTGCCAGCACACGCTGAGCCTGTGGGACCTGGAGACAGGCGGCTTTTCACACCTTCTGGATTGCTGATTATGGTAGACTGATTTTTTAAAAAAGTAAGAGCAAGTCACTTTGATGAAATGATCACCTCAGCCTGATAGAACTGGGTCTGCTGCAGGAGCAGGCTGGCTGAGTTCTCTCTCCGAAGACCTGGCCCTGCTCTGTTGCTGCTCCTCAGGGTTGCCAGTGCTGCTTGGCACTGTTCGGTGTCTGTGGAGGTGTTGTCTACGGCTGTTCCCTCTGTCCATTTTCTGTAAGCAATACGTGCCCCCTGCTCCTTTCCAGAAATCACTTGTATTTTACTAATTGCTACAGTCAGCTTTCTGAACCTGGGCTGCTTATTTTGATGCTAGCTTGAGAACACACACACAAGGCTGGGTGCAGTGGCTCATGCCTGTAACCCCCACACTTTGGGATGTGGCAGCAGGTGGATCTCTTTAGCCCGGGAGTTTGAGACCAGCCTGGGCATCGTGGTGAAACTCCATCTCTACCAAAAAATACAGAAATTACCCGGGCATAGTGGCGCACTTCTGTATCCCAGCTACTTGGGAGGTTGAGGTGGGGGGATGACTTGGGCCCTAGAGGTGGAGGTTTCAGTGAGCTGAGAACACCCCACTGCATTCCAGCCAGGGTGACACAGTGAGACCCTGCCTCAAAAAAAAAAAAGAAAAAAAAAAGAGACACACACACAGCTGTTCTTGTTGGGGTGTGTATATATTAAGTTTGTTTTCAAGTAAGCTGCTCTGCCTCCTGCCCTTCTACTGGGTGATAATTTTTCTAGCACCTGGCAGGGACAGCAGGTTGATGGTGTTGGCAGAGTTTGTCCATGGCATCATGGTCCTTAAGGCTTTTGTAGTATAAACAAAACAGAATACCACACAACTACCAGTTCTCTCACTCCACAGGATGCCACCACATGACCCAATACTCCTTCCTGCAGGTCTGTCCTTGTCACACAGAGGACTCTAACACGATTGACTCTGTTGGGTCAATTTCTACTCCCAGCTCTTCTAGCCTCACAAATCCACTTATCTCCCTTTCCATTTGCATGTTCAAGTCCACCCTTTCTGCAGTCTCCTTCCCGTAAGCCTTTATACACGCTTGAGTCTGTCTTACAGAAATCTCCCTTGGCCTCTTCCCCCTAAAGCACATGTGTTCTCTCCCCTCTTCTCAGACAAAATCCAAAAGTGTTGTCTACACTCATACTTCCCTTCCTTTTCTCTTCTCTTCTGCTGCCCTCGACTCCCTTGCCTCTGGTTTACCCCACCAGAGGGTGGAGGGGGCATGGTCACTTGCGTGAGAGGATGGCAAAGCTCCTTCTTTCTTAAAATATGTGACTTCTACATCATCCCAGAGCAAATCACATCCTGTTCCACTACTTACTTAACTAACGTCAATGACTTTGGACGATCCTAAAGCATTTTCAGTAGACCCGTGAGTCCCTCCTTTGTGTTTGCATCCACTCCCACTGCTTTGGTGAGATGGCTCAGTGACCCTCTCATTGCTACATCTTCTTCCTGTTGGGAGCAGCATCTTCCCCTAGCTTCTGTGCCACCCCATCTCCGTCTGTCACCTCTACAGTCACTGCCTCTGGCACCTTAAATGTTAGTGTTTTTCAGGCACTGCCCTTGGCCCTCTCTGCTTCTCCATCTTCATGGCAACCTCACCTCCTCCCAGCGCTTCAGTTGGTCCTTGAGCTGCTGCTGCCCCTTAACCCAGAATTCTGTCTCTGGAACTTTTGACTCTCCTAATGGAGCTCTGAACATCACTAGCTGGAAGTCCCAGAAGCCCCTCAAATTCAGCATGGAGGAAACTTATTTCCTTGTGACCCTCATGTCTACCACTCTTTCTGTGTTCCCTCTCCAGCGAATGACATTGCCATGTACTCAGCTTCCTAAGTCAGCAAAAAGGGCTTTATATTAGATTCCTTCCTATCTGTTGTCTTATTCCTAGTTGCAATTGCCAAATCACATCCTTTCTACCTCAATATATTTTCTGTCGGTCTACTTATTTTTATCCTTTCCCACCCTGTGCCTCCTACTTAAGAATCAAAACCCTGGAAGACTTCCTTGACCTCATAAGAACAGGTTAGATTCTTTTATCAGTCAGAGAAACAGGACCAATTGGATGGATGGATGGATGGATGGATGGATGGATGGATGGATGAATGGATGGATGGATGGATAGATGGAAACTTATTTTAAGGAATGAATCGTGAGGCTGACAGTTCAAAATCCATAATGGTGGGAGGGGGGTGCTAATATTTCTGAATCTGTAGGACAGGCTGTAAACTCAGACAGGAGGTGATGCTTAAGTGTCGAGGTGGAATTTCTTCTTATCTGGGAAACCTCCGTTTTTGCTCTGAAAGCCTTCAACTGGGTGGATGACCCCTACTCACATTATCAAGGGTGGTCTCCTTTGCTTAAAGTTAACTGATTGAGGATGTTAACCTCATCCATAAAACACCTTCACAGCAACACCTAGATTAGTGTTTGATTACATACCTGGGGACTGTAGCCTTGCTCAGTTGACACGTAAAACTGACCCTCACAGTTCTCCCTCTGGGTGGATGTTTCCACACCACACATCTTCTAACAAGTATTTTACTCTATTGAAGTGGGCTGTGTACTCACCTGTGTCCCCCACGGGACTGCAGGCAGGTATTATGTCTTGTCCACCTAATGGCTGCATAAAATAAGAATACACACAGATGTACACAGACTCAAACAGATGCAAACACATAGACAGGCACACAGGCATACCCAGATGCGTGTACATATCTGAAAGTGGATGAATGAATGCATGTTCTTAGCCTTCTATTTTTTCGTGGATGGTCTGTAGGAAGCAACATTCTAAAAATGCCAAGCCAGTAACAGAGGACATTTGATGGCAGGGAATGGTTGTCAGATATGAACAATGTTTCAATGGGCCCTACAACCAACATGTCAAAGCTTACTGTAGCCTAGGTCTGGATTCAGCCATAGCAGACAAACTGCAAGAGGGAAACCAAAGAAAAGATGAGCCCCTTTGCAGCTGAATGTTTCACACTCAAGGGTCTAGTAACATAAACTAACTGTTGACCACCATGTATCAGATGCACAAATATCCTTACATGATTTTTTCCTTGTGTAGCAACTATGCATTTTCACGTCACAAACTTGCAAGAAATAGAATTTCTTTATTATCTTACAAATTGGTTTGTCTCACATGCCCCACTTCTGCCTGATGGGAGAAACTTAATGTAGTTAATGCCAGGAAAACTCAGTTGATAAAGTTTTTTTCAGTTAAGTCTTAATACTCCTGTAGATGAATGGATAAACAAACTGCACATCCAGATAATGGGCTATTATTCAGCACTAAAAACAAATGAGCTTTCAAGCTACAGAGGGATATAGAGTTTGCTCTACATATTATTAACTGAAGAAGCCAAACTGAAAAGGCTACATACTATATAGTTCCAACTGTACAACATTCTGGAAAAGGCAAAACTGTAGGGACAGTTAAAAACATTAGTGGTGGCCAAGGGTTTGGGGGAAGGAGGGATGAATAGATGCAGCCCACATGATTTTTAGCACAGTGAAAACACTGTATGATACTGCAATGGTAGATGCATGTCATTATACGGTTGCCCAAACCCATAGACTATACAACACTGAGAGTGAACTCCACTGTCAACTGTGGACTTTGGGTGATAATGATGTGTCCGTGTAGGTTCACCGATGATAACTAATGTACCACTCCGGTGCAGGATGTTGATATGCGGGAGGCTGTGCTTGGTGGGACGTGGACAGGGAGCATATGAGAACTCAATATAGATGTGAACTCAAAAGTGCTCTAAAAGATAAAGTCTATTAAAAAACAAAGTATTATTAGTCCTCACTGGGGTTGCATTTCATTTATGAGGAGTTCACATGGATTCAAAGAAGTGAGAGGCGTGTGACCATCCTCAGTGACCATCATTCCAGATATCCACGGGCTGTCAGTCTTCTCATCTTGTCCCCAGGCACCGCCTTCCCTCCACCCTGATGCCTGCTGATGTGTCTGTGTTTCTGCCTGAGCCCCAGCCACCTAGTCCAGGCTCGCATCTGCTGCCATCATACTGCATGGCATTTTCGGAGCTGCCAGCTGCCTATTCCCCAGCACAGGATCCACAGACCTATCTGGGAGTTCTGTTGCTCTCATTCGCAATCTCTGTCCACGGGTAAGGCTCATACTTAGAGGCCCGTGGCACTGATGCTCTTCACTCTTGCTCCTTATGGTCCCTTGCCTTGGAGATTCTTTCTGTGTCTGGGAAGGAGTGGAGGGAGGTACCCCTGGCTCAGCGCATTCTGGCAAACCTATTACTTATCAAGGGTCTTGAGTTTTGAAACTAGAAAGCCAAAAGTTGGGCTCTTTGGTTCTCTTGTTCTGCTGTAAGGATTTCTCTCTGGAATAATGGGTTGCTTCATGTCTACTAGCCCAAATGGGAAAGTGTCATGGGGTAAAAACAAGAGTGTACACTTTGGGAGGCCAAGGCAGGAGGATCCCTTGAGCCCAGGGGTTCTAGACCAGCCTGGCAACGTAGCGTCTCTACTACAAAATTTTAAAAAAATAGCTGGGTGTGGCAGCTCATGCCACAGAGGCTGAGGCAGAAGGATTGCCTGAGCCCAGAAGTTCCAGGTTGCAGTGAGTTATGATCGTGCCATGGCACTCCAGCCTGGGTGACAGAATGACATCCTGTCTCAAAAGAAAAAAAAAAAAAGAAGAAGAAGAAGAATGTAAAGGATGTGGGAAAGTAATATGTTAGTTGATCCCTTACAATAAATTTGCCACATTTACAACCTTAGGAGATCGTATTCTCAGCCCTAGGTTGAAGGTGAGGAAATGTGACGCAGGGAGTTGGAAGAGCCTTCACTTGCCCAGGGTCATAAGTGATAGGACAGGGATTTGGACACACATTGGTCTGACTTCACTGTGCCATACTACTCATAAGAAGAGAACGTGGAGGAACGATCACTTTCTAAGGGACACCCAACTCTGTGAAAAGACCCATTTATAGTATTTCTGAATCCTAGAAAGGCTCTCGCTATTCTACAGAGAAATTTTCCAAGACCTCAGGATTCTAATACTATCCATGGGAACACAGGAGTCCTTGACAGGAAACATTTATGTTTTTCCAGTGTTTATTAAACTGCAAAATAACAGCCACCCAGTTAAGGAAGGAAAGCATGTTGACCATCTCTTTGCCAGGCACTGGAGATAAAGCTCCTGCTGTGCGCTGGGTTTTGCAGACATAAAGGAAATGAAGCATAGTCCCCGTGTCTGTAACCTTTCATGGGGAAAAACACAGAGGCAGGCAATTTTCATTCATCCCCACTCTGAGATTTTGAAAGAGGCATGCGCAAGGGCAGCCAGAACCCCAAGGAAGGACCCTGGCCTGGTCTGAGATGGTCAGTGTGGGTTCTTGAAGGACAGAGTCAAGTCCTAAGAAGAAGAAGGAATTGGCCTAGGAAGATGATCTAGAGTGTGACTGGGGAATGCTCCAGGCTGAGGGGATGGAGAAACAATGCAAGGCAGTGGTAAAATAGCCCTGTTAGTTCATGGATTTCATGGATCCCCAAGGCAGAGGGATGTGGCTGGACAGAGAGGCAAGGTCCTGGCTACAAAGGGCTAGTTTGTCATGAAGCCACTTAGATTCAACCCCACAGCTGATGACAAGCCATTGAGGGAGTTTAATCAGGAGTGATGTGACCAGACTTGTGTTTTTAGGGACACTGCTGGGTGGCAACGAAGAGAGTGCATGGGATAGAACTTGGAAAAGGAAGCCATCACATTGTCCAACAGAGAGATGAGGGCCTGGGCTAAGGTAGAGATGGAACCAATGGAGAACAGAAGACAAAGCCAGAAAACCCCTGGGAAGTCAAGTGAGTGGGACATAGTGCTGATTGGAAAGGGGAGAACGATGCTAGAGAATGAGGTGTTGAAGATGACTCCTGGGCACCCATCTTGAGTGTATGGGTGGATGGAGGCGCCTCTAAATGAGTTAGAGAGTGAGGAGCAGAAGTAGATTTTGGGGAAAATACGATGAGTTTAGTTTGACGTATGTTGAATTTCAGGTGTCCTTGGGAGATGGCAAGTACAATTGGAGTCAGTCTATCATTTGTAAGAAAGGTGATAGAGATGTAGGATTGGAAGTCTATAGCCTGGAGTAAGAGTTAACACCATAAGGGCAGATGAGATTGCCCAGGGAGAGCACCCAGGGTGAAAATGAAATAGTTCTTGAGATAGACAAAGAAGCAAGCAGTGAAGAGGATCCTGGGGAGGAGGCTGGACACAATCAGACATTTATGGAATCTCAAAAAGGGAGGAGGCCAGTGAGATCAGTAATGTCAAATTCTGCAGATAAGTCCTTTAAAAGAAGAGTGCCATCTGGATTGCCAGAGGGAACACATTGGTGGCCCAAGGGAGGAATGTTTTGGCAGATTTTATGAGAATGAAGCCAAACTGCCACCCTCATGGCCAAGATGGCCTTGATCGTGTTGCAGGAAAGTCCCTTCTGTGCTTGGTAGAAAATATTATTTTTCACCCTGTTCCCCACACTGTTGCATTAAGCATGCTAAATAGCATCACCCCCTTCCTCATCTATAGAAATATTGATCTTAGGCTTTGTCTTGCTGTCACAATATTTTAACTAATTTTTCCTAAGTTCTTATCAGGTACCTAATGGACATTCTAATGAGAAAAAAACATCCGTATGTCCTAAACCTTAACTCTGAGGATATCTTCATAGTGAAGAAGTTTCTATTTTGCCAGAAAAGGTGATACTTATAAAATAAATGTTGTTTTCTCTTTTACTACTTAGTAGAACCAATAGATAATGGAATTTTAGTTTCATTTCATACAATGTTTACTCTGTAAGCAAATTAAAGTGACTTTTTTTAAAACAAAAGAAGATTGCTATATTCACCATTGAATCAAATCTTTAGATTTCCAAATCAGTAAACTAGTTCTGTGAAATAATCATCTTATCCATAGCTATTCAAATTTTTCTGGATAATTCGTTCTGTTTCCCAGATATCGGCACAGTCGTAGGCTCATAAACAGAACTCCCATGAGTTGTTTCTGTTTCTCTTTGTCGTGTGACTTAGGGTTTATTTTTTGTCAATTTAAATTGTAAGAATCTGGATCTCAGTGTCTTCTTGAAAGAATACTTTATTATAAAGTACTACCTATTTGTAATATGTTTCAATGTAGACTAACCAACCCAATAATGAGTATTTGGTAAAGCAATAGGAAACTTTGCAGTAACTACAACAAATATACGTCATCATACTCTTTGTGGAGATGACACGCTGGAAATTTCAGGTGGTGCTTATTTTTAAATGTATGCTCTATTTAATGTGTCCCTAAGTTCTCAGTCTCCAAAATAAATCTAGCACGGGCAGCACCCCCCTCCCATCCGCCACACAAAACATGAGCTGTTACACATCCCAAGCAATGAAGTGTATAGTCGTTTCAACTTTCTCTTGGCATCTGAGGCTAAGGAGCTAATATTCTAAGAGGTGATGTATTTTAATCCTAATAAGCACCTAAGAATTCATTGAGTGAAAAGTTAAGGTTAGCAATCAACCTTGGCAAACTGATGCTTATAAATTATACCAATGTGAAATTGTGTTTGAGGTGAGAAACAAGAGTGGGTGCTGAGAGGGAGTAATAAACCATCCAACTGTAAATGGCGACATTTCATCACACCACTGTTCTCATTGGACATTATTCACGAGCATACTTTTGATTTATTTTTCTCAGTGGGTCTGTAAATCTCTTTCTTGGAGTGCAAATTGCATGAGTAGTAAGTTCCATGTGCCAGGAGATGGCTTGGTTCATCTCTTAGACCTTAACTTTATTAATAACAGCAACAAAAAGAAGAGATGGATGCAAGTTTTAGAGAACCTTAAAATGAAAAGCAAATTTATTCTAGATCCTACTTTTTTGTTTTATGTGTATTTTTCTTTTACTAAACAATCTTCTCTGGTAATTTGTTCCATCATGATGCTTTGAGAAATGTAGAAACTGGTTATTGAAAAGATCAGATGTATACATTGGTGTGTCCTTCCCCTAAGATGTGGTGACTTCCACTGCCATTGTGTTGTAGATCTTGTGCTTCTGTCATTCTTTCCCTTAAGCTAAATATGCTCTAGTACTCTCTATGAGTCTAATATTACAGTCTGTTAACTAGTCGACTTGTTTGGTGGGGTGAAGTACCAAGGAAACCAAGTCTTGCATTTGATGATGACAAAAGTCAACCTATATTCCACATATGTCCATATCTCTGCAGAGTCCATTAGGCTTCCTGTATTTGAAGGCCACAGGGTATACCTTTAGGCCACTCAGCCAAGTTCTTGCCATGAGTCACAAAGTAGAACCAGATGTAAGACCAGAGGGTGAGGACTTTGAGCCCAGCGGGGACCACAGGGATGGTCTGGACCACTTTCCTCACCTTCCGGATGTTGCACTGAAGCCAAAAGAGGTCAAGTCCCTGTTCATAGTCATGCAGTCCCTTAGAGTTGGTTCTGGGTGACCACCTTTCCAGTCCAACACTGTTTCTGGTACGGTGTGCATGGGCATCTCAGCAAATATCTCACATCATTTTTGCAAATGAGCAAAACCACACTAATTTAGGGTTCATGTTCCACCTGTTCCCCACAGTCTGCTTCCTACTCCCAATGCCAGTGACATTTCGCCAGTCCCATTCATCTTGGGGACAATCCTCAGATGTTCCTTCCACACTCACTAGGCACTGCTGCATGCCACACACTGTGCTCAGGTTGCAGGAACAAAGACCGACCTCCACCTGTTCATAAAAACCATTTCAAAATCATCCTTGCCACCACACCACATGTAGCATAAGGAAAATTATAAAGTAATTCCCTTAGACTTAGACTTTGTAATAACCAGCTCAGGAACCAGAGAAACCCCTGCTAGGGTTAGAGGTAACTATCTCACAGATTCCATGGCCAGACGCCAGAGTGATCCAGAGAAACTCGGAATGTGGTCACCAGTGGGCCTTCTGGCAGGCCTAGGGAGATTGGATCATCTCATGACATCATTTTTAATTATTACCTCTTGACCTCACTCACTTTCTCTCAACACATCATGTAGTGGTTTTAATTGGTCAGTAGCTGAAGAGTAACAAGCTTACTCGAACTTTCCAACATAGAGCATGAAAACTTTGGCTACTGCAAATTCTAAGGTTTTGGATGGCAAAAATCTGGCAATGACTCCAAAGGAGGGAGAGAGGAGAGAGCAGCTTGTTCAACGGAATAACCTCATTTTAAGGCCAGAGTGCCAAGCTAATTTGTTGAAATTACTACACTCCATTCTCAATTATCCATCTCAAGGTTTATTTATGTTGTAGTTTTGCGATGGTCGCCACATCTCAGCCAATCAAAGTAGGGGACAGGGTCAGGTGCTAAATCAGTAATTCTCTATAAAGTAGAATTCAGAAAACTGCTAGTCACTTGGATTAATTCAGGGAAGTCCTGTTCAGATTATTGAAAAGATCAAAGTTATGATTTCTTTTTTCAAAGAGGGGCTATTTGATTCCAACTGAATGTTAGTGTGCCAGTGATTGAATTCTCCTGGGCCTTCCTTATGAATAAGGAGTATAGACCATGATCAAGTTTAAGGTCTCTTCCAGGCAGACATCCTATAAGAATAGAGCTATTACTTTGAAATACCTACAGCAACTGGTAATGAGCTGGCAGAGTCATCCTCACCACTCAGCTTACTTTAATAAATAAGCAGCCGTGATTTATAGTTGACAAGAGCACCAGCCAAAATCTATTCTCCTTGACTTACATCGTAGTCACACTGTTTATATATTAAAAAAAAAAAAAAGAGATAATGTCTCTGGTGCTTAAAAGCATATTATCATAGAGTCTTTAAAACTTGAAAGGATCTTGATTTTATTCCCAACTCTCATTCACAGTTGAGCCTGTGCCCTGACCTAGGTGTCATCTGCATTTGCTTAAGGAACCGATCACTTATTGATAGGTGCAAATGTTGAAGGGTCAGGTGTCATCAATAAGCATACATTCCCAAATCACGAAGTCCTGAATTGATGAAGCTCTGCATGGTTCTTTTGGAGTTGTTTATATTAACTTTATCAGGATATCTTCTCTCATCCAAAAGAGATGAGTGTTATTACGATAAAGGTAGGGGTGTGTGTGTGTGTGTGTGTGTGTGTGTGTTGTGTGTGTTGTGTGTGTGATCTAAAAGAAGCCACCCTGGCATATGATTTCTTCCCTCCTCACATACCCACTTCCAAACATGTCAGATTTACTGCAATCCTTTATCTCAGATGCCTGTACTATAAAATGGGATAATCCTTATCTTTCCTACTTCACAGTGAGTAGTGGAGACAAATGAGATAGTAAATAGGAACATTCCTTGAACTCTTAGGGAGAGAGCTTTTATATACAGACTTTAAAAAAGAGATAACTCTAGTGGAAAATTTTGTAGATAATCAATAATGTCCATAAAATGTTACATTAGATCTCACATCTCCTTCACTGAATGGCCTTTGTCTCTATAGCCTGAGTGTCTCACAAAACTTCTAACATTTATATCCTGAAAAAGCTCTTCTTCTGTCCCTCCCCTGCCTGTGGTGTCTGGGAGGCCCAGTCTAAACCATGCCTGGGTGGCAAGGTCTTTGTTCTCTTCTTATTAAGCTCTGGGGGGTTGATTGTAGCTCTCCCCTACTATAAAGGCAGCTTTCTTTTCCTCTAGGGTTAGGGATGGATTTATATATTTACTTCTAGTTATCCTGGGGTTCCTTTTATTGTTCCGTCTTATTTCCATATGCAGGAGCACGATAGAAGTATTTATTGGACTTTGTTTTACAAACCAACCAATAAATTGATTCAATAAAACTTCATTAATTTAAAGAAATTATATTTAACCCACATTTTCTAGGATTCTAGGGCCAGTGATTTGTCATTTGAACTGGCCAGGGTTAGGTATTCAGGCTGTGGTCATAAAATAAAGCAGAGGGGGGCCACATGTCCTTGACTTTGGCTCCAGTCAGTCAAGTTGGTCAGTGCCACCATGTGTACTTCTGTGACAGCTTGCCGCAGGTACCTAAGCTTTTCAGAACTGAGACTGTTCTCATCTGGCCACTTAATTTGGAGGAAGATATGTATCTCAGTTCCAGAATCCAGTAACGAAGGCAAAAATGAAGCAAAATATTTCTAAATTGATGATCTCTCCTGCACAATGAATAGTATTCGTTCACTTTGGGTGGCTTGGCATCAACTTTTTAAGACAGCATTTATTAACTTGAACCAAATCCTCTTAAAAATTTTCTTGCATAATTTCCAAACTGCTCTGTTTACTGTTTTCTTGAAGACCAGTCCTCTTGTGTTTTGGCATTGGCTGATACTATTAGACTTCAATCCAGTGCTTCATCGCTGAGCAGTGACGCACTGAGAAACTCGATAGAGAAGCACCTGCAGTGAGTGACGCTTGGGTGGACTCTGCCAGGCTGGATCTGAATAAATCCTTAAGAGCAAACCCAGGTGAACAGGAAATCATTTCCTTCTGGTCAACACTGAGCTCTGAGATCCATAGTGATCAAATGCGGAGGCCCAGGACAATTGGGTGCTGCCAAGTCACGTTTCATCCACAGGCTTGGCATCACCTGTGACCTCAGGGGGTTCTGTGAAATAGCTCAGGGGCTGAAGAAGTCTGTCCAGATAATAGAGTAGTGTCAGAGGAAAATTTCCCCACCACTTTTCCCTCCCCGTCTGGGAGATGTGTGCCAAACTGGGGTGGGTGGGAAGCTGAAGTGGCTCGCAAAACGCAGCATGAACACAGATGCCTTCTGCATCTTTGCAAGGTTTATGGAGAACTGAGACATGGAGGTGCTGCTCATGATTTAGTGGGCTTCTGAGCCACAATAGACACAACAGATGTTGTTCTTGTTGGCAGAAGCGACAGCCTGACTGATATCAAGCAATATGGGGTGCAGATGGTCCTATACTACCACTGATGAATCTGGTCAGCTTGCTCCAGGTCAGGGAGACGTAGGCACTGCCCAGAAATTCATAGAAGGCCCCTTCTGTCAGGGAGATGTGGAGTGCCCCCAAGCAGACAGAGATCCAGAGGGTACATTCCAAATCTGCTTCCTGAACACAGAGGACCTGCCAACAGGCCATTTAGAAGGCATTTGGTGGAATGCTCAAGAGAAATGCAGCCTGGATGAGAACCTTATGTGAGCCATTTAATTTGCTACCTAACTCAGTTCATCTCTTTGTGTCTGTTATTAAAGAAAAAGCTCTATTGCTTACAGAGATTTTGGATTTAAGAGAAAAGGATGATTGATTATATAACGGAGCCCAATGGGAAGAGTGTCTTATTTGATGTTTTTCCTCATTCAATCAGTAAATGTTAATTGAGGACCTCTGTGTTCTCAGCACCAGCTATGATGGTAATGAAACAGGTGTGGTCCCTCACCCCTCCCTTGAGGCCCATTCAGTCATATGATGGAGTAGCATTCAGAAACCGATGATGGGCCCAATAGCTGTTCTCTCTTAAACTGTTTCCCAGAGGCTGTAATCCTCACAAGTAAGGGCTTTTTAATAAAGCAGTCAAAATGAATGGAATAGGCACAGTGTTCAGCACAACACTGGATTTGTGGCAGGGTTGAGTGAGGACAACACTATTTGATGGGCTTGCATCAGGGAGGGAGGAAGACAGGGCAGTCACTTGATGAGGAGGGAAGGGTGTTGCCATCAACAACAACCTGTGCACATTCTGAGCAGGTCACTGAAAGGAGAGGGAGGTGGCAGTGTCCTCGGATGGACTGAAACTAGTCCTTGGATTGTCACCTGACAGTGAACAGTTTCCTCATCCCAGAGAGACATTCTTAGGCAATTGCCTTCTTTCCAGATGGTGAGACTGAGTAGGTCTGGGGCCCATCTGGCCTTCTGGCTTAGAGCTGAATATGCGGTAGGGGAGGAGGGGGTCAGACACTCACTTATTCATCCACCAAATGCTCAGAGAATGCCTGCTCCCTGCAGGTGCTATGGGATACAACAGATGCTAAGAGAGATGTGGTCACTATACCGATGAACCTTTCATTCCAAGGAGGGAGACAAAAGCAAGTCGACCTGGGGAGAAAAGCACTTCAAGCTGTGATGGGTACTAGGAAGGAAGCCTGCAAAGGCCTTGGTGGGAAGATAGTAGACTTGGGATGGGGTTGGCCAGGGCGGGTCCCTCTTCCCAAGGAAGAGTGGCGCAGGCAGAAGGAGCAGCGTACATCCATCTCAAGGTAGAGAGACCGTGACTGGCTCAAGCTTGGCTAGACCATCCGTGGTCAAGAGAGGTGGGATAGGTTGCAGAGGGAGGTGACCACCAGATCACTGAGAGTTTTAGCTTTCTTGAAAAAGAGTCCGGATTTGGTCCAACTCGAGTCCACTGAAGGGTTGGAGTATAGCTGCGATATCATCCTAGATACTACTACCACGTTAATGGTTTCTGTGGGTGATGATTCAACACTCGAATCTTAGGGGGTTCCCCACTGCCTTCTCATTGGCATCAGCTTGTCTTAATCTTTCATTTCTTCCTATCCTGCCCCTTAAGCTCCAACCTAATGGCAACCTCTGCTCCCTACACGCATTCTACTTCAAGCCTTTGTCCATGCCACTGTCTCTACCTACAGAAAACTCTCCACCCTGCAAGGCCCGGTTCACGTGGCTTCCCCTTCACCGTGCCTCTCTTTTGTAGTTTTCTCGGCCCAGATGTGATTGCTCTTCTCTACCAGCCCTTTGTAACTTGTGAATACCACTATATTTCATTGATTTCAAGATGCACATTTTTTTTTTCCACATTTAACTTCCGAAATCAGGTCGGGCCTAACAATTGCTAGTGTATTGTCGTTTAATTGGCCATGCTTTTCTTCTCTTAGCAGTGACATAAATGAATGCTGCATTTTACCATCACTGGCATCTTAGATTGGATGAAATATGGTAATTAATTTTTACCAAGTACTACAGTAATCAATATAATTGCATTTTCCCCTCTTGAAATCAGATCTCTGAGCATGGGACCACATGGTCCCCCTTTCTGTATCCCAAGGTAAGCACACTTTTTGACATGCAAAGTTGGTGCCCTCCAATGAATATAAAATGCTAAATGAGAGGAAAATGTGCAGGAAACAATAAGGGATTTGTTCCAGCTGGATCCGACACACTAAATTGGAGCATTATAAGATATGGAAACGTCTAGAGAGGGGTGGGTGACCTGTTTAGTAGTGAGCCCAAATGTCAAGCTAAGGAATTCTGATCTCTCAAGGATTAACCCAGACTGTAAATTACAGGCAAAGCCATTGGGTAGGAAATTAAAGCAGAGGTTAAAGTAACTTGTTTTTTTTTTAACTCTCACTTAAAACTTACATATTTTAAAAAGTTGCCTCCTCTTCTCATTAGCCATCTGGCCATGCAAACTGGCTTTCAACACTCCTTTCTTTCTTTCCTTTGCTTTTTTCTTTATTATTCAATAGAGGTGCTGGTTTTATGCATAGTGATTGTCAGAACAGAGTTTTCAGGCAGCTCGATGACTATTGGGACCAGTCGCCAAAGTCCTTCATTTAAATGACCAATTTCACATTCAGTCTGGACTTCAATGGGGATGAAGATTTTAGAACCCGAAGACACATGGGGAATGCTGGAAGTCTTTTTCTCTTTCCCTATGAATGGAAAATTCATTCATTCATTTAGCAAACATCTGGTGTCTTTTACATGCCAGTCACTGTGCTGGGCTTGAAGAATACACAGATAAAAATATGCTCGGTCCCTTCACACAGCTTCTATTCTAAACACAAAGAGAGTTTGTTACTGGATTATTTATACAGTGTCATGTATAGATGTATATAGACTACCTTCTGTACTGGATTGGTTTAAATTAGATGATTTCCATGATGGGACTAGAGGATTTTAAGAATATCTTCCAACTCTTTGTACAACTGACTTTTTTTTTCTTAGTGTATTAAAAAACACAGCCATTGCACAGAAATAATCTCCCACTTTCCAATCAACCTAATGCTTGTAAACGCCCTCTCAGGTCACACCAGAGGGATGAACTATTTTATAGAAAACAAATTACTATTAAATCCTAAGCAATTTTATTGTTGAAAGTTTAACCCTATTTGTATAATACTGTTGTTGATGAGATGTAAATTTTCTGTGCCCATTTCAATGTTTTGTGCCTAGTCTACAGATTCTGTTAGATCCAATAGACAAGAAGTGACATGAAGGATTATGAATCCTCCCTGAGGTCTTTCCCGTGTAAAAGAGCTTTGTTGGTTGCTCATCTGTCATCTTTTCAGTGGAGCCAGAATAATCGCTGAGCTCACTGTCCATATCTTATACAATATGGACTTCATAAATGTTATCTTTTGGATTACAGAGCTGCACACTGACACACAGGTATGTGAAGAGATCTGTATCTATTCAACACACACACGATTATTATCTTGGTTGTAGTCACCTTAAAAAGTAGAATGAAATTTGTGTTATTTTAATGAGAGACACTGAGATACTGCTATTCTTTGTGGCTTTCTATCAGGTTCATTTAAAGAAGCAAGCCGGTCCTGCTGTCTTATTTTAATGGTTTAGGAGGATGGAATTTTAATTGTGTAGATGCAGCAGATCCTTTGGAAGGAAACCAGATCTACCCCCATTAGAGTTTTGTGGAGGTTTCAAGTAACAGCAATGAATGTGAATCAACCAGCGCCTATTTCGTTATGACTGGGGGAAAACAAACAGTGTCAATATTTGGTACAAGAGCTTTTCCGTTTTAAAAGAGCACTGTGTAAGGGCCATGTACAGCAAAATAAAACCCCACAAAGAGAATTTTGAGGGTCAGTAGAGATCATAAAATATTCTAGCACAGAAATCAAAAGACCATTAAAATCTTAAATATGCCATGATTTGAAAAAATGTCCCAGTGAGGCTTCCCACACTAAGCGAGGTCATCGTAGAAGGCACATTTGAATCTGTTTATCTCGGGTTGGAATGACACATGACTGCAGCCACATTCAGGCTCATTACTGCTGAAGTGTGAAGTGTCCACTTTGAAAGAATGCATTCTTTCACACATAAAGATTGCTGCATTCTGAGATGTGGGGTCAGCAATGTGGTTGGATGTTTTTTAGGAGATTAACATCGAACATATTTTCTACAAAGCCTGCTCAACAAGTTAACCACTTGGTGCCAGCCTCCTGGGGGCCCAGGGGACATGGGGCAAGCACTGCTCTGGGGATTTCCAGCATCCTGAGTCTTTCCCTCACTCTCACACATAGCGGATCAGGGTCTTCAAGTGCAGGCGACACATACGTTGTGATCCACCTCAACTTGATGAAATTCATTTCTTAGTACCTATCACTTCTGCATGTGAATAGGCAATCTATAAGTTACATTTCCTATGTCCCATTTTTAGGATTACTAACCAGCTTATTGCCTGTGTGAAGACATCTTTATAACTATTTGCATTCTTCTGGTGAGAATTTATGTAGCTCTTCTCGTGTAAATTGCTAAACTTTTTCTTCCCCTACCTGAAATTTTGACTTACATGTGTATGGCTTTTGTAACGTATGAATGTATTCTATTGGCTATTGATGGTTTGTCTGATTCTAAGAAACACATACTTCTGATCCTGACAACCAGAAAAAAAAAAAAAAAGGATTTTTAAACAAAGCAAGTACAAAGTCATTACAGAGAATTTTTTATTTTATTTTATTTTATTTTATTTTATTTTTTTGCTATGGACTATTCTTAGTTATCTTTCTTTTCTTGGGTTGGACAATTTTAAATATTTTATACATCCTAATGAAATTAATATTTTCCACTTAAAATAGCTCATCTTGTTGAAGTGTGATTGGATTGCTAACTAATTTTTAAAAGAAAAATGTAGTTTAAGATTAAAGTTTCATGTCTTGTCAAGAGGCCAATTAATGTAGCACAGCGAGGCAGGTAGGAAAGAAAAACTTCACCTATCACAAGGTAGGAATGGGTTGGTTGACATTCCCTGTCTTCCATTTAAATCATACCATTGAATTGAAAGTTGTCCCTAGTTTTAATAACCTCCTGACAAGAGGATTCTACTGTTTCTCTGCTATCCCATTTCAATATTTAACAATTTTCTAGAAGTCTAAGCATCTCTTGCTTCAGCTTGTCAATTTTTCTGTTATTGTTAGGAAACAGAGGGTCCTTCTCTTATGTGATACTCTCCTTATGATTGTGGTTGGGGAAGAGAATGGTGCCCCACAGGAATCTTAGACCTCCTCTTCCATCTCCATCCTTTCGATACACACAGGGCAGCAGTTCTCAAAGTGTGGTCCACGGACCAGCAGCATCAGCATCTCCTGGGACCTTGTTTGTTTGTTTGTTTGTTTTTGTTTTGTTTTTTGAGACAGAGTTTTGTTCTTGTTGCCCAGGCTGGACTGCAGTGACGTACTCCTGGCTCACTGGAACCTCCACCTTCCAGTTTCAAGTGATTCTCCTGCCTCAGCCTCCAGAGTCGCTGGGACCACAGGCCACCATGCTCGGTTAATTTTTGCATTTTTAGTAGAGATGGGGTTTCACCATGTTGGCCAGACTGGTCTCCAATTCCTGACCTCATGATCCGCCTGCCTCGGCATCCCAAAGTGCTGGGATTACAGGCGTGAGCCACTGCGCCGGGCCGGGACCTTGTTTAACATGCACATTTTGAGGCCCAATCCCAGACCTACCAATTCAGAAACTCTGGGAGTGGGTCCCACCAATTTGTGTTTTTACTGGCCCTCCAGGTGGTTCTAATGCATGCTAAGTTTGAAAACCCTTGTTATATTGGAGATTAGAGAGAATCAGTCAGAAAGAAGACAACAATTCAACTACCCTAAGAGGAATGGACAGCCTTCACCTTCCATTGTACTTCAGGTACATCTTGACAACAACCAAAGAATGCAGACATAAGTCTGCGAATGCCTATGCCTGCAATTGATCACAGTTCTTTTTGTATTACTAAGGGAAAGTCTTTAAATGTTAAAAGAAAATATGCATATAAAGTGATTGCACTTAAAATTAGTCAGCTTGGACTTTGGTTGGTAGAAAACAAAGTTCTGCAAAATCTGAAGATTTACTGATAGGTGGATGAGGAAGTATTTCTGAAATCTATTAATCACGCATTTCATTTACCAGAAACTACTCAGAGCCTCTTGGGGGGACCATTGCAAACTTAACAAAACCAATTGCCTGAAATTTCTGCATTACAGATAACTTCTTCAGACTGCCAGTTCTGAATTGTCAATTTTAAACTTTGCATTTGTTCTTAGGACATGGGAAGTCTAAAGAAGATTTGGATGTTCCCGGAAACGCTTTCCTTCTTCATTTCCAACTAGCACCAAACTGTTGTCCAATTTTATTTACCTTCAAAGTGTAGGCTGGGCACAGTGGCTCATGCCTATAATCCCAGTGCTTTGGGAGGCCAAGGTGTGAGGATTGCTTGAGTACAGGAGTTTGAGACCAGACTGGGTAATATGATAAGATCATGTCTCAAACAAAAAATTTAAAAATTAGCCCGTGTAATGGCATGCTTTTGTGATCCTAGCTACTCAGGAGGCTGAAGCAGAAGGATTGCTTGAGCCCAGGAGGTGGAGGCTGCGGTGAGCTATGATAGTGACACTGCATTCCAGCCTGGGCAACAGAACAAGACCCTGTCTCTTTAAAAAAAAAAAAAAAAAAAAAAAAAAAAAAAAAAAAAGACT
>NW_012103809.1:932146-934674 GCF_000951045.1 Mandrillus leucophaeus
GATTCAAACCCTACCACAGCCATACTTTGAAGCCTGAGTCTGAAACTGGGCCCTCATTGAAGTATCTTCAATGTGTAGGGCCTGATAGGTGCCCCCATGTGGCCCCCAGGGCCCCCACCAGGGCCTGATAGGTGCCCCGTTACCTCAGGACAGCTCATGCTTCGTTACTGATCAGTCCCACTTAGTAAATCTCAAGGCTCATGCTCAAGGGCATCAAAGGCCAGTGTGTAAATGGGGCTATTCTCGTCTTGAGAAGGCATCCACCTGTCAGTATGTGACAGGCTGCTGACACCCGTCAGCCTACATTCTCAATGACCGTAGCAATGATTCCCAGGTGAACAAAGCTGCTCCCCCAGGCCCCCTTGCTCCTGGCCCCAGAAGTCCAGGACACCTCTCCTAGGTGCACGGCTTCCCAAGCTCCTCTGGGGGTCTTGGGTTGGGAAATACTTGATTGGGGGAGAAAATGGGAGGCTATCTGGAAGGAAGGTCTGATTCGGAGGGATCTAGCGCTGGCGCAATAACTAGTTGCTATGTCCTCCTTTCCACTGGTTGCTATGGGGATGAGCCCCTGTTCAGGCAAATGTGTGTTCCCGGAGAAAAGCGTTTTCAGTCGGCAATTTCTGACCCACCCTTTGAAACGACTTGATTCAGATACTGTTTATGAAGCACTCTCTGCTCTGAAATGGGGCCTAAGTTCAGGACAGTCTTCTTTTCTGCTGTTTCATTTGACTGTAACGGGAGTTACACAACTAACACAGGGTATAATTTGACCTAATTGATTCCAGGCATCTTCATTGTCTCTCTAACATCTTCCTCCCTTCTTGATTAAATTCACATCAGTTCACATTTCCCTTGGTTAAACTTCCAGTTAAACTCTTGCAGAGATGAGAACGCTTTCTGCAGATAACTTCAGTAATGGAGCACTTAATTTTCTTTTTGGGTGATAAAAAGCCTCTGGTGATGAAAATATTTACTTAAAAAAACTGGGATTCTGAACCAAATGAAAAATGTATATATGAAAATTACTGCTCTGTAAATAGTTAGAACAGGGTAGTGCCTCTGCTCAGAGCTTTGTATCAACATAGGCAGGTGTTCAAATGGAGAGAACAGGGTGGGGGGCCCAAACCGAGGAGACTGAGTTTCCAAATTCAACATTTAGCTGTTTTGGGTTAGGGTTGAGTTAGATCAAGGCTTGTACATTTTATATACTTTGACAGAATTGTGTTATAATTGGATTGAGAAAAATGGAAGGACTTGAGGGAGAGGGAGTAATCAGTGAATCCATCTGCGTGTTCTCAGAACTCAGTGAATTCATTCCACATAGTAACTATTTTAAATTTTCAATCTTAGAAAAAGGTTCCTTTGGTTTGCTTGATGAACACTATCCATTCCAGTTTTTATGAACATTGGCCTAGACACATTTGAAATTCAGTAGACTTTGGGCAACAGAAATTTACACAATTAAACTACTACAAACTAGAAGAAAATAAAGGTGATGGTTTTCACTGGTCTCTCAATGGGGAAAAGCTTTCTGGCTATAAGTAATAGACTGTATAATGTACGTGTACACATGTAGATATGTTTCTTACACATACAGTATACATAAAGAAATACCTAGATATTAGGTGACATAAAATTTTCAAACTCACGTCAAAATATAAACAAAATTAAACATATACACATTAACCCTTTGATATATTTGTTGCAAATATGATAGACAATAAATATGACAAAGACCTATTCTTGTATAAAAAGCCCACAAAAATCAAGAAGAAAATCAAGAAGAAAAGTTGAATTTAAAATATGTAGAACACATGAAAAAGAAATTGAGAAAGAATTATAAATGCCTGTGGTGTATTTTCAATGGCTCTGTGGATTTCATTATTGTGTTTCTGAAAGTGCCGTGGGGACCTCACCCACACTATTGATATGATGTCCCATTTGTGAGGACCCACACCAGGATTTCCCTCAGGTCTGGGCTTTTCCTGGGCTACCTTTCTCTGAGTTCTGTAACTGGCTACGTATCTGTGTTTTCAGTGATTTCCGCAAAGGTAAAAAAAAACATGCTGGGTCAGGTGTGGTGGCTCACGCCTGTAATTCCAGCACTGGAGGCGGAGGCAGGCGGATCACTTGAGGCCAGGAGTTCAAGACCAGCCTGAGCAACATGGTAAAGCACTGTCTGTACAAAAAAATATAAAAAATTAGCGGGTATGGTGGTAGATAAGGGATCTTCATGACACATGATTTGTATATCTCTGATTGTATTTCTCTTCTCTAGTTTCTCATTTATTTTTATGATGATATATTATTTGATTTTTATGAAACACCTCCAATACTTTGTGGAATGACATGGGTTTTAAGTAAATCACTACATAAAAATACATTTGAGGCCAGTCATGATGGCATATACCTGTAATCCCAGCACTTTTGGAGGCCAAGACAAGAGGTTCCTTGACCCTAGGAGTCTGAGACCAGCCTGGGGCAACATAGTGAGACCCCGGTCTCTACAAAAAAATAAAAACAAAAAC
>NW_012103809.1:936609-939759 GCF_000951045.1 Mandrillus leucophaeus
CCCCCCCCCAAAAAAAACCCTTATAAAATGTGTTGACTGAAAAATGTAAAAGTGATAACTTAAACATTCATCCTTTAAAAACTTTTGGCTTGAGTTTATTTCAGTGGAACTTTCTGGTAGCTTTTCGCAACCTGTAATAAACTCATCGGAATGAGTGGGAAATAGATATCATATGTTTCCTGAGCCTTCCTTGGATCCGTGGCCAGGAAAAAAGCTGCTTTTCAAGGGGTTAATGGTGTCCAAACCTTATTTATATTTGTGTGATTAGGGATGTGCAAAATGTGCCTCTTGCACTCAATCCAGGTTTGTGGAAGATTAGCTGTTCTAAACAGAAATGGAAGAACAGCCCAGAAGAATTGTAAAAAGAATGCGTAGCATGAGCAACAGGATTTTTTTTTTTCCTGTGTGTGGCTATGTAGAGGCGGAAAAGGATGAAATGCGGTTTAAAAATTAAATGCAGACTAACTGCTTTCCTCCTCCGAAGAATGCCAGAAAACATTTAATCCAGGAGATACTCCTGACCATTGACCACATTCCACCCACCACCATTCAGTCGGAAGCTTCAGACTCTGTAAACTAGGCTGACATGGTTATTACTGCAAATGCTATTTGTTGATTTTTCAGGGTTGACAGCCCAATGGGTGAACAGTGCATGATTGAGTACGAATTCATACTGCGTTCAACTTGCAAAAAAGACTTGCTACGTACAAAGTAACCTCATCGGTTTGAATGCTTAGGAATTTTTCTAGGGAACAAAACATTATCAAAAACAGCAAAATTAAGGGAAACTGAGTAAGATCATTAAATCCTGTACAGAGACCACTTATTCATATATTTGTTCACTGAGCAAATATTCATTGTTACCTATTATGCACAGCTAGAGAATGTTAGTCCAAAGTTTTCAAACCATTTTTTTTAAAACAAATGTTTATATATCCTCTACAAATTCCTAAAGTTGGATCTTATTTTCTTGGTTAATTGTATGTATTGATGGGGAAAATTTTTTAAAGTCATTATATTCAAATAGATTTCTTTGATTCACTGGAGGATAAGAATTGGACATTTGCTCCAGGCCAACTGTTCATCTTATCCATAAACAGCAAAACAGTGTCACTCAAGTTGTGGGATAACCCCCAACCCACCCTCAAACTTTAAGAAAACAGCTACATAGATATCATTATGGAATTCTTAAAGCTCCAAGGGGTATTAGAAGACATCAGTTCAATATCTTGAATTTGCAGAAGAGCTCACCGAGGCCCAGTAATCATAGCTCAAGTGACTTCCCCAAGACTCCAGAGGCA
The DNA here is from genome assembly GCF_000951045.1 of Mandrillus leucophaeus. Classification (NCBI taxonomy): domain Eukaryota; kingdom Metazoa; phylum Chordata; class Mammalia; order Primates; family Cercopithecidae; genus Mandrillus; species Mandrillus leucophaeus. The sequence goes on from NW_012103809.1 coordinate 937,911, forward strand.
GGCGGTGGCAGAGCCAATCCCAGGAGCCGTGGTTGGTCTTTTCTTGTGTTTCCTGCCAGGTCTTCTGCGTGCACTAAACTCTTACTGAGGTACTGACTTGGTTCCAGACAGGTGCATGGGAAGTCCCTGTCCTTGGGTAGCTCACAGTATTCATATTTGTCTTAGATCTTTCTTCCTCGGATATTACGAACTGGAAGCTTATGAAGTGTGAAAATTAACCAAAGGATCTTAGAATCCTTCAGATTATTTTCTGAGTCATTCATTATACTTAATCGTATTCATTGTATTTTACTAAAAGAATGTTTATAAAGCATGACAATACATTTGTTCTTGAGAGAAGGGAACATTCAAAGTATATGCTAGATTTGGCTCTTTCTTATCTTGCTTCTCCACTACCTAGGCCAACACTGATTCTTGGCAATGGGGTCTCTGAGAGGAACCATCCTTAGCTACACGATCCTGTGGGTATGTCAACAGTGGAGTCAGGTGGGGCTGAGATTCAAACCCTACCACAGCCATACTTTGAAGCCTGAGTCTGAAACTGGGCCCTCATTGAAGTATCTTCAATGTGTAGGGCCTGATAGGTGCCCCCATGTGGCCCCCAGGGCCCCCACCAGGGCCTGATAGGTGCCCCGTTACCTCAGGACAGCTCATGCTTCGTTACTGATCAGTCCCACTTAGTAAATCTCAAGGCTCATGCTCAAGGGCATCAAAGGCCAGTGTGTAAATGGGGCTATTCTCGTCTTGAGAAGGCATCCACCTGTCAGTATGTGACAGGCTGCTGACACCCGTCAGCCTACATTCTCAATGACCGTAGCAATGATTCCCAGGTGAACAAAGCTGCTCCCCCAGGCCCCCTTGCTCCTGGCCCCAGAAGTCCAGGACACCTCTCCTAGGTGCACGGCTTCCCAAGCTCCTCTGGGGGTCTTGGGTTGGGAAATACTTGATTGGGGGAGAAAATGGGAGGCTATCTGGAAGGAAGGTCTGATTCGGAGGGATCTAGCGCTGGCGCAATAACTAGTTGCTATGTCCTCCTTTCCACTGGTTGCTATGGGGATGAGCCCCTGTTCAGGCAAATGTGTGTTCCCGGAGAAAAGCGTTTTCAGTCGGCAATTTCTGACCCACCCTTTGAAACGACTTGATTCAGATACTGTTTATGAAGCACTCTCTGCTCTGAAATGGGGCCTAAGTTCAGGACAGTCTTCTTTTCTGCTGTTTCATTTGACTGTAACGGGAGTTACACAACTAACACAGGGTATAATTTGACCTAATTGATTCCAGGCATCTTCATTGTCTCTCTAACATCTTCCTCCCTTCTTGATTAAATTCACATCAGTTCACATTTCCCTTGGTTAAACTTCCAGTTAAACTCTTGCAGAGATGAGAACGCTTTCTGCAGATAACTTCAGTAATGGAGCACTTAATTTTCTTTTTGGGTGATAAAAAGCCTCTGGTGATGAAAATATTTACTTAAAAAAACTGGGATTCTGAACCAAATGAAAAATGTATATATGAAAATTACTGCTCTGTAAATAGTTAGAACAGGGTAGTGCCTCTGCTCAGAGCTTTGTATCAACATAGGCAGGTGTTCAAATGGAGAGAACAGGGTGGGGGGCCCAAACCGAGGAGACTGAGTTTCCAAATTCAACATTTAGCTGTTTTGGGTTAGGGTTGAGTTAGATCAAGGCTTGTACATTTTATATACTTTGACAGAATTGTGTTATAATTGGATTGAGAAAAATGGAAGGACTTGAGGGAGAGGGAGTAATCAGTGAATCCATCTGCGTGTTCTCAGAACTCAGTGAATTCATTCCACATAGTAACTATTTTAAATTTTCAATCTTAGAAA
>NW_012103809.1:941494-952601 GCF_000951045.1 Mandrillus leucophaeus
AGTGGCCCTTTCCATCTTCATAGCCAGTAACAGCTTATTATGCCTGGGATCCCTCTGCCTCTCTCTTCTGTTACCAGCTAGAGAAACTGTGTGCTTTTAAAGAGCTGCTGAGATTCAATTAGGTCCACATGGGCAATCTCCCTTTTGATTGTACTCAAAGTCAACTGATTAGTAACCTTAATTATATCTGCAGAATCCCTATTGCCATGTCACATAATCAAGACATGGCATCTCGTCATGTTTATAGTCCTGGGAATTAGGGCAAGAAATCTTAGGAGTCTATTTCAGGCATTTGCCTAAAACAGCCAGATGTCAAAAACTCTTAGCTTCTCTTCATTCATAAGGTTGTATTTCTTGTACTCCCTCATTTCTGTCTTCCTGTTGTTTGCAAACTTTTGCTTCAGTTTTGGAGTTTTTTTTCTTCTTTCACATACAGTGTACAATATCCTTTTAAATCTTATCCTTTGTTACAGTCTCTGAATTCTTCACTAGTAACTGTAGTAAGTATCTCTCTCTACCTTTCTCTTCCTCTCATTCTCTTTCTTCAAGCCATTGGCAGGAGAAATGTAATGATGTGAGAGTCAGGAGACCCATACTCCAGTTCCTGTTCTGTCCCTACATTGAGTATGTAGCTTGATCTTAGTGTCTTGGTCTCTTCAATCAGTAGTGACTAATAATTCTCTCTGTTTAAATGAAAACACATGGACACAAGGAGGGGCACATCACACACCGGGGCCTGTGGGGGTAGGGCAGGGGAGGGAGAGCATTAGTACAAATACCTAATGCCTGCAGGGCTTAAAGCCTAGATGACAGGTTGTTAGGTGCAGCAAACCACCATGGCACATATTTACCTATGTAACCTGCACGTTCTGCACATGTATCCCAGAACTTAAAGTAAAATAATAATTTTCTCTGTTTAGAGTATAAAATGAGCCTATTTAAATGTCTTTTAAAATATTCAAATTATGTGATGCTAAGTTCCTAAATCACCTCTTGTCAGATTATTCTTCCTTTTCTGGGATCCCTTCTCTCATGATATGCCCAAGAATTCCTGGGACTTAATCAAAGGGTCAGCCTTGGTTTCTCTTACCAAGCTATTAGTCATTACTCAAAATACCTCCTGGAAGCTGAGGACTCCAGACCTCTGCCAAGTGCTGTGGCACCTAAACACTGATGAACTTGGAGGTATTTTTGGATGTGCAGCAACTGCCTCTATGGGTGCAGACTAGCAGGGTGACTAAGAGCAAGAACTTCTGAAGAAAAAATATCTGGGCTTGAATCTTGGCTCTGCCACTGATAAGCTTTAAGAATTGGAGCAAGTTTCACGTCAGTAAATTAGGATAATAATGGGAATTGAGAGAAATAAATCAGATGTTTATAAAGAGCTTATCACTATGCTTGGCACATAATAAATGTTTAATAAATAGTACCTACTGTTACTTTTGCTGCTAAGAATTAACATGGCAGTGGCAAAACCTTAGTCTTGGTTGAAATTACAGTATTATGAAAACATTTTGGAGGTTAAAATGATCATAGAAGCATCACACAGTTGAATTGTAAATTCAAAAAGTTTTAAATACTAAAATTTAAAAATACAAAATACCAAATTTTTAAAAATAGAGAACACACACTGTAATTAGACCCCTAAGAAGGGAAGAAAATGGCTTAATTCATTCCTGTTATAATTAACAGTGGGCGTTTAACAGTAAAGATGTGCTTCGTGTTAACATTTTCCTTTGTCTCCAGTTGCTGGAGTTCCTCATACAACCCATTTATCCAAAAATAGAGCAAGAGGAAATAGAACATAGTAGCATTGTAGAAATAAATAGTAGTTCTGGCTGGAAACCAAATGGTTGGCAGGGGCATTTTACTAATCACTGGTGTATTGATATGGCTTAAGCTGTGTTTGTTGGCAAAATTGTTACAGTCTGACTTGGTGACTCTTCAGGATGGGGTTGCGATTTTATTTTAGAATATTTCACACAGTAAAGGACTAAGGAAGTCTGGCCTCCCAGGTTGCAAAGCCATCGGTTAGTAGGTTAGAAAATTGCTGGAGAGACTTGTGTGTGCACTTTTACACCATTGTTCAGCATTAATTGAGGATGTATTCTGACAAATGGATTAAGAAGGGAGCAGGAAATAGTGGAAACAGAGAAATACATAGAAGTAGTTGAAGAGAATGGAGTTTACATTTGTGTAACTTGTAGGTTCTTCATTTAATCCCCTCCATAACCCACAGAATGGATATCCTCCCCATTTTAAAGGTAAGCAACTTGGGGGTCAAAAAAAACTCTTCAAGGTCACACTCATTGATAAGTGGTAGAGCTGGAATATAAACCCAGGTCTGTGTGACCACAAATCCCATGCATTTTCCACTAATTTGACTTTAGATTTGAAGCTGAAGTAAAATTGGGAAAGTATCAGTACAGTCAGCCATGGCATCGCTGGTGGGGGAGATGAAGTTAAAGCAAAATTTGAGATAATCCCTTCCGGTGGAAGGGCTGTCAGTTAAATCCCCATCCATAATTGCTTTCTGTTCATGTTGACCTTTATTTTAGACTAATGGTTTGTTTATTAATTACACTGTGAAAACTAGTTTTACTGGATTACACAGCAGAGTATACTTTGTTTTGGTAGTGATTGTTTTTTCTTTTATTCTTTTTTTTTTTAACCCCTTAATGTCAGTTTTCCCTTGCAAGGATAATATATTAGATTAAAAAAACAACAACACTATGACATTAGGGGAAAATAGTGTAGAATGCTATGTAAGCAGAAGTTATTACTCTACTGTCTTTAATACGGAGTATTAGCTGGTCGTTCTTTTTTATTGTGGCAATATTTCAGTTACTAAGACCAGCTCCTTCAGTTAACCAGGATTGTCTGTTGTTCTGAACTCTACTCGGAAAAGAGAGAGATCAATAAACTCAGAAACAAAGGCAAACAAAGATGCACGGCCTCACCTTCTCATCACCAGTCCACTCGAGAGAAACCAACTTTCAGATAGTTCAGTCTATTTTTTAAATGCCTTGCTTTTTAACTTTACAATTTGCAACATGCTTTTAAGCGTGTTAATGAGCTCCTTTGATTCTCACATTTTTTGTATGAGAGAAAAAATAGGCATATGCTGTTCTTCCCAGGTCTTCTGGTGTTCAAAGTTCTGTCAACTAAACGACACTGGACTTCTTACCTTTTCAGTGGATGCTTATGTGGAGGTGGTGCAGGATGCTCAATTATTAAAAAATGAGGTGCTTATATATTAAGGTCAAAAACTGCCTGATGTTTTAAAGCTGAATTAGATTTAGCCTTCTGCTAACCAGGATATTCGATTATCTAGAACGTCTCCTGTAATTATAGAAACGTGGTGTTGCGATGGGCTTTGGGAATCATCTTGTACAAACGCCTCACATTGCAAAGTGAGAAACTTGAGGTTTGTGGATGGCAAGCCATCAGTCAGCGTGTCTGGGTCATCATGTTGCAGGCCCAACAGGTGGGTAAATTTAGATCAGGTCACACATTTTTAAAAACACATTTATAAATGGACTGGATACTTGAAAACTTCTAAAAAGCGTAAAATAGACCAAATCCGTGCCTTAGACTGTTTTGTTCTGCCGATTTTTCTCAGAATTTACAAAATACAAAGGATTGCAGCAGATCAAAAATAAGCAAACACAGATGAATTAGAGCTGGAGAAGCTTTCCAGATTTTCTGATCTCATTGCCCTGCAAGTGTGAAAACGCGTTTCTAAACATTTCTTTTTTTAATGTCAAGATGAGCGTGGCAACCTCGTATTTGTTTTATACTTTTGGGACATTTTATATTCCACTCTGCTAAAGGGGACTTGGGGTGAAAAAATAGAAAAGATTTTGGAATCTTTAATACTCCCTGTAGAAGCATGTTATTTATCTTACGGCCACAACTTGTGGAATATTTCAGCACTTGTAATTCTGATTTGGAAAGTGTTTTTGTTTTCTCCTTCCAACTTGCTAGCAGCTGTAGGCAGTAACTGACGTCTTTATATAAGTTGCACGTTGTCGACACAGATAACTGGACAAGTTCTTTAGAGTGGCCTGGCACTTTTAGAGGCTTTTCTTCCTGCTAGACGGTGTTTAATCATGAACCAGCCCCTAGAGGGAAGTGCCTCTAGCTGTCTCCATCACAAACAAAGGCAGCACATCTGCTCAAACCAAGGGGCCTCCTCCAGGGCCTGAGGTCCTGGAGCCTTGCCTTGTAGCCCTTGCTTTCCAAGCGAACAGGGCATTATGTGTAGCCACTTATGATCTGACACCCCATACAACTGTCAGGTCACATGCCTGACGCCTAGGTCAGAGGCACATCACTTTTAGACACGTTGATACTATCAAAGGAAAAGACCGTCAGGATCTGGGGAAAGGAGATCTTTTTGAGCCAATGATTGCATTTTATAAACACGTGAAATTGGCAAGACATTCTTTCCAGATTTCAGAGAGGGATATCCCATGTCCAACCAGGGTAAGACATGAGTAATTAGAAGGAGAAACATTGTTCATAATGACAAGGTGGAATGTGAAAATTGGCTGGAGCAGAAAGGGGGAAAAAGACAAGCTGCAATGTGAGATTTAGGCACACATACAGGCATGTGGTGTCTTTGTGTGTGAGTACATATGTGAGTGAGTGTGTGTGTTCATGCGTACATGTGCGACCTCTAGTCTACCATATCATGTGAGGCTTTATTGAAGACATGTTCTATGACAGTAGGGTGACCACTTTGTCCTAGTCTTACCAGTCTGTCCCAGCTTTAGCAGCTGGAGAGGATGATCAGATGAAACTCAAACCTGAGTGTTCCGGGTATAATTGCATATATATTTCTTTGTCTCCACAATGAATTTGTATAACTTGTAGGTTACACAAATTGCTGGCTGGTCAATTTATGTGCTAATGTTTTAGGGACTGCATGGCTGATAACTGTATTTTTTTTTTTTTACTATCAGATCCAAAAAACAGTTGAATTTGAATTTGGCAAACTGAAATACACAGGGAGAAGGAGAAGTAAAAAAGGGATGGTAAGGTGAAAGAAAGGAAGAAAGGGAAGGGGAAAAGGCCCCTGAGTCCCATTGGGAAGGTCCTGGTAATGTCACTGAACCAACATGAGCCCAACCACAGGAACCAAGAATCTGCTCTAGAAATCCTGTTTAGTTGTATTTAAGTTTTTTCCCTCCAGTTACCATTTTCTTCCAAAATTCAGCATGTAAGTGAAGATGGTCTTTAAATCCCAAATGTTGTTTTTCCATCTTCCAGCTGGAGTTGAGGTAATACTGTGATATTCAAACAGAAACAGAAGCTGCATTTTTGGGGTTTTTTTTTCTAGTGGCATTACCATAAATTGGACTACAGTGAGTAATCTTTTAATCAGATGGAAAGAGGCATTCCAAATATGTTTCTAGTCATCTGAGAGTATTTAACAACTTCTTTAAGGAATAAAGTTAAGAGTTGGTGAAAGTGGGGATATTGGTGGTCTGTTTAAGTGATATACTTTTAAACGTTTTGTTATAAATAATGTAAGTGTGTTTTATTACAAATAGAATGTATTTATTATGAAGAATTGATAAAATAGAGATAACCACAAATAAGATAATACAAATTATTCATACTCCATCATCCAGCTAACTACAATTTTGTTTCAGCCTTTTAAAAAGTGTGTGTATGTACCTTTTAAAATGTGTGTGCATATACAAATGGCATCACCCCATACATGTGGTTTTGTAAGTAAATTTTTAAAGGTCTGTTCTCTTTTGAGATTGCTTTGGGTATCGCAGCATTCCTAATACAGGACTAAAGCTTTCACCTCAAGATGATAGATTCCATCCCAGGTGTGTTGGTGGTGGTTTGGGAAGCTGCTGGGAAGCTCTGACAAAAACGCCACATACCTCGCAAATCGAAAGCTCTGAGAAAAGTTTTTCTGGCTCTCAGGACATGCTGATGACTGTGCATAAGCTCTTTTTGCTTCACGTGACCCCTTCTGTCCCCAACAAAGGGAGCTCTGCTTGGTGGTCTTTCTAGCGCTCCAGTTGCCTTGTGGCCTGGGAGCCCTCAGCATCTTTCTGTTTCCCAGTCTGGAGGGAGTCAGGTGGGGACAGTGAACCAGAGCCTGGCCCAGCTGCTCATTCCCCGAGGCAGGTGAGCATGCCCTGGGTGGAAGCCTGCAGCCCATTTTTCTAGGAGCTGAGTTGCTCATTCTTCATCTTTCCCTTATCCCCTAGCACGTGTGTCTTAGGCAGCAGTCCCAACCTTTTTGACACCAGGGAACAGTTTTGTGGAAGATCATTTTTCCACGGACCAGGTGGGGAGAGGGATGGTTTGGGATGAAACTGTTCCACCTCAGATCACCAGGCATTCGATTCTCATAAGGAGCACACAATCTAGATCCCTTGCGTGCCTGGTTCACAGTAGGGTTTGTGCTCCTATGAGAAGCTAGTGCCCAGGCTAATGGGACAGGAGGTGGAGCTCAGGCGGAAATGCTCATCACCAGCCATGCACCTCCTGCTGCGCGGCCCAATCCCTAACCGGCCACGGACCAGTGTCTCCGGTCTGCAGCCCGCGGCGGGGGGTTTGGGGACCCCTCTTCTATGGGACATCATTCTGCCTCTTGTGGGCTGTTTCTCCAGTGGTCCCTTTCTTCCAGGGCAACTTCAGCCTTCTTGAGCTGAACATGACACCAGCCTTTTAAAAGCTTTCCACCTTGTTCTTCTATCCAGGTCTGGCAGTTTGACCCAAGGACGGTGGGAATTGGGGCCCTAAAGGACTCTCCTGTCCCCACGCAGGGGTGGCTTCACCTAGGCTGAGTGGCAGAACTGGTGTTTGCTTCTGGGTTCTTGCATTGTGCCTATCACTGCTGAGCCTTGGGCCAACTGTTTTGTCATCTCTGCTCTCAGAATTACTCAAGAGAGCTGGCCACGGTTGCTCACACCTGTAATCCCCGCACTTTGGGAGGCTGAGGGGGGAGGATCACTTGAGGTCAGGAGGGCAGAATAGTGAGACCCCATCTCTACAAAAAACTGAAAAAATCATAAAAGAAATATTAAAGAATGACTCCTGTAGTTACCTGTAGGCATCGTAGTGTAATGATGACTGTATGAGTTTGGGGTCATGTCCCAGTTCTGCCCTCATCAATCACATGACCTTGAGAAGTTTACTTTCTTCTTTGAGAGTCAGTTTTCTCCCAAACTGCAATGGATGTAGTAATGGTGACTACCATGTGTTGTGATTATAAAGATGCAGGAAGACAGTACATGTGTGCCACTTTGCAAACCATTTGGCATACTGTCAGGAGTCAATATATTCATTCTTAAGACATTCTCCACCATCTAAGACTGTTCAACACAAGGCACGTTGAAAAGATCTATACAAAGGAATTTGGCTGTTTGGAATGTGAAGGGGAAAGTTGCAGGGAATGAGATTTAACCTAAAATAGGGCTTAACGGTTATGAATTTTAACTATCCACGTTCCCTCTACCCAGTGAAACCATCAACTGACTGCACGTTGCCATGGACTGCGGGAAGGACCTTTGTCTTTTTTTTTTTTTTTTTGAGACAGAGTTTCGCTCTTGTTGCCCAGGCTGGAGTGCAATGACATGATCTCGGCTCACTGCAACCCCCACCTCCCAGGTTCAAGCGATTCTCCTGCCTCAGCCTCCCGAGTAGCTGGGATTACAGGCATGTACCACTATGCCCAGCTAATTTTGTATTTTTAGTAGAGATGGGGTTTCACCATGTTGGTGAGGCTGGTCTTGAACTCCTGACCTCAGGTGATCTGCCCGCCTCGGCCTCCCAAAGTTTTGGGATTACAGACATGAGCCACCGCACCCGGGAAAGACTTTTAAGCAGCCCCAGCATTTGAAATGGGATGTGGTCCGCAGAAACAGGGTGCATTCTTTTCTCTGTCGTCTTTGTGCAGTTGCCTTTGTGCACTGGATCAGGTCCCTGAAAATCTTCTTGCCTCTCTTCCCTCCTCATGCCTGCAGCCCAGTTCCTGAACCACCTTGTCTGGCCCTGATTGCAGCCAGCAGTGGTGCCACCTCACTGTTCTATTTCTGTGGGTTTTATTTCTATCCTGGGAGTGCATGTACAAATACCTTCTTCCCCTCCCTCAAGCCCACCCTGGCTCTGAGGTCTCCATCCTCTTCTTACGGTGCTATCGAAACCCAGACGCTCTCCTTTTTCTCACTACCTTTTAGATTCTCCATCCTAATTGTTGAGAACAGCAGTACAAAATGAGGCAAAATGGTACAAGTGACCAAAAGGGTGATGAGACTTTCAAAAACCCGAATTCCAGAAGGCACCAGTGCCAGCATTGAGAGAACGTTTTGGATCTTAAACCATAGTAGCTAGTTCCTCCAGGCCATTCCCTTGTGGAAACCTCAGCAGGAACCCCCCATGCTATAGTAGGATTGGTGCTGGGTGGGTGGGAGTGTGTGTGTGTGTGTGTGTGTGTGTGTGTATGTGCCGGTGTATGCTCCTTTATTTCTAGCACTGGTCTATTTTGAAGTTTCCGAATTTAAAACAGGCCTGCTTAACATTCTTGTAACATTCTGAACCCCAAGTTTTTCTGTCTTATATTCTCCCAGACCCCTCACTTTCTTTTTCCATGGAAAATGTTCTGAGTTGGGGGATTGCTGTTACCACCACAACATATCCCAAGCAACATTTCCTGAGCATCTCCTATAGATGATGATGAGGCTGACCGAATTGTGGACTCTGCTTTGTTCCAAGGCAGTGGACAAACAAATCACACCTTCCACTTACAAAATATTGTACTTGATACTTCTTGAAATGCTGGCACGTTTATTACTTTATTTTAGCATTGGACAGCTCCTTGAGGCAGATGAGTCGTTATCACCTCCCTTTAGCCAATGGTGAAAATAAATTTGAGAAGGTTTCTTAAAGAATTATTGACTATCAGCTATGTTGCATACACATGGGATATTAAAAGGCACCACACAAACTTCTTGCACTCATGAAATGTGCATTCTAGTGGAAGAGGTAACAATAAATTAATAAATTCAATATAATGCCAGATAGTGACCAATGCTGTGTAGATGTGTATTTTAAAAAGCAGGCGTTTTAAGAGGATGGAGTATGACCAGACACGCTGTGTTAGGTGGGCAGGGAAGGTCTCTGCGAGGAGATGATATGTGAGCAGAGATGTGAGAAGGGGAGAGAGAACGCTGTGTGGCTGTCTAGGGTAAGAGCATCTACCCTGAGGAAATAGCACTTGCAAAGGTCCTGTGGCAGGCGCCTGGCTGGGGCCTTCAGCATTTCCCTGCTGAGGAGCTGCATCAGTAGAATGAAGCTAGGTCAGAGAGCAAACCAGGGCCCTGCGTTGGATTAGGCTTTGTGCACCACCCTAATGATTGCAAAAAATATCCTGAAAAGATTTTTGCTCTGAGGAGGACTTTTGAGGGTTACCTGCTGGGAATGGTATCATCTGGTTTATATTTCAAAAGGATCATTCTGGCCACTGTGTAGAGAATAGGCTGGAGGGGCAAAGTAGAACCAGAAAGACATGTTAGGTGGCTATTGCAGTGGTTTGGATAACAAATGATGATGGTTTAGTCCACAGTGGTAGTGGTGGAGGTGGTGAGCAGATTGGGTTTGCAGAGATTTTGAAGATAGGGCAGGCAGGATTTGCTGGTGTCGTGGAGGCAGGTGTCCAAGAAAGACAGCAGTCAGGGGGACCCTGAGCTCAGAAGAATTCAAGAAGTCGTATAGTCATGTTGTGGTTGGCTGAAGACAGATCTAGACTTCCTGATTGGCCCAGATCTCCTGGCGATCTTTCCAGAGCCACTTTGAGCAAGGGCAGTGAGTAGCAGGGGTCTCCGTCTGGCTTGGCACCTTCTCCTGGAGGCTACTGTGAGTCCTCTAAGAAGAGACTGTCTCTGTCAACCCACCTTTGGCCACAGACGTTTACTGATCCTTTCTGGTTGATAAACAATAGAGGAGGAGGTTGTGTGATCTTTTAATTTATCTCAAGGATATCAAAGGGGAGGGGAAGCCCTAATTGAATATCCAGCTAAATAGGAAGATAACATTCCGTCTATTTGTAGTATATTTTAAAGTCTGTTTCATGTGCAGCTGTGAACGACACAAAGGTAATCTGATAATCCCAAAAGGGTAATCTGATAATCCCAAAGGGTAATCTGATGATCCTAAAAGCTTATTAACATACCTTGTAGATAATAGATATCCAGTTAGTATTTGTTGCATTTAGTGATTTGTGGTTGAATATTGAGTGTTGCTATTTTCTGGAACCTTGTATTCAATTCTCTGCCCTGTATTTGTGGTTAGAGTCACGGGTGGGATGAGCGTCAGTGTTTCCAGTATTTTCCAGATGAGGAAAGTGAGATGGGAAAAGGGGGAAAAGGCATTTAACCAAGGCACTTCACACCACTGGCTCATTGTTGATCAAACAGGCAGAAGAATCTTCCTGCTATATCCCAGGCTTTCACTATCAGGATTCACACCCTGCTGTATCAGTGAAAAATGGGTAGACTTCAGCTGGATGAGGTGGCTCATACCTGCAATCCCAGCACTTTGAGAGGCCAAGGCCAGAGGGTTGCTTGAGGCCAGGAGTTCGAGACCAGTCTCGACAAGATTGTGAGACCCCATTTCTACAAAAAATATTTTGAAAACTAGCTGGGTGTGGTGGCCCACACCTGTAGTCCCAGGAGTTCAAGCTTACAGTGAGCTGTAATTGCATCACTGTGCTCCAGTCTGCACAACAGAGCAAGACCCCATCTCTAAAAGGAAAGAAAAAGAGAAAGAAAGAATGAATGCAAATGTATAGACTTTAATTCACACTGACCTTCTAAGTTTTTCTTTGGTTGGCCTTTATTGACATTGTTATGTCACAACAAAATCTGGCCATCTCTGAGAACTTAGAAAACTTCCGTGGTTTAGGCCAGGCGCGGTGGCTCAAGCCTGTAATCCCAGCACTTTGGGAGGCCGAGACGGGCGGATCACGAGGTCAGGAGATCAAGACCATCCTGGCTGACACGGTGAAACCCCGTCTCTACTAAAAAATACGAAAACTTAGCCGGGCGAGGTGGCGGGCGCCTGTAGTCCCAGCTACTCG